>NC_069501.1:292410309-292732289 GCF_027579735.1 Bombina bombina
CGGAACACCCTGAAGAACTTTAAGAACCAAGTTTAAGCTCCACGGAGGAGCAACAGCTTTAAACACAGGCTTAATCCTAGCCAAAGCCTGACAAAAAGCCTGAACGTCTGGATTCTCTGCCAGACGCTTGTGTAAAAGAATAGACAGAGCAGAAATCTGTCCCTTTAGTGAACTAGCGGATAAGCCCTTTTCTAAACCCTCTTGTAGAAAAGACAATATCCTAGGAATCCTAACCTTACTCCATGAGTAACTCTTGGATTCACACCAATATAAATATTTACGCCATATCTTGTGGTAAATTTTTCTGGTAACAGGTTTCCGAGCCTGTATTAATGTATCAATAACCGAATCCGAAAACCCACGCTTTGATAGAATCAAGCGTTCAATTTCCAAGCAGTCAGCCTCAGAGAAATTAGGTTTGGATGGTTGAAAGGACCCTGAATTAGAAGGTCCTGCCTCAGGGGTAGAGACCATGGTGGACAGGACGACATGTCCACTAGGTCTGCATACCAGGTCCTGCGTGGCCACGCAGGCGCTATCAGAATCACTGATGCTCTCTCCTGTTTGATCCTGGCAATCAGTCGAGGTGGCAACGGAAAAGGTGGAAACACATAAGCTATGTTGAAAACCCAAGGGGCTGCTAGTGCATCTACCAGCACCGCTCCCGGGTCCCTGGACCTGGATCCGTAACAAGGAAGCTTGGCGTTCTGGCGAGATGCCATGAGATCCAGATCCGGTTTGCCCCAACGACGAATCAGTTGAGCAAATACCTCCGGGTGAAGTTCCCACTCCCCCGGATGAAAAGTCTGGCGACTTAGAAAATCCGCCTCCCAGTTCTCCACGCCTGGGATGTAGATCGCTGGTTCCCCCTTGAGGATTGATGTAAGCCACAGTCGTGATGTTGTCCGACTGAAATCTGATGAACCTCAGTGTTGCTAACTGAGGCCAAGCTAGAAGAGCATTGAATATTGCTCTTAATTCTAGAATGTTTATCGGGAGGAGTTTCTCCTCCTGAGTCCACGATCCCTGAGCCTTCAGGGAGTTCCAGACTGCTCCCCAGCCTAGTAGGCTTGCATCTGTTGTTACAATCGTCCAATCTGGTCTGCGAAAAGTCATTCCTTTGGACAGATGAACCCGTGACAACCACCAGAGAAGAGAATCTCTGGTCTCCTGGTCCAGATTTAGCAAAGGGGACAGATCTGAGTAATCCCCGTTCCATTGACTTAGCATGCATAGTTGCAGCGGTCTGAGATGTAGGCGCGCAAATGGCACTATGTCCATTGCCGCGACCATTAAGCCGATTACTTCCATGCACTGAGCTACTGATGGGCTTGGAATGGAGTGAAGGACTCCGTCAGGTAAACTTTCATCTCTACAGAATCTATAAGAGTCCCTAGAAAAGGGACCCTTGTGAGTGGTAACAGAGAACTCTTTTCCACGTTCACTTTCCACTCATGCGACCTCAGAAATGCTAGAACTATCGATGTATGAGACTTTGCATTTTGAAAACTTGACGCTTGTATCAGAATGTCGTCTAGGTACGGAGCCACCGCTATGCCTCGTGGTCTTAGTACCGCCAGAAGTGAGCCCAGAACCTTTGTAAAAATTCTCGGTGCCAAAGCTAACCCGAAGGGAAGAGCTACAAACTGGTAATGCCTGTCTAGAAAGGAAAACCTTAGGTACCGATAATGATCTTTGTGAATCGGTATGTGAAGGTAGGCATCCTTTAAGTCCACTGTGGTCAGATATTGACCCTCTTGGATCATGGGTAGGATGGTCCGAATGGTTTCCATCTTGAACGATGGAACCCTTAGGAACTTGTTTAAGATTTTTAAGTCTAAGATTGGTCTGAAGGTTCCCTCTTTTTTGGGAACCACAAACAGATTTGAATAAAACCCTTGCCCCTGTTCTGTTCGCGGAACTGGGTGGATCACTCCCATCACTAAGAGGTCTTGTACACATTGTAGAAATGCCTCTTTCTTTACTAGGTTTGTTGATAACCTTGACAGATGAAACCTCCCTTGTGGAGGAGAAGTTTTGAAATCCAGAAGGTATCCCTGAGATATAATCTCCAACGTCCAGGGATCCTGTACATCTCTTGCCCAAGCCTGGGCGAAGAGAGAAAGTCTGCCCCCCACTAGATCCGTCTCCGGAAAGGGGGCCCTGTCTTCATGCTGTCTTAGGGGCGGAAGTAGGCTTTCTGGCCTGCTTGCCCTTGTTCCATGACTGGTTGCCTTTCCAACCCTGTCTGTAACGAGCAGTAGTTCCTTCCTGTTTTGGAGCAGAGGAAGTTGATGCTGCTCCTGCCTTGAGATTACGAAAGGCACGAAAATTAGACTGTTTGGCCTTTGATTTGGCCCTGTCCTGAGGAAGGGTGTGGCCCTTACCTCCAGTAATGTCAGCAATAATTTCCTTCAAGCCGGGCCCGAATAAGGTCTGCCCTTTGAAAGGAATGTTCAGTAGTTTAGACTTAGAAGTTACATCTGCTGACCAGGATTTAAGCCATAGCGCTCTGCGCGCCTGTATGGCGAATCCGGAATTCTTAGCCGTAAGTTTGGTTAAATGCACTACGGCATCCGAAACAAACGCATTAGCCAGCTTAAGGGTTCTAATCTTGCTCAAAGACTCATCCAATGGTGCTGTGCGAATCGCCTCTTCCAGAGACTCAAACCAGAATGCCGCTGCAGCAGTGACAGGCGCCATGCATGCAAGAGGCTGTAATATAAAACCTTGTTGAACAAACATTTTCTTAAGGTATCCTCCACCGGGATAGTGGTACGCTTGGCTAAAGTAGAAACTGCTCCCTCCACCTTAGGGACCGTCTGCCATAAGTCTCGTGTGGTGGCGTCTATAGCGAACATTTTTCTAAATATCGGAGGAGGGGAAAAAGGCACACCGGGTCTATCCCACTCCTTGCTAATAATCTCTGTAAGCCTCTTTGGTATAGGAAAAACGTCAGTACACACCGGTACCGCATAGTATTTATCCAGCCTACATAATTTCTCTGGGATTGCCACCGTGTCACAATCATTCAGAGCCGCTAACACCTCCCCTAGCAACACACGGAGGTTCTCAAGCTTAAATTTAAAATTTAAAATTTCTGAATCCGGTCTCCCCGAATCAGAACAGTCACCCACAGAATGAAGCTCTCCGTCCTCATGTTCTGCAAATTGTGACGCAGTATCAGACATGGCTCTCGTGTCATCGGCACGCTCTGTCCTTAACCCAGAGCTGTCGCGCTTGCCTCTTAACTCGGGCATATTGTATAATACTTCTTTCATAACATTAGCCATATCATGTAAAGTGATTTGTAAGGGCCTTGATGTACTTGGCGCCTCAATCTCACACACCTCCCGAGCGGGAGGCGAAGGTACTGACACGTGAGGAGAGTTAGACGGCATAACTTCCCCCTCGTTGTCTGGTGATAATTTCTTTATCGGTACAGATTGACTTTTATCAAAGTAATATCAATACAATTGGTACACATATTTCTATTGGGCTCCACATCGGCTTTTAAACATAATGAACAAGCAGATTCCTCTGTATCAGACATGTTTAAACAGACTAGCAATGAAGCTAGCAAGCTTGGAAATTACTTTCAATAAGTTTACAAGCAATATAAAAAACGCTGCAGCGCTTTTAAAAAACACAGTTGAATAACAAAGAACTAATTCAGTTATAGTCAACAATTCTTTAAATGTATTAATTAGCAGAGGATTGCACCCATTAGCAAAAGGATGATTAACCCCTCAGTACCCAAAAAAACGGATATCAAATTAAGATTTAACGCTTTTATCACAGTCAAACACACTGTCACAGGTCTGCTGTGACTGATTACCTCCCTCAAAAACGAATTTTGAAGACCCCTGAGCTCTCTAGAGACGTCCTGGATCAAGGAGGAAGAAGCAGGAAGACTTTGCTAGAATTTTAACTGCGCAACAAGGCGCTAAAAAAGGCCCCTCCCACTCATTTACAACAGTGGGAGACCTGATATAACGGTTTCTATGCAGAAATATACGTTAGCCATGTGGAAAAAAATCATGCCCAAAAGGATTTATCACCAAAGTACCTCACAAAACGAATAACATGCCAGTAAACGTTTTAAACACAAACTTCTTGCAAAGTTATCTTCATGCAAAGTTATCACTAAGCCTGCTACCAGTCGCTTCCACTGCAGATAAGGCTTAAGCATTATTTCAGTATTAACAGTATTTTCTCAGTCAAATTCTAGTCCCTAGAAAATAACTCTACTGTGGATACATTTATCAGCCTGATACCAGTCACTACTACTGCATTTAAGGCAGTACTTACATCATACGGGTAACAGCAGTGTTTTCTTAGTCAATTCCATTCCCAGAAAATATTGTACTGCACATACCTCATTTGCGGGGGACCCCGCATGCTATTCCCATTGTCTGAAGTTACCCCACTCCTCAGAATGTCGAGAACAGCCAGTGGATCTTAGTTACGCCTGCTAAGATCATAGAAAACGCAGGCAGTTTCTTCTTCCAAATACTGCCTATATAGATAGAAAAACTGCACACTCCGGTGCCATTTAAAATAACAAACTTTTGATTGAAGAATAATTAAGTAAAAACTCCAGCTCCTCTCGCGACCTCCTTCTTTGTTGAGGGTTGCAAGAGAATGACTGGATATGACATGTGAGGGGAGGAGCTATATAGCAGCTCTGCTTGGGTGATCCTCTTGCAACTTCCTGTTGGGAAGGAGAATATATCCCATAAGTAATGGATGACCCGTGGACTGAACACACTTAACAAGAGAAAAAAGAGAGAGAGAAAAAAGAGAGAGAGAAAGAGAGAGAGATATATTTTTTATATCGTGAGGAATTTTAAATATCTAGGACTGGTCAAGTCACCACACCTACCAATAAGATACACAAATATATTTTCATATATTTTGTGTGTGTCTGGTGTGTGTCTGGAAAGAGAGAGAGAAAGAGAGAGAGAGAGAGAGAGAAAGAGAGAGAGAGAAAGAGAGAGAGAGAAAGAGAGAGATAGAAAGAGAAAGAGAGAAAGAGAGAGAGAGAGAAAGAGAGAGAGAGAAAGAGAGAGAGAGAGAAAGAGAGAGAGAGAGAAAGAGAGAGAGAGAGAAAGAGAGAAAGAAAGAGAGAAAGAAAGAGAGAAAGAGAGAGAAAGAGAAAGAGAGAGAGAGAGAGAGAAAGAAAGAGAAAGAAAAAAAAGAGAGAGAGAGAAAGAAAGAGAAAGAAAAAAAAGAGAGAGAGAGAGAGAAAGAGAGAGAAAGAGAGAGAGAGAGCGAGAGAAAGAAAGAGAGAGAGAGAGAGAGAGAGAGAGAGAGAGAGAGAGAGAGAGAGAGAGAAAGAAAGAAAGAGAGAGAGAGAGAGAGAGAGAGAGAGAGAGAGAAAGAAAGAGAGAGCGAGAGAGCGAGAGAGAGCGAGATTTTTATATTGTGAGGAATTTTAAATATCTAGGACTGGTCAAGTCACCACACCTACCAATAAGATAAACAAATATTTTCATATATTTTGTGTGTGTCTGGTACTTATTAAAGAAATGCATTTAAAAAAACAATTTGTACACATGTATCATTACCATAAGCAGCAGCCCATGCTACTGGCATAAATGTTTTGCTCAGTTCAGTATCTTCTAGCTGATGTTCATGGGTAACAGAGGCATCTTCCTCTCCAACAATCACTTCCATGTATACTTCATCTGCAATCTCTGCAACATCTAGACCAGAAACAGAAATAATTTAAAAATAAATGGAATTGTACCTGCTTCAAATTAGGATTTGAGCCTAGCCTTAAAGAAACAGTTTACCCTATTTATTCCCTTTAATTTGTTCCTAATGATCCATTTTACCTGCTGGAAAGTGTTAAATTGTTTACTAATAGCTCATTTGCCTTCATATCATTTGAAATAGCTGATTTTGCCTGTTGTATCCTTACCTATACTATAAGTTCCTATACTTAAGTATTGGCTATAGAAATACTGTGTAAAAAATAACCAGCAGAATAAATTACACCCCCAGTGGGAGTTAGGAGAGAGAAGTAACAAATATTAATTTTCAATTGTTCTCTTTAAGTATTTGGTTTTAGTATACAGACGGAAATAATATAAAGAAGCATGTGTGTGTAAAAAAACTAATAAAATAAGGAAATCTGATTTCCATGGACACTTAACCCATTTTAATGGGTTGTGGTTTCAAAGAACAAACCAGCTATTTAGTTTAATTTTTACTTTACTGTCCCTTTTAAAGGAATACTAAAATCTTTATTTCACGATTCAGATCGAGCAGGCAATTTTAAGCAACTTTCTAATTTACTCCTATAATGACATTTAGCCATCAATAAGCACGTGCAACCAAGGTTCTCAACCAAAAATGGGCCGGCTCCTAAGCTTTACATGCCTGTTTTTTAGAATAAAGATAGCAAGAAAATGAAGAAAAATTGATAATAGGAGCAAGTTAGAAAGTTGTTTAAAATTGCTTGCTCTACCTGAATCATTAAAGAAAAAAAAATATGGGTTTAGTATCCCTTTATGGTCACTATTGTTTAAAAACTAAATTTATGCTTACCTGATAAATTGATTTCTTCTATGGTAAGACGAGTCCACTGATTCATCCTTTACTTGTGGGGATATTATCCTTCCCTACAGGAAGTGGCAAAGAGCACCACAGTAGAGCTGTCTATATAGCTCCTCCCTTAGCTCCACCCCCCAGTCATTCGACCGAAGGTACAGGAAGAAAAAGGAGAAACTACAAGGTGAAGAGGTGACTGAGTTTAAATAAAAAAATACAATCTGTCTTAAAATGACAGGGCGGGCCGTGGACTCGTCTTACCATAGAAGAAATCAATTTATCAGGTAAGCATAAATTTAGTTTTCTTCTATAAAGGTAAGACGAGTCCACGGATTCATCCTTTACTTGTGGGATACAATACCAAAGCTACAGGACACAGATGAACGGGAGGGACAAGACAGATGGTTAAACAGAAGGCACCACTGCTTGAAGAACTTTTCTCCCAAAAACAGCCTCCGAAGAAGCAAAGGTATCAAATTTGGAAAATTTGGAAAAGGTATGAAGCGAAGACCAAGTCGCAGCCTTACAAATCTGTTCAACAGAAGCATCATTTTTAAAAGCCCATGTGGAAGCCACCGCTCTATGTGAGTGAGCTGTAATTCTTTAAGGAGGCTGCTGTCCAGCAGTCTTGTATGCCAAACGGATGATGCTTTTCAGCCAAAAGGCAAGAGAGGTAGCCGTAGCTTTTTGACCTCTACGTTTTCCAGAATAGACAACAAAGAAGATGTTTGACGGAAATCTTTGGTCGCTTGCAAGTAAAACTTTAAAGCACGAACCACGTCCAAGTTGTGCAACAGACGCTCCTTCTTAGAGGAAGGATTAGGACACAGAGAAGGAACAACAATTTCCTGATTAATATTCTTATTAGTAACAACCTTAGGAAGGAATCCAGGTTTGGTACGCAAAACCACCTTATCAGCATGGAAAACAAGATAAGGCGAGTCGCATTGCAATGCAGATAGTTCAGAAACTCTTCGAGCCGAAGAGATAGCAAATAAAAACAGAACTTTACAAGATAGAAGCTTAATATCTATGGAATGCATAGGTTCAAACGGAACCCCTTGAAGAACCTTAAGAACTAAATTCAAACTCCATGGCGGAGCAACAGGTTTAAACACAAGCTTGATTCTAACTAAAGCCTGACAGAACATCTGCCAGACGTTTGTGCAGTAGAACTGATAAAGCAGATATCTGTCCCTTTAAGGAACTAGCTGATAGCCCCTTCTCCAATCCTTCTTGGAGAAAGGACAAAATCCTAGGAATCCTGATCTTACTCCATGAGTAGCCTTTGGATTCGCACCAATAAAGATATTTACGCCATATCTTATGATAAATTTTCCTGGTGACAGGCTTTTGAGCCTGAATCAAGGTATCTATGACCGACTCAGAGAACCCCCGCTTGGATAAGATCAAGCATTCAATCTCCAAGCAGTCAGTCGCAGAGAAACTCGATTTGGATGCTGGAATGGACCTTGAATCAGAAGGCCCTGTCTCAGTGGCAGAGTCCATGGTGGAAGAGATGAAATGTCCACTAGGTCTGCATACCAAGTCCTGCGTGGCCACGCAGGTGCTATCAAAATCACCGAAGCTCTCTCCTGTTTGATTCTGGCAATCAGACGAGGAAGGAGAGGAAATGGTGGAAACACATAAGCCAGGTTGAACAACCAGGGTACTGCTAGAGCATCTATCAGTACTGCCTGAGGATCCCTTGACCTGGACCCGTATCAAGGAAGTTTGGCATTCTGAAGAGACACCATCAGATCCAATTCTGATGTGCCCCATTACTGAATCAATTGTGCAAACAACTCCGGATGGAGTTCCCACCCCCCGGATGAAAAGTCTGACGACTTAGAAAATCCGCTTCCCAGTTCTCTACTCCTGGGATATAGATTGCTGATAGATGGCAAGAGTGAGTCTCTGCCCATTGAATTATTTTGGTAACCTCTATCATCGCTAGAGAACTCTTTGTTCCCCCCTGATGACTGATATATGCTACAGTCGTGACAATGTCCGACTGGAATCTTATGAATCTGGCCGACGCCAGCTGAGGCCACGCCTGAAGCGCGTTGAATATCGCTCTCAGTTCTAGAATATTTATCGGGAGGAGAGCCTCCTCCTGAGTCCACAAACCCTGTGCTTTCAGGGAATTCCAGACTGCACCCCAGCCCAATAGGCTGGCGTCCTTCGTCACTATGACCCACGCTGGCCTGCGGAAACACATTCCCTTGGACAGATGATCCTGTGACAACCACCAAAGAAGAGAGTCTCTGGTCTCTTGATCCAGATTTATCTGAGGAGATAAATCTGCATAATCCCCATTCCACTGTTTGAGTATACAAAGTTGCAGTGGTCTGAGATGCAAGCGAGCAAACGGAACTATGTCCATTGCCGCTACCATTAAACCGATTACATCCATACACTGAGCCACTGATGGCCGAGGAATGGAATGAAGAGCTCGGCAGATGGATAAAATCTTTGATTTCCTGACCTCCGTCAGAAAAATGTTCACGTCCACCGAATCGATCAGAGTTCCCAGGAATGGAACTCTTGTGAGAGGGAGAAGTGAACTCTTTTTTACGTTCACCTTCCACCCATGAGATCTTAGAAAAGCCAACACGTTCGTAAACCACATTATCAATACTAAACAATGATTTTGGGAAAGGAGGATATATGTAGTCATGGTAGTTGTTTTTATGTACTTAGGGGATCGCACTCCCTTGTGTCTTATGTTTTTTAATAAAAACTTTTTATTCTTTTTTAAAATTATTATTTTTTTCCTTCTCTCTCTCTCGCCGCTCATTTGCGCCCTTGCTTTAAGGGTAGTTTAGAATGACTCTCCCTGCTATTAATTTAATCTCCTGGAACGTTGGAGGAATAACCTCTCCGATTAAAAGAAAATCAATAATTAAATACTTAGGGACGTCTAAACCAGACATAGTTTTGTTATAGGAAATTCATTTGAAATCAACCGAAATTCCTAAGCTTAAAGTAAAGTGGGTGGGAGAGGTTATAGCCACCACACATGAGGCAAGGAAGAGATGAGTTGCTGTCCTGTTTAATAAAATGTTGGATTACCATATTGAAAATACAGTACTAGATCCGGAAGGCCGATTTTTAATTATAGAAGTAATGATTAATAAAAAACAATATACTTTGTGTAATTTATATGGTCCCAATGAGGTAGATCATGAGTTTTGGAGGAAACTTACACTAAAATTACATGGATATATAGGACAAAACCTAATTGTAGCAGGCGATTTTAATTTAATCGCAGATGCGACACTAGATAGATCTAATAAAAAAACGATATTTATTAGAGACAGAAAAGCTCGAATTTTACAAAAATTTATTTTTCAATTAGGTTTAATTGATATTTGGAGAGTACAGAATCCTGACATCCAGACATACACCTGTATGTCTAAAGCACATCACTCGCTAGCAAGGATAGACTATTTTCTTATATCTGAATCTTTACTTAATTTATCATGGGAAGCAGGTATAGATGATATCTTAAACTCAGACCACGCCGCCATATCTTTAAAATGCAATTCTAATTTGACCGGATCAAGCAATAATAATATATATTTCCCCAAGCATTTAATTAATAATGTTGATTTTCAAAAATGGCTAAATAACAGATTTTTAGAATTTTATAATAATAATGCAGGTTATCTCGATAAAACAGAAGTGTTCTGGGAGACGGCCAAAGCGGTCCTGCGCGGGGAGATCATGTGTCATCAAAGGAAAAAATATAATCATGTTAAAATTCAGTTGGCTAATCAAGTCAAAAATGCCTATAGAGGCTATATAGATAATCCAAATAGTTTCCGTTGGGGTTTATATGTTAAAGCAAAAGCAGCACGGGACATTCAACTTAAACAGGACACTATCCAAGAGGATCTCAGAACTAAAGCCCTCTATGGAGGACATACAGGAAGATCAGCTAAATTCTTATCTAGAAACACCAAAGCCGGCTCCAAGAATGCTATCCCGGCAATTAAACAGGGTCTGGAAAGATTTACTAAACAAAAAGATATTGAAAAAGTATTCTTTGAGTATTTTAGTAATCTATATGCATGTGAAAATCCCAACACAAGTAATAAGAAGGAATTCTGGGATAATGGCGGGAATTAATTCTCGGATTGTAGAAAATGAGATATTGGCAGTTATCAAAAACGCTAAATTAAACAAAGCTGCGGGACCTGATGCCCTACCTATAGAATTCTATAGAATTTTGCAAACTCAGATTATACCTATATTGAATAAGCTATTTAACTATTATTACTCTGAATGTGTTACGTGTTCACCATATTTTGCAGCTGCAAATATCTCGTTAATATTAAAAAAGTTGCCCGGTTCGTATTGGCCTATCTCCGTTTTAAACACCGACTATAAACTTTTAACTGCCATATTAGCCAATCGGCTTAAACCTCATATCGGTGACATAATCCACGAAAATCAATCAGGATTTATGCCCGGGAGAAACCCTGTAAAAAATACAAGGAAAGTTTTGGTGCTTCTGGACTTTTTTTGGAACAAATATAGGGTTTCTAGACATGACGAGCTATTAGATAAGGTCATTCTCACGGTCGATGCGGAGAAGGCCTTCGACCGGATAGCCTGGGATCATCTGTTCTTTTCTCTTGAACAATTTGGGATGACAGGATATTTTAACAAATTTATTTGATTAATTTATAACTCTCCATCATCAATCATTATTAACAACATGATTTCTAATCGGTTCATCCTAAAGAGATGGACTCGGCAGGGATGTCCGCTCTCCCCTTTATTATTTAATATTCATTGGAACCCCTTGCAATAATGCTTCAGCAAGAACTTGAGGGTATTATATTGGCAGATAAAAAAATAGGGCTGCTATTATACGCGGATGACCTCTTATTATTTTTGTCCGATCTGCAAAAGACTTTACCAATATTGCAGAATATTTTCTCTAAGTTCGGATCAATTTCAGGATATAAGATTAATGTATTAAAATCGGAACTTCTCTGGATAGATAAAAGACCAAGTATTAGAATTAATCACCCATTTACTGGAGTAATCCAAATTACTTACTTAGGTCTTAAATTGACGAATAACCCAGATGACTGGTATAAATTGAATCTTACACCCAACTTAGAGAAGTGTAAAAAAAAACTTGAGGATTGGGCCTTTCTACCGATTTCTTTATCAGCGCGTGGCGTTGATTAAAACGCTACTTTTTCCCAAATTATTATATGTGTTTCAAAATATCCCACTACTAATACATAAGGCTGATATTGCTAGTTACAATAAAGCGTGTTCAAAAATTTTATGCAAAAATCTAAACCACACATAGCTATTCATCTTCTTATGAATTCGAGAACGGTGGCTGGTTTAGTTTTACCTAATATACAAGCTTATAATCTAGTGGTATTGGCAAGATTTGCCATAGATTGGATTACCAAAAAAGAACAAATCACAACATATAACTGGGAATCTGGCTTGGTTTTTCCATTTCAACTCAAAGCCATTTTACACTGCCCTTTAACATCGCTCCCTTTGAATATTTTCTCCTTAAATACTTTTAAAAATATTATAGCCGCATGGCAGAAATTGTGCACGGAGTTAGATCTTCCTCCATATACCTCTCAATTCTTACCCATTAGGGGTAACCCAAATTTCATCCCTGGAATTTCGAACACGGTTTTTAGGAATTAAGCCGCAAAAGACCTGAAGATGATAGATCAAATAGTAGGAGTAGATGGTCTTCCTAATACCTACACAGACATAGCCTCCAAGTTTTACCTGCCAGCACGGGAATTTTATGGCTATTTACAATTCATTTTATTAATGAATTGATTCAAAAATATGGTTCTGATTGGTCTCTGGGTTAACTTAATAGCAGAATCGATAGCTATCGAGCGGGGATATATACTATTTTTCCCCTCTATAGTTTATTGATTCAAAAATCTTCAAACTTGCAGATTGAGGATATGGCGGTAAAATGGTCTAATATATTCCCAGACATACAAGAACAAACTATAATAGACAGCTTTAAAATAACGGATCAGGCTTGGGTACCAACATCATGGAGGGAATCTAAAATGAAGATTAGTCTCCGGTCCTATCTCACTCCGGAAATTTTATCTAAATGGTATAAAACTGTTGTTTTTTGATCCAGATGTAGCTCACCACATGCAAATTTATTACATTGTTTTTGGGACTGCCCAAAAAATTTTCAATTCTGTAAAAAAAATATGTATTGGATGAATGAGAAATTACATTTAGATTATATACTTAAACCAATTGAGATTTTTTTTCTGGTTAAATACTGAGGGGTCTCCAAGAACTTTAAACTTATTAATACAATAATATTAATAGGACGTACCCTTATTCTTAGAATGTGGAAAGCTTAATCAGCGCCCAAATTTCCTCAACTTAAAAATGGTTTACTCACACAATATATGATAGAACAGTCCACTCTATATTCGTCTTCTGATGAACAAGTAGGTGCTTTTTTCAAGAAATGGGAAACATTTATACGTTCACTACAAGAACCTGCTCAGAAATCCCTAGTGAAACCATTACTTAAATTGGCGTTTGTACAAGCCAACATATATGCAGGACATTTTCCTAGATTTTGGTTAGAGGAGAACGAGTCTGAGCGGTGAAGGATGGAGAGTGAAGGTTTATTTTTTTTGTTTTGTTTTTCCCTTCCTCTTTTGCGTTTAGTTTTTGTCCATCGTGTTTAGGATGATTGTTAAAAAGTATTAATAGGTATAGTTGTACACTTAGCCAGGGTAGAAATAGCTCCCTCCACCTTAGGGACCGTCTGCCACGAGTCCCGCACGGCGTCTGATATGGGAAACATATTCTTAAAAGTAGGAGGGGGAGCGAACGGAATACCTGGTCTATCCCCCTCCTTAGTAACAATTTCCTAAATCCTCTTAGGGACCGGAAAAACATCAGTGTAGACAGGAACCTCTAGGAATTTGTCCATTTTACACAATTTCTCTGGAACTACAATAGGGTTACAATCATCCAGAGTCGCTAAAACCTCCCTGAGCAATAAGCGGAGGTGTTCTAGTTTAAATTTAAAAGCGGTCACATCTGAATCTGTCTGAGGGAACATATTTTCAGAAAACTCTCCCTCAGCCAGCAAATCCCTCACTTCAGAACATTGTGAGGGTACATCGGATATAGCTAATAAAGCATCAGAGGGCTCAGCGTTTGTTCTCACACCAGACCTACTGCGCTTCCCCTGCAACCCCGGCAGCTTAGATAAAACCTCAGTGAGGGTAGTATTCATAACTGCGGCCATATCCTGCAGGGTGAAAGAATTAGACGCACTAGAAGTACTTGGCGTCGTTTGTGCGGGCGTTAACGGTTGTGACACTTGGGGAGAATTAGATGGCATAACCTGATTCTCTTCTGACTGAGAATCATCCTGCGACATACTTTTAGTAGCTAAAATATGTTCTTTACAATTTATTGACCTTTCAGTGCATGAGGGACACATTCTAAGTGGAGGTTCCACAATGGCTTCTAAACATATTGAACATTGACTTTCCTCAATGTCAGACATGTTGAACAGGCTAGTAATGACTACAAACAAGCATGAAAACACTTTATTTAGTAAAAAAAATAGCAATCTTAAAAAACGGTACTGCGCCTTTAAGAGAAAAAAACATAATTTATGTAAGAACTTACCTGATAAATTCATTTCTTTCATATTAGCAAGAGTCCATGAGCTAGTGACGTATGGGACGTATGGGATATACATTCCTACCAGGAGGGGCAAAGTTTCCCAAACCTCAAAATGCCTATAAATACACCCTCACCACACCCACAATTCAGTTTAACGAATAGCCAAGAAGTGGGGTGATAAAAAAGTGCGAAAGCATATAAAATAAGGAATTGGAATAATTGTGCTTTATACAAAATCATAACCACCACAAAAAAAGGGCGGGCCTCATGGACTCTTGCTAATATGAAAGAAATGAATTTATCAGGTAAGTTCTTAAATAAATTATGTTTTCTTTCATGTAATTAGCAAGAGTCCATGAGCTAGTGACGTATGGGATAATGATTACCCAAGATGTGGATCTTTCCACACAAGAGTCACTAGAGAGGGAGGGATAAAATAAAGACAGCCAATTCCTGCTGAAAATAATCCACACCCAAAATAAAGTTTAACGAAAAACATAAGCAGAAGATTCAAACTGAAACCGCTGCCTGAAGTACTTTTCTACCAAAAACTGCTTCAGAAGAAGAAAATACATCAAAATGGTAGAATTTAGTAAAAGTATGCAAAGAGGACCAAGTTGCTGCTTTGCAAATCTGATCAACCGAAGCTTCATTCCTAAACGCCCAGGAAGTAGAAACTGACCTAGTAGAATGAGCTGTAATTCTCTGAGGCAGAGTTTTACCCGACTCAACATAGGCAAGATGAATTAAAGATTTCAACCAAGATGCCAAAGAAATGGCAGAAGCTTTCTGGCCTTTTCTAGAACCGGAAAAGATAAAAAATAGACTAGAAGTCTTTCGGAAAGATTTAGTAGCTTCAACATAATATTTCAAAGCTCTAACAACATCCAAAGAATGCAACGATTTCTCCTTAGAATGCTTAGGATTAGGACATAATGAAGGAACCACAATTTCTACTAATGTTGTTGGAATTCACAACTTTAGGTAAAAATTCAAAAGAAGTTTGCAACACCGCCTTATCCTGATGAAAAATCAGAAAAGGAGACTCACAAGAAAGAGCAGATAATTCAGAAACTCTTCTGGCAGAAGAGATGGCCAAAAGGAACAAAACTTTCCAAGAAAGTAATTTAATGTCCAATGAATGCATAGGTTCAAACGGAGGAGCTTGAAGAGCCCCAGAACCAAATTCAAACTCCAAGGAGGAGAAATTGACTTAATGACAGGTTTTATACGAACCAAAGCTTGTACAAAACAATGAATATCAGGAAGAATAGCAATCTTTTTTCTGAAAAAGAACAGAAAGAGCAGAGATTTGTCCTTTCAAGGAACTTGCGGACAAACCTTTATCTAAACCATCCTGAAGAAACTGTAAAAGTCTCGGAATTCTGAAAGAATGCCAAGAAAAATGATGAGAAATACACCAAGAAATATAAGTCTTCCAGACTCTATAATATATCTCTCTAGATACAGATTTACGAGCCTGTAACATAGTATTAATCACAGCGTCAGAGAAACCTCTTTGACGAAGAATCAAGCGTTCAATCTCCATACCTTTAAATTTAAGGATTTCAGATCCTGATGGAAAAAAGGACCTTGTGACAGAAGGTCTGGTCTTAACGGAAGAGTCCACGGTTGGCAAGAGGCCATCCGGACAAGATCCGCATACCAAAACCTGTGAGGCCATGCCGGAGCTACCAGCAGAACAAACGAGCATTCCTTCAGAATCTTGGAGATTACTCTTGGAAGAAGAACTAGGGGCGGAAAGATATAGGCAGGATGATACTTCCAAGGAAGTGATAATGCATCCACTGCCTCCGCCTGAGGATCCCGGGATCTGGAAAGATACCTGGGAAGTTTCTTGTTTAGATGGGACGCCATCAAATCTATTTCTGGAAGTTCCCACATTTGAACGATCTGAAGAAATACCTCTGGGTGAACAGACCATTCGCCCGGATGCAACGTTTGGCGACTGAGATAATCCGCTTCCCAATTGTCTACACCTGGGATATGAACCGCAGAGATTAGACAGGAGCTGGATTCCGCCCAAACCAAAATTCGAGATACTTCTTTCATAGCCAGAGGACTGTGAGTTCCTCCTTGATGATTGATGTATGCCACAGTTGTGACATTGCCTGTCTGAAAACAAATGAACGATTCTCTCTTCAGAAGAGGCCAAAACTGAAGAGCTCTGAAAATTGCACGGAGTTCCAAAATATTGATGGGTAATCTCACCTCCTGAGATTCCCAAACTCCTTGTGCCGTCAGAGATCCCCACACAGCTCCCCAACCTGTGAGACTTGCATCTGTTGAAATTACAGTCCAGGTCGGAAGCACAAAAGAAGCCCCCTGAATTAAACGATGGTGATCTGTCCACCACGTTAGAGAGTGTCGAATAATCGGTTTTAAAGATATTGAGATATCTTTGTGTAATCCTTGCACCATTGATTCAGCATACAAAGCTGAAGAGGTCGCATGTGAAAACGAGCAAAGGGGATCGCGTCCGATGCAGCAGTCATAAGACCTAGAATTTCCATGCATAAGGCTACCGAAGGGAATGATTGTGACTGAAGGTTTCGACAAGCTGCCATCAGTTTTAGACGCCTCTTGTCTGTTAAAGACAGAGTCATGGACACTGAATCTATTTGGAAACCCAGAAAGGTTACCCTTGTTTGAGGAATCAATGAACTTTTTGGTAAATTGATCCTCCAACCATGATCTTGAAGAAACAACACAAGTCGATTCGTCTGAAATTCTGCTAAATGTAAAGACTGAGCAAGTACCAAGATATCGTCCAAATAAGGAAATACCACAATACCCTGTTCTCTGATTACAGACAGAAGGGCACCGAGAACCTTTGTAAAAATTCTTGGAGCTGTAGCAAGGCCAAACGGCAGAGCCACAAACTGGTAATGCTTGTCCAGAAAAGAGAATCTCAGGAACCGATAATGATCCGGATGAATCGGAATATGCAGATATGCATCCTGTAAATCTATTGTGGACATATAATTCCCTTGCTGAACAAAAGGCAAAATAGTCCTTACAGTTACCATCTTGAACGTTGGTATCCTTAC
This sequence comes from Bombina bombina, assembly GCF_027579735.1. NCBI lineage: Eukaryota > Metazoa > Chordata > Amphibia > Anura > Bombinatoridae > Bombina > Bombina bombina. The sequence goes on from NC_069501.1 coordinate 292,427,625, forward strand.
ATAACGATTCAATATTTTTAGATCCAGAACTGGTCTGAAGGAATTCTCCTTCTTTGGTACAATGAAGAGATTTGAATAAAAACCCCATCCCCTGTTCCTGAACTGGAACTGGCATAATTACTCCAGTTAACTCTAGATCTGAAACACAATTCAGAAATGCTTGAGCTTTTACTGGATTTACTGGGACACGGGAAAGAAAAAATCTCTTTGCAGGAGGTCTCATCTTGAAACCAATTCTGTACCCTTCTGAAACAATGTTCTGAATCCAAAGATTGTGAACAGAATTGATCCAAATTTCTTTGAAAAAACGTAACCTGCCCCCTACCAGCTGAGCTGGAATGAGGGCCGCACCTTCATGTGGACTTAGAAGCAGGCTTTGCCTTTCTGGCTGGCTTGGATTTATTCCAGATTGGAGATGGTTTCCAAACTGAAACTGCTCCTGAGGATGAAGGATCAGGTTTTTGTTCTTTGTTGAAACGAAAGGAACGAAAACGATTATTAGCTCTGTTTTTACCCTTAGATTTTTTATCCTGTGGTAAAAAAGTTCCTTTCCCACCAGTAACAGTTGAAATAATAGAATCCAACTGAGAACCAAATAATTTGTTACCCTGGAAAGAAATGGAAAGTAGAGTTGATTTAGAAGCCATATCAGCATTCCAAGTCTTAAGCCATAAAGCTCTTCTAGCTAAAATAGCTAGAGACATAAACCTGACATCAACTCTGATAATATCAAAGATGGCATCACAGATAAAATTATTAGCATGCTGAAGAAGAATAATAATATCATGAGAATCATGATTTGTTACTTGTTGCGCTAAGGTTTCCAACCAAAAAGTTGAAGCTGCAGCAACATCAGCCAAAGATATAGCAGGTCTAAGAAGATTACCTGAACACAGATAAGCTTTTCTTAGAAAGGACTCAATTTTCCTATCTAAAGGATCCTTAAACGAAGTACCATCTGACGTAGGAATAGTAGTACGTTTAGCAAGGGTAGAAATAGCCCCATCAACTTTAGGGATTTTGTCCCAAAATTCTAATCTGTCAGACGGCACAGGATATAATTGCTTAAAACGTTTAGAGGGAGTAAATGAATTACCCAATTTATCCCATTCTTTGGAAATTACCGCAGAAATAGCATTAGGAACAGGAAAAACTTCTGGAATAACCACAGGAGATTTAAATACCTTATCCAAACGTTTAGAATTAGTATCAAGAGGACCAGAATCCTCTATTTCTAAAGCAATTAGAACTTCTTTAAGTAAAGAACGAATAAATTCCATTTTAAATAAATATGAAGATTTATCAACATCAACCTCTGAGACAGAATCCTCTGAACCAGAAGAGTTATCAGAATCAGAATGATGATGTTCATTTAAAAATTCATCTGTAGGGAGAGAAGTTTTAAAAGATTTTTTACGTTTACTAGAAGGAGAAATAACAGACATAGCCTTCTTTATGGATTCAGAAACAAAATCTCTTATGTTATCAGGAACATTCTGCACCTTTGATGTTGAAGGAACTGCAACAGGCAATGGTACTTTACTAAAGGAAATATTATCTGCTTTAACAAGTTTGTCATGACAATCAATACAAACAACAGCTGGAGGAATAGCTACCAAAAGTTTACAGCAGATACACTTAGCTTTGGTAGATCCAGCACTAGACAGCGATTTTCCTGTAGTATCTTCTGACTCAGATGCAACGTGAGACATCTTGCAATATGTAAGAGAAAAAACAACAACATATAAAGCAAAATTGATCAAATTCCTTAAATGACAGTTTCAGGAATGGGAAAAAATGCCAAAAAAACAAGCTTCTAGCAACCAGAAGCAATGAAAAATGAGACTTAAATAATGTGGAGACAAAAATCGACGCCCATATTTTTTAGCGCCAATAAGACGCCCACATTATTTGGCGCCTAAATGCTTTTTGGCGCCAAAATGACGCCACATCCGGAACGCCGACATTTTTGGCGCAAAATAACGTCAAAAAATGACGCAACTTCCGGCGACACGTATGACGCCGGAAACGGAAAAGAATTTTTGCGCCAAAAAAATCCGCGCCAAGAATGACGCAATAAAATGAAGCATTTTCAGCCCCCGCGAGCCTAACAGCCCACAGGGAAAAAAGTCAAATTGAAGGTAAGAAAAAATGATTAAATCAAATGCATTATCCCAAATATGAAACTGACTGTCTGAAAATAAGGAAAGTTGAACATTCTGAGTCAAGGCAAATAAATGTTTGAATACATATATTTAGAACTTTATAAACAAAGTGCCCAACCATAGCTTAGAGTGTCACAGAAAATAAGATTTACTTACCCCAGGACACTCATCTACATGTTTGTAGAAAGCCAAACCAGTACTGAAACGAGAATCAGCAGAGGTAATGGTATATATAAGAGTATATCGTCGATCTGAAAAGGGAGGTAAGAGATGAATCTCTACGACCGATAACAGAGAACCTATGAAATAGACCCCGTAGAAGGAGATCACTGCATTCAAATAGGCAATACTCTCCTCACATCCCTCTGACATTCACTGCACGCTGAGAGGAAAACCGGGCTCCAACTTGCTGCGGAGCGCATATCAACGTAGAATCTAGCACAAACTTACTTCACCACCTCCATCGGAGGCAAAGTTTGTAAAACTGAATTGTGGGTGTGGTGAGGGGTGTATTTATAGGCATTTTGAGGTTTGGGAAACTTTGCCCCTCCTGGTAGGAATGTATATCCCATACGTCCCATACGTCACTAGCTCATGGACTCTTGCTAATTACATGAAAGAAAAAGCATACACGTTCTGCAAAACAGCCTAAACATGTACCAAATTTTTCAAAATTTTGAATGTAGACCCACTATAGGTAGTTAAGATTGCACCACAAAATTTTTAACAATTAACCCCTTAATGTCCAAACTGGATCGAAAATAGTCCCAGATCCGGAAAAAAAACCTCAGCACCTTGCCCCAGCCCTGCTGTGGCCCTACCTGCCCTCAGGGATCGAAAGTGTGGGGTAAAAGCTTTGATTTGGCCCAAAACATACACCAGGGCCCTCAGGAGTTAGAGCTTGCTGACAAACTAACTGCGCATCTGAGGCGCGAAAATAGGCCCCGCCCATCTCACTCGATGTTTCCTGAGCCTTAAAGAACCGCACCAGAGCGGTTATAACTAGCCAAGTGGGTTCTAAGACCCGAAAATTAAGCCATGTGTGCACTAATAAAGTTGCCCAAAACATTTATTGCCCACAAAAAAACGTTAAGCACTCCCAACCAAAAAACGTTTGCTCACAAACATTTTACATTGAGTGTCAACCTTATATGTAATTGGCCCCATAAGCAAGCTAAGTAATGCCCTTCTTTTAGCTCTAGGATAACTGCTTACCCTTACTCTCCTGGGTATAATGTCAGCCTTTCTGAAATACACAGTCTCTCCAGAAAAAAATATGACTGAACATACCTCATTGCTGCATAGCATGAAACCGTTCCTCACACTGAAGTTTCCTGTACTCCTCAGCCTCTGTGGGAACAGCAATGGACCTTAGTTACAAATGATAAGATCATCATCCTGCAGGCAGCAGTCTTCATCCATCTGCTGTCTGAGAGTAAATAGTACAAACCGGTACCATTTAAAAATAACAAACTCTTGATTAAAAAAATTAAAAATTAATATTTTATCACCTCTTTCACTTTATCCTTCCTAGTACTTAGAGTAGGCAAAGAGAATGACTGGGGGTGGAGCTAAGGGAGGAGCTATATAGACAGCTCTGCTGTGGTGCTCTTTGCCACTTCCTGTAGGGAAGGATAATATCCCCACAAGTAAAGGATGAATCCGTGGACTCGTCTTACCTTTATAGAAGAAATGCATTTTTAATTGCAGATTTGTTTTCTGAGAGTTCTGAAAAAGATTGAACAATAATCTACAGACAGTTCTTGAACAATATACTTGACTATTTCACTAGATCAGTGTTTCTCAAATATAGTCCTCAAGTACCCCTAACATTCAAGATTTTCATGCTATTATAAAGGGACAGTATACAACAATGTTAATATAACTGCATGTAATAGACACTACTTTAAAGAATAATATGCACATATACTGATCTAAAAATCAAGTATAAAACCTTTTAAAAATGTACTTAATAGCTCCCAGTTTAGACCTGTTGATGAGGTTAGGCGGGGACACCCAGTGAAAGGGGTTAAGAAAACAAGAAGAGCAGACACTCCCCCTCCCCCCAGAAAAGACAGATAAACAGGAGCCATCAGGAGTCTGTAAACGCATGTATACATCTGACATCATGACAATGTTATAAAAAATTAAGCAAAACTATACATTATTACAAAAACACTCCCAGATGGGCTATAGAAGTGGATCATCTACAAAACATTTATGCAAAGACAAATCTAGTGTACAAATGTCCCTTTAACTAGAGCACAGGTGAAATAAGCAGATGGGTAGGAGCAGATTAATAGCCAGCTGATTATTTGAACTTTGCTCTAGTTCCGATATCTTGAAAATCTGGCCTGCTAGGGATATTTGAGAACTGGAGTTGAAACACTGCCCTACATTTTAAAGTATTCTAGAACTCAATGATACTCACCCAAGTCATTGTCTTCATTTTGAGAGTCATTTACAGCCATATAAACCATTTTTTCCCGTGGGAGTCTTCCTCCTGTGTGAGGATCAAAAAATCCATCTCCATGGTCATTCTCAGACTCGCTTTCTACAATATCTACCGTGCCTCCTGTAGGTTTCATCATGCAATAAAACAAAAAAAATTGAAGTTCCAATATACTAGACTTGAAGAAAATGTAGAGTAAAATCATAAATCAGGTCTTTTTCACTTAAACACTTTTGTTCCCATATGCTTTTCACACTAAATATGATCAGGTTAAAATGGAAAGTGTTTCTGTAACAGGGAACCTTTACTTAAATTCAGTACTCTCCACCTTTAAATATATATTAAACAGTATGAGGGTGTAATAAACAATGTTCAATTATGTATAGTTAAAAAAAAAAACATTTTTTATTACTTTCATTATTTATTTTCTCTCCTTTTCCTGTAATTTAACTCTGAACATTGTTGATTTTCTAAATTCTATAAAAGTAATGGGAAACTCCATGTTTTAACTTATATTGGCCCCTTATCGGTTTCCCCTACTAAAGACAATTAGGAACAGATAAAAGACAAACAATAAGAGGCTTTGAGGGATAAAAACTTATTCTTACCTGATAAATTAATTTCTTAGTAGTGAGAGTCAACGAGATCCTTACTCTTGGGAATTACATCACCTGGCCACCAGGAGTAGGCAAAGAAACACTACCAGAGCTCTTCAAATATCCATACTACTTCCCTTTTTCTCCCAGTAGTTCATAGCCGCGGAAAGAAGAAAGATAGTAGGATAAAGAGGTGCATAAAGGGACTGCTGCCGCCACCATCCAATATATGTTTTAGGGTGGGTTTGTGGACTCTCACTACCAAGAAAGAAATTTAATTTGTCAGGTAAGAATAAATTATGTTTTCTTTCTAATGGTAGTGATAGTACAAGAGATCCTTACTCTTGGGAACTAATACCCAAGCTGTGGAGTCCACATAAAAGAAATGGGTGGGAAATAAAAATAATAAGTTAAGGCAGGCACCTATTTCCTAGGCACCACCGCCTAAAGAACTTTTCTACCAAAGACAGCCTCCGCTGGGCCATAAACCTAAAAATGATAAAACTTCCTAAAAAGTATGAAGAGAAGACCAAGTTGCAAATTTGTTCTGCAAAGGCCTCATTATTGAAAGCCCAGGAAGTAGCAATTGAACAAGTGGAATGAGCAATATATATCTGACAGGTGGATCGTGGCTAGCTTCCAAGTAAGCTCTGTGGATGATGCTCTTCAACCAAAAAGGATAAAGGACAACAACGCCGTGGCCTTCTGACCTCTACGTTTTCCAGAGAATAACACAAAAACACGGGAGTCTGAAATTCTATCTTCAGGTGACTAAAGATTTTTGTCAAACGCCCTAACGACATCTAAATTATGTAATAATCTCTTTTTAAGAGAATTGGGGTAAGGACACAATGAAGGAACAACAAATTTACTGATTAATATTCTCAGCTTAAACTACATTAGGGAGAAACCCAAATAAGGAACCTCCCATGAAAGAGCTGATAACTCCAACACTCTGCGAGCAGAAGAAATGGCCAACAAAAAAACCTTTCAGGAAAGTAGTTTTAGATCCAGAGTATGCAAAGGTTCAACATGGGCAGTGTTGTAAAATCTTCAGAACCAAATTCAAATTCCACAGGGGCACAGAGAACTTTTTCCTGGTCTTATGCAACTCAGTGCCTGAACAAAGGATTGGATGTCAGACAACCAAGCAAACTAATTTCCTATGTAACAGGACAGACAAGGCTGAAATCTGACCATTTAAGGAACTGGCTGTGAGTCCCTTACCAAGGTCCTCCTGCAGGAACTGGAGAATCCTAGGAACTTGTACAGAATGCAAGGAATAGCCCCGTTGAGAACACCAGGATAAATAGACTTCCAATGTCTTATGGTAAATCTTTTTAGTAACAGGTTTATGGGCCTGAATAAGAGTATAGAATAACAGAGACACCTCTTTGCGAAAAAATCAGCTGTTCAATCTCCACGCAGTTAAAATTGAGAGACTGAAGGTTTTGATAAGAGAACGGACCCTGAGACAGAAGATTGTGTCTCAGAAGTAAACGCCACGGGGAAGCACTGGACATCATCACAATATCTGCGTACCAGGTCCTGCAAGGTCAGGCCGGAGCTACGACCAGTGGAATAAGTACAATTGGAGAAACAGATGTACTAGATTGTACTGCCATCGAGCCGTCAACTTATCTATCAGCTCTGCTTGTGCATCCCTAAATCTCGAGCCGTATATGAAAATTTGTGATTCAGTCAAGAAGCCATGAGATCTCTCTCTGGAAACCCCCACCTGCTCCTGACACAGTCGAAAATCTCCTGGTTGAGAAGAATCAATCTGATGGTCTCCATCTTAATGGACGGTACTCTCAGAAACTTGTTTAAAGTCTATAATTCAAGATTGGACAAAAAGTGCCCTCCTTTTTTGGGACAATGAAAAGATTTGAATAACAGAATTTATGCTTACCTGATAAATTACTTTCTCCAACGGTGTGTCCGGTCCACGGCGTCATCCTTACTTGTGGGATATCTCTTCCCCAACAGGAAATGGCAAAGAGTCCCAGCAAAGCTGGCCATATAGTCCCTCCTAGGCTCCGCCCACCCCAGTCATTCGACCGACGGACAGGAGGAAATATATATATAGGAGAAACCATATGGTACCGTGGTGACTGTAGTTAGAGAAAATAATTCATCAGACCTGATTAAAAAACCAGGGCGGGCCGTGGACCGGACACACCGTTGGAGAAAGTAATTTATCAGGTAAGCATAAATTCTGTTTTCTCCAACATTGGTGTGTCCGGTCCACGGCGTCATCCTTACTTGTGGGAACCAATACCAAAGCTTTAGGACACGGATGAAGGGAGGGAGCAAATCAGGTTACCTAAACGGAAGGCACCACAGCTTGCAAAACCTTTCTCCCAAAAATAGCCTACGAAGAAGCAAAAGTATCAAATTTGTAAAATTTGGCAAAAGTGTGCAGTGAAGACCAAGTCGCTGCCTTACATATCTGGTCAACAGAAGCCTCGTTCTTGAAGGCCCATGTGGAAGCCACAGCCCTAGTGGAGTGAGCTGTGATTCTTTCAGGAGGCTGCCGTCCGGCAGTCTCATAAGCCAATCGGATGATGCTTTTAAGCCAAAAGGAAAGAGAGGTAGAAGTCGCTTTTTGACCTCTCCTTTTACCAGAATAAACAACAAACAAGGAAGATGTTTGTCTGAAATCTTTTGTAGCCTCTAAATAGAATTTTAGAGCACGGACTACGTCCAAATTGTGTAACAAACGTTCCTTCTTTGAAACTGGATTCGGACATAAAGAAGGTAGAAACAACCTTAGGAAGAAAACCAGGCTTAGTACGCAAAACCACCTTATCTGCATGGAACACCAGATAGGGCGGAGAACACTGCAGAGCAGATAACTCTGAAACTCTTCTAGCAGAAGAAATTGCAACCAAAAACAAAACTTTCCAAGATAGTAACTTAATATCTATGGAATGTAAAGGTTCAAACGGAACCCCTTGAAGAACTGAAAGAACTAGATTTAGACTCCAGGGAGGAGTCAAAGGTCTGTAAACAGGCTTGATCCTAACCAGAGCCTGAACAAATGCTTGAACATCTGGCACAGCTGCCAGTCTTTTGTGTAGTAAGACAGATAAAGCAGAGATCTGTCCCTTTAGAGAACTTGCAGATAATCCTTTCAACAAACCTTCTTGTAGAAAGGAGAGAATCTTAGGAATTTTTATCTTATTCCATGGGAATCCTTTGGATTCACACCAACAGATATATCTTTTCCATATTTTATGGTAAATCTTTCTAGTTACCGGTTTTCTGGTCTGAACCAGAGTATCTATCACAGAATCTGAAAACCCACGCTTCGATAGAATCAAGTGTTCAATCTCCAAGCCGTCAGCTGGAGGGAGACCAGATTTGGATGTTCGAATGGACCCTGAACAAGAAGGTCCTGTCTCAAAGGTAGCTTCCATGGTGGAACCGATGACATATTCACCAGGTCTGCATACCAAGTCCTGCGTGGCCATGCAGGAGCTATCAAGATCACCGAGGCCCTCTCCTGATTGATCCTGGCTACCAGCCTGGGAATGAGAGGAAACGGTGGAAATACAAAAGCTAGGTTGAAGGTCCAAGGTGCTACTAGTGCATCTACTAGAGTCGCCTTGGGATCCCTGGATCTGGACCCGTAGCAAGGAACCTTGAAGTTCTGACGAGACGCCATCAGATCCATGTCTGGAATGCCCCATAATTGAGTTATTTGGGCAAAGATCTCCGGGTGGAGTTTCCACTCCCCCGGATGGAATGTCTGACGACTCAGAAAATCCGCCTCCCAGTTTTCCACACCTGGGATGTGGATCGCAGACAGGTGGCAGGAGTGATCCTCCGCCCATTGAATTATTTTGGTCACTTCTCTCATCGCCAGGGAACTCCTTGTTCCCCCCTGATGATTGATATACGCAACGGTCGTCATGTTGTCTGATTGGAACCTTATGAATCTGGCCTTTGCTAGTTGAGGCCAAGCCCTGAGAGCATTGAATATCGCTCTCAGTTCCAGAATGTTTATCGGAAGAAGAGACTCTTCCCGAGACCATAGACCCTGAGCTTTCAGGGATTCCCAGACCGCGCCCCAGCCCACTAGACTGGCGTCGGTCGTGACAATGACCCACTCTGGTCTGCGGAAGCTCATTCCCTGGGACAGATGGTCCAGGGTCAGCCACCAACGGAGTGAATCTCTGGTCTTCTGATCTACTTGAATCATTGGAGACAAGTCTGTATAGTCCCCATTCCACTGTTTGAGCATGCACAGTTGTAATGGTCTTAGATGAATTCGTGCAAAAGGAACTATGTCCATTGCTGCAACCATCAACCCTACTACTTCCATGCACTGCGCTATGGAAGGACGAGGAACAGAATGAAGCACTTGACAAGAGCTTAGAAGTTTTGATTTTCTGACCTCTGTCAGAAAAATCCTCATTTCTAAGGAATCTATTATTGTTCCCAAGAAGGGAACTCTTGTCGACGGAGACAGAGAACTTTTTTCTATGTTCACCTTCCATCCGTGTGATCTGAGAAAGGCCAGAACGATGTCTGTATGAGCCTTTGCTTTTGACAGGGACGACGCTTGTATTAGAATGTCGTCCAAGTAAGGTACTACTGAAATGCCCCTCGGTCTTAGAACCGCTAGAAGGGACCCTAGCACCTTTGTGAAAATCCTTGGAGCAGTGGCTAACCCGAATGGGAGGGCCACAAACTGGTAATGCTTGTCCAGAAAAGCGAACCTTAGGAACTGATGATGTTCTTTGTGGATAGGAATATGTAGGTACGCATCCTTTAGATCCACGGTAGTCATAAATTGACTTTCCTGGATAGTGGGTAGAATCGTTCGAATGGTTACCATCTTGAACGATGGTACCCTGAGAAATTTGTTTAGGATCTTCAAATCCAAAATTGGTCTGAAAGTTCCCTCTTTTTTGGGAACTACGAACAGATTGGAATAAAATCCCATTCCTTGTTCCTTTATTGGAACTGGGTGTATCACTCCCATCTTTAACAGGTCTTCTACACAATGTAAGAATGCCTGTCTCTTTATTTGGTTTGAGGATAAGTGAGACATGTGGAACCTTCCCCTTGGGGGTAGTTCCTTGAATTCCAGGAGATAACCTTGAGAAACTATTTCTAGCGCCCAGGGATCCTGAACATCTCTTGCCCAAGCCTGAGCAAAGAGAGAGAGTCTGCCCCCCACTAGATCCGGTCCCGGATCGGGGGCTACTCCTTCATGCTGTTTTGTTAGCAGCGGCAGGCTTCTTGGCCTGCTTACCCTTGTTCCAGCCTTGCATCGGTTTCCAGGCTGGTTTGGGTTGTGAGGCATTACCCTCTTGCTTAGAGGATGCAGAATTAGAGGCCGGTCCGTTCCTGAAATTGCGAAAGGAACGAAAATTAGACTTATTTTTGGCCTTGAAAGGCCTATCTTGTGGAAGGGCGTGGCCCTTTCCCCCAGTGATGTCTGAAATAATCTCTTTCAATTCTGGTCCAAATAGAGTTTTACCTTTGAAAGGGATGTTAAGCAATTTTGTCTTGGATGACACATCCGCTGACCAAGACTTTAGCCAAAGCGCTCTGCGCGCCACGATAGCAAACCCTGAATTTTTCGCCGCTAATCTAGCTAATTGCAAAGCGGCATCTAAAATAAAAGAGTTAGCCAATTTAAGTGCGTGAACTCTGTCCATAACCACCTCATATGGAGTCTCTCTACTGAGCGACTTTTCTAGTTCCTCGAACCAGAACCACGCTGCTGTAGTGACAGGAACAATGCACGAAATGGGTTGTAGAAGGTAACCTTGCTGTACAAAAATCTTTTTAAGCAAACCTTCCAATTTTTTATCCATAGGATCTTTGAAAGCACAACTATCTTCGATAGGAATAGTAGTGCGTTTGTTTAGAGTAGAAACTGCCCCCTCGACCTTAGGGACTGTCTGCCATAAGTCCTTTCTGGGGTCGACCATAGGAAATAATTTCTTAAATATAGGGGGGGGGGGGACAAAAGGTATGCCGGGCTTTTCCCACTCCTTATTTACTATGTCCGCCACCCGCTTGGGTATAGAAAAAGCGTCGGGGTGCACCGGAACCTCTAGGAACTTGTCCATCTTGCATAATTTCTCTGGAATGACCAAGTTGTCACAATCATCCAGAGTAGATAACACCTCCTTAAGCAGTGCGCGGAGATGTTCTAATTTAAATTTAAATGTCACAACATCAGGTTCAGCTTGTTGAGAAATTTTTCCTGAATCTGAAATTTCTCCATCTGACAAAACCTCCCTCATGGCCCCTTCAGATTGGTGTGAGGGTATGACAATTATCATCAGCGCCCTCCTGCTCTTCAGTGTTTAAAACAGAGCAATCGCGCTTTCTCTGATAAGTAGGCATTTTGGATAAAATATTTGCTATGGAGTTATCCATTACAGCCGTTAATTGTTGCATGGTAATAAGCATTGGCGCACTAGATGTACTAGGGGCCTCCTGCGTGGGCAAAACTGGTGTAGACACAGTAGGAGATGATGTAGTATCATGTTTACTCCCCTCATCTGAGGAATCATCTTGGGCAATTTCATTATCTGTGGCAGTACTGTCCTTACTTTGTTTGGACGCTATGGCACAATTATCACATAAATTTAAATGGGGAGACATTGGCTTTCATACATATAGAACATAGCTTATCTAAAGGTACAGACATGTTAAACAGGCTTAAACTTGTCAACAAAGCACAAAAAAAACGTTTTAAAACAAAACCGTTACTGTCTCTTTAAATTTTAAACAGAAAACACTTTATTACTGAATATGTGAAAAAGTATGAAGGAATTGTTCAAAAATTACCAAAATTTCACCACAGTGTCTTAAAGCATTAATAGTATTGCACACCAAATTTCAGAGCTTTAACCCTTAAAATAACGGAACCAGAGCCGTTTACAAATTTAACCCCTATACAGTCCCAGCTATAGCCTTTGCTGAGACCCAACCAAGCCCAGAGGGGAATACGATACCAATTGACGCCTTATAGAAGCTTTTCCAGCAAATTTCAGATCCTCACACATGCATCTGCATGCCCTGCTCTCAAAAAACAACTGCGCAGTAATGGCGCGAAAATGAGGCTCAGTCTACAACTAGGAAGGCCCCCTGACTGGAAAAGGTGTCTAACATAGTGCCTGCCGTTTAATAAACGTTCCCCAAGTTTATAAATGCAAATTGTCAGCATAAATATGAATAAAATGCCCAAATAAAGCAATCGATTTAGCCCATAAAAGTGTCTACCAGTTTTATAGCCCATATTAAGCCCTTTATTCTGTTTGTTTGACTAAGAAAATGGCTTACCGGTCCCCATGAGGGGAAATGACAGCCTTCCAGCATTACATCGTCTTGTTAGAAATATGGCTAGTCATACCTTAAGCAGAAAAGTCTGCTAACTGCTTCCCCCAACTGAAGTTACTTCATCTCAACAGTCCTATGTGGAAACAGCAATCGATTTTAGTTACTGTCTGCTAAAATCATCTTCCTCTCACAAACAGAAATCTTCATCCTTTTCTGTTTCAGAGTAAATAGTACATACCAGCACTATTTTAAAATAACAAACACTTGATAGAAGAATAAAAACTACATTTAAACACCAAAAAACTCTTAACAATCTCCGTGGAGATGTTGCCTGTGCAACGGCAAAGAGAATGACTGGGGTGGGCGGAGCCTATGAGGGACTATATGGCCAGCTTTGCTGGGACTCTTTGCCATTTCCTGTTGGGGAAGAGATATCCCACAAGTAAGGATGACGCCGTGGACCGGACACACCAATGTTGGAGAAAAAACTCTTATTATTCTCTAGATCTTGTACGCACTGAAGGAAAGCTATTCTCTTTTCTGGCTTTTTTGAAATGTGAGACAGTAAAACCTCCCAATTGCTATGACCCAGGGATCCTGAACTGACTCCAAACCTCGTAAAATAGGCTTAGCCTACCCCCTACCAGGAACAGCCTGGATCTAGGGTCACACCTTCATGCTGTTTGAAAGACTTCTTTTGCCGTTTGGATTTATTCCAGACATGGTTAGGCTTCTATGTAGTCTTTTGTGATTCCGTCTTCTGGGCGGATGTAGATCTCTGACCATGAATTTAGCCAAAGAGCCCTTCTGGACAGAACAGCCAAAGCTGTATTCTTAGTATTAATGCAAACAATTTGTACAATCCCATCACAAATAAAAGGGTTTGCCATCTATAATGCTTGAATTCTACCCTGAATCTCCTCAAGAGAAGATTTTTTTTTGGATACTAACTGTGATAAATTGCACCAAAAAGCAGCTGCTGCAATACTCACTGCAGGCTGCAATAACAAACCTCTCTGCAAAAAGTCCCTCCCATGGTAACCCTCAAGTTTCCTATCCACAGGGTCTTTAAAGAAAGTACCGTCTTCCTGAGGAATAGTGGTCCTTTTAGCTAATGTAGAAATCACACCATTAACATTAGGTATGGTGCTCCATAGCTCCACATTAGAGCAATAGGAAAAAGTTTTTTTTAAAAACGTTGCTGCTGGGGTAAACTGAACTCCCAGGTTATCCCATTCCTTGGTAATGATTTCAGTAATTAAAGAAGAAACTAGAAAACTTTCAGGTGAACGGGAACTGGGCCTGAATATGAGGTCTAACTTGTGTACAGGTTTTTCTTCGGTTTAGAATCCTGAACTCCTAGAGTTTTCAGGACCTCCTTTAGCAGAAAACGTAAATGTTCCATTTTGAACGGAAAAGTCATCTCCTCGGGTTCTTTATCTGAATCTGAGGTGGAATCCTCAGCAGACACCTCACCCTCTGATGCAGAGGAAAGTCCAGCCAAATCAGAGCCTTGGGACAGAGTAACAGATTTAGCGCCAGAAGAAAAGGTGCCCTTGGATTCAGTAACACAAAGCTTAAGCTTACTTGGAGGCGGTAAAGAATCCAGAGCCTCATCAACTGCCATTGTCAGAGGAGCTTTAAACCTCTCTGAAATATCAGATATTTCCAGACTAATATGTACAGTTGCTTTACTAACAGTAAGATTAATACTGGGAGATGCAGAATGAATCTGAAGCTGTGCCGAGAAAACAGACTTCAAATAAATGTTTACTGTGCACGGAGGTTGAAGGTAAAGCAATATCCATGGCCAACTACACAGTTAATACTGGAATAGATTCAGCATTTCCAGTTTGATTCATTATAATAAAGAATAGTATAGGAAACCCCTTAACTAAAGGAATAAACGGAAATCCACAGTATACAGGGTCAAAAAGTGTTCCCAAAAATGAACAAGATATAAATCTGACTATGCTGGCATATATATTAAAGTTACATCCCTTCGGAGCTCCAGCAGAGCGTCTTACACGCTCCTGAGCACAATCCAACAGTGTGGTAGCAACGATGTGCTTAACCACTCGTATCTGGCCTAGCTAGGTACATCGGCTCATAGAGTGCCTCACTGTCGAACAGGGTGAAGAGGCATGACTTACGCCAAACACTCCAGTGGCGCAAAACATAATTTATGCTTACCGGATAAATTTATTTCTCTTGTAGTGTATCCAGTCCACGGATCATCCATTACATGTGGGATATTCTCCTTCCCAACAGGAAGTTGCAAGAGGATCACCCACAGCAGAGCTGCTATATAGCTCCTCCCCTCACTGCCATATCCAGTCATTCGACCGAAACAAGCCGAGAAAGGAGAAACCATAGGGTGCAGTGGTGACTGTAGTTTAATTAAAATTTAGACCTGCCTGAAAAGGACAGGGCGGGCCGTGGACTGGATACACTACAAGAGAAATAAATTTATCAGGTAAGCATAAATTATGTTTTCTCTTGTTAAGTGTATCCAGTCCACGGATCATCCATTACTTGTGGGATACCAATACCAAAGCTAAAGTACACGGATGATGGGAGGGACAAGGCAGGAACTTAAACGGAAGGAACCACTACCTGTAGAACCTTTCTCCCAAAAACAGCCTCCGAAGAAGCAAAAGTATCAAATTTGGAAAAAGTATGAAGGGAAGACCAAGTTGCAGCCTTGCAAATCTGTTCAACAGAGGCCTCATTTTTAAAGGCCCAGGTGGAAGCCACAGCTCTAGTAGAATGAGCTGTAATCCTTTCAGGAGGCTGCTGTCCAGCAGTCCCATAGGCTAAACGGATTATACTCCAAAGCCAAAAAGAAAGAGAGGTTGCCGAGGCCTTCTGACCTCTCCTCTGTCCAGAGTAAACAACAAACAGGTTAGATGTTTGGCGAAAATCTTTAGTAGCCTGTAAGTAAAACTTCAAGGCACGGACTACATCTAGATTATGCAAAAGACGTTCCTTCTTTGAAGGAGGAGTAGGACATAATGATGGAACAACAATCTCTTTATTGATATTCTTGTTAGAAACCACCTTAGGTAAAAACCCAGGTTTTGTACGCAGAACAACTTTATCTGAATGAAAAATCAGATAAGGAGAATCACAATGTAAGGCAGATAACTCCGAGACTCTTCGAGCCGAGGAAATAGCCATCAGAAAAAGAACTTTCCATGAAAGAAGTTTGATATCAATAGAATGAAGGGGTTCAAACGGAACCCCTTGAAGAACTTTAAGAACCAAGTTTAAGCTCCATGGAGGAGCGACAGGTTTAAACACAGGCTTAATTCTAACTAAAGCCTGACAAAATGCCTGAACGTCTGGAACTTCTGCCAGACGCTTGTGTAAAAGAATAGACAGAGCAGAAATCTGTCCCTTTAAAGAACTAGCTGATAATCCTTTGTCCAAACCCTCTTGGAGGAAGGACAATATCCTAGGAATCCTAACCCTACTCCATGAGTAATTCTTGGATTCACACCAATGAAGATATTTACGCCATATCTTGTGGTAAATTTTCCTGGTGACAGGCTTTCGTGCCTGTTTTAAGGTATCAATTACTGACTCGGAGAAGCCAAGCTTTGATAGGATCAAGCGTTCAATCTCCATGCAGTCAGTCTCAGAGAAAGTAGATTCGGATGATTGAAAGGACCTTGTATTAGAAGGTCTTGTCTCAGAGGCAGAGTCCATGGTGGAAAGGATGACATGTCCACTAGGTCTGCATACCAGGTCCTGCGTGACCACGCAGGCGCTATCAATATCACCAATGCTCTTTCCTGTTTGATTTTGGCAATCAGACGAGGGAGCAGAGGTAACGGTGGAAACACATAAGCCAGGTTGAAGAACCAAGGCACTGCTAGAGCATCTATCAGTGCCGCTTCTGGGTCCCTGGACCTGGATCCGTAACAAGGAAGCTTGGCGTTCTGGCGAGACGTCATGAGATCCAATTCTGGTTTGCCCCAACGGAGAACCAATTGAGCAAACACCTCCGGATGGAGTTCCCATTCCCCCGGATGAAAAGTCTGACGACTTAGAAAATCCGCCTCCCAGTTCTCTACACCTGGGATATGGATCGCTGACAGGTGGCAAGAGTGAGTCTCTGCCCAGCGAATTATCTTGGAGACTTCTGACATCGCTAGGGAACCCCTGGTCCCCCTTGATGGTTGATGTAAGCCACAGTCGTGATGTTGTCCGACTGAAATCTGATGAACCTCAGTGTTGCTAGCCGAGACAAGCCAGAAGAGCATTGAATATTGCTCTTAACTCCAGAATATTTATTGGGAGGAGTTTCTCCTCCTGAGTCCATGAACCCTGAGCCTTCAGGGAGTTCAAGACTGCACCCCAACCTAGAAGGCTGGCATCTGTTGTTACAATTGTCCAATCTGGTCTGCGAAAGGTCATACCCTTGGACAGATGGGCCCGAGATAAACACCAGAGAAGAGAATCTCTAGTTTCCTGATCCAGATTTAGTAGAGGGGACAAATCTGTGTAATCCCCATTCCACTGACTGAGCATGCATAGTTGCAGCGGTCTGAGATGCAGGCGAGCGAATGGCACTATGTCCATCGCCGCTACCATTAAGCCGATTACTTCCATGCACTGAGCCACCGTGGGGCGCGGAATGGAGTGAAGAACACGGCAAGCATTTAGAAGTTTTGATAACCTGGACACCGTCAGGTAAATTTTCATTTCTACAGAATCTATTAGAGTCCCTAGGAAGGAAACCCTCGTGAGAGGAGATAGAGAACTCTTTTCTTCGTTCACTTTCCACCCATGCAACCTCAGGAATGCCAGAACTATCTCTGTATGAGATTTGGCAATTTGAAAGCTTGACGCCTGTATCAGGATATCGTCCAGGTAAGGAGCCACCGCTATGCCTCGTGGTCTTAGGACCGCCAGAAGTGAGCCCAGAACCTTTGTAAAAATTCTTGGGGCTGTAGCCAACCCGAATGGAAGAGCTACAAATTGGTAATGCCTGTCTAGAAAGGCAAACCTCAGGAACTGATGATGATTCTTGTGAATCGGAATGTGAAGGTAGGCATCCTTTAAGTCCACTGTGGTCATGTACTGACCCTCTTGGATCATGGGTAAAATGGTTCGAATAGTTTGCATCTTGAATGACGGAACTCTGAGGAATTTGTTTAGGATCTTTAAATCCAAAATTGGTCTGAAGGTTCCCTCTTTTTTGGGAACCACAAACAGATTTGAATAAAACCCCTGTCCTTGTTCCGTCCGCGGAACTGGATGGATCACTCCCATTACAAGGAGATCTTGTACACAGCTTAGGAATGCCTCTTTCTTTATCTGGTTTGCAGATAATCTTGAAATCTCCCTTGTGGAGGAGAAGCTTTGAAGTCCAGAAGATATCCCTGAGATATGATCTCCAACGCCCAGGGATCCTGAACATCTCTTGCCCACGCCTGTGCGAAGAGAGAGAGTCTGCCCCCTACTAGATCCGTTGTCGGATAGGGGCCGCTCCTTCATGCTGTCTTAGAGGCAGCAGCAGGCTTTCTGGCCTGCTTGCCCTTGTTCCAGGACTGGTTAGGTTTCCAGGCCTGCTTGGATTGAGCAAAAGTTCCCTCTTGTTTTGAAGCAGAGGAAGTTGATGCTGCACCTGCCTTGAAATTTTGAAAGGCACGAAAATTAGACTGTTTGGTCTTTGATTTGGCCCTGTCCTGAGGAAGGGTATGACCCTTACCTACAGTAATGTCAGCAATAATTTCTTTCAAACCAGGCCCGAATAAGGTCTGCCCCTTGAAAGGAATGTTGAGTAATTTAGACTTTGAAGTCACATCAGCTGACCAGGATTTGAGCCATAGCGCCCTACGCGCCTGGATGGCGAATCCGGAATTCTTAGCCGTTAGTTTAGTCAAATGAACAATGGCATCAGAAACAAATGAGTTAGCTAGCTTAAGAGTTCTAAGCTTGTCAACAATTTCAGTCAATGGAGCTGTATGGATGGCCTCTTCCAGGGCCTCAAACCAGAATGCCGCCGCAGCAGTGACAGGCGCAATGCATGCAAGGGGCTGTAAAATAAAACCTTGTTGAATAAACATTTTCTTAAGGTAACCCTCTAATTTTTTTATCCATTGGATCTGAAAAAGCACAACTGTCCTCAACCGGGATAGTGGTACGCTTTGCTAAAGTAGAAACTGCTCCCTCCACCTTAGGGACAGTCTGCCATAAGTCCCGTGTAGTGGCATCTATTGGAAACATTTTTCTAAATATAGGAGGTGGGGAAAAGGGCACACCGGGCCTATCCCACTCTTTACTAATAATTTCTGTAAGCCTTTTAGGTATTGGAAAAACATCAGTACTCACACCGGCACTGCATAGTATTTATCCAGCCTACACAATTTCTCTGGCACTGCAATTGTGTCACAGTCATTCAGAGCAGCTAATACCTCCCCCCAAGCAATACACAGAGGTTCTCAAGCTTAAATTTAAAATTAGAAATCTCTGAATCAGGTCTCCCCGATTCAGAGACGTCACCCACAGACTGAAGCTCTCCGTCCTCAGGTTCTGCATATTGCGACGCAGTATCAGACATGGCTCTTACAGCATCTACGTGCTCTGTATCTCGTCTAACCCCAGAGCTATCGCGCTTGCCTCTCAATTCAGGCAATCTGAATAATACCTCTGACAGGGTATTATTCATGATTGCAGCCATGTCCTGCAAAGTAATCGCTATGGGCGTCCCTGATGTACTTGGCGCCATATTAGCGTGCGTCCCTTGAGCGGGAGGCGAAGGGTCCGACACGTGGGGAGAGTTAGTCGGCATAACTTCCCCCTCGACAGACCCCTCTGGTGACAATTCTTTTATAGATAAAGACTGATCTTTACTGTTTAAGGTGAAATCAATACATTTAGTACACATTCTCCTATGGGGCTCCACCATGGCTTTTAAACATAATGAACAAGTATCCTCTGTTTCAGACATGTTTGTACAGACTAGCAATGAGACTAGCAAGCTTGGAAAACACTTTAAAGCAAGTTAACAAGCAATATAAAAAAACGTTACTGTGCCTTTAAGAGAAACAAATTTTGACAAAATTTGAAATAACAGTGAAAAAAGGCAGTTACACTAACAAAATTTTTACAGTGTATGTAACAAGTCAGCAGAGCATTGCACCCACTTGCAAATGGATGATTAACCCCTTAATAACAAAAACAGAATAATAAATGACAAAAACGTTTTTTAAACACAGTCACAACAACTGCCACAGTCTACTGTGATTGTTACCCTCCTCAAACACGACTTTGAAGCCTTTTGAGCCCTTCAGAGATGTCCTGGATCATGCAGGAAGAAACTGAATGTCTCTGTCAGTATTTTTATCTGCACAGAAAAGCACTAAAATAGGCCCTTCCCACTCATATTGCAACAGTGGAAAGCCTCAGGAACTGTTTCTAGGCAAAAATCAAACCAGCCATGTGGAAAAAAACTAGGCCCCAACAAGTTTTGTCACCAAACATATATAAAAACGATTAAACATGCCAGCAAACGTTTTATATTACACTTTTATAAGAGTATGTATCTCTATTAATAAGCCTGATACCAGTCGCTATCACTGCATTTAAGGCCTTACTTACATTAATCCGGTATCAGCAGCATTTTCTAGCAAATTCCATCCCTAGAAAAATATTAACTGCACATACCTTATTGCAGGAAAACCTGCACACCATTCCCTCTCTGAAGTTACCTCACTCCTCAGAATATGTGAGAACAGCAATGGATCTTAGTTACTTCTGCTAAGATCATAGAAATCACAGGCAGATTCTTCTTCTAATGCTGCCTGAGATGAAACAGTACACTCCGGTACCATTTAAAAATAACAAACTTTTGATTGAAGTTAAAAAACTAACTATAATACACCACTCTCCTCTTACTACGTCCATCTTTGTTGTTGAGAGTTGCAAGAGAATGACTGGGTATGGCAGTGAGGGGAGGAGCTATATAGCAGCTCTGCTGTGGGTGATCCTCTTGCAACTTCCTGTTGGGAAGGAGAATATCCCACAAGTAATGGATGATCCGTGGACTGGATACACTTAACAAGAGAAAAAGGGAACTCCCTCTCACCATGAAAAATGGAGGGTGACGTCTGCCACGGTATGCTCCGTGCACCAGCCATAGATCATCTGACCGGAGCACCAAGTAAACCGGATGGTAAGAGAATGGGTCAGCAAGTAAAGCACATTCAATACACAGCCCAATACCGGAGAGCTGCTTTAAAACACAGCACATTGGGGTCAGCATAAACTTGTGCCATTTACACGCAGAACATTAACATGTCACCCGGTCAGGAAGGTCTCCCCGGCTGTATCCTTATTATCTTATATAATCAAATATAAGAAATATACCAGTGAGACTTAGTAAGTCCATTACTGAGCAGAGAAACCTTTCCCCTGTGCAGGACTTGTAGTGGATCCATGTGCTCTGACTAACAAGCTGTGGATCCAGAGACAGTGTAGTACAGGCTGTTACATATAGTTAGCAATGGAGGAGGCTTGGAAACTTCCCAGCGACACCAGTGACCTGCTGCATGCAAAGACTTTACTCAGAGAATTATATTGCACCAGCCCCGTAGATAATGACCCTCTCATTAAGGAACTATCCACTGAGGGTAATCCAAATATTGGAAAATTCTTCTAACACCAAAGGGAAGTAGGAGGGATATATGAAGATCTCTGGTGAAGTATCTTTGCTTCCTCCTGTCGGCCAGATGATGTAATTTAAAAGAGTAAGGATCTTGTGGACTCACTACCATTAGCAATAAATAGGCTAATCTAAAAGAAATTCCATACAGCTTTGTTTGCACAAGCAGAGATAAATATAAAACTAGTTCAAACATGGCAGCATCCATTATTTTATAAAAACACTAAACTTTCACACGTTTTCAATATTTCTACTTTGAATACATCATTATGTCTAGTATGTATTTACTGCTTAACATCCCTTTAAAACATGATGCCGGGGGGCGGAGCCTAACTGAGCTCCATGATGTACGTTAAATTTTGGAGCTCGGTGCAGTCTATAATAAAGGGGGCGATTTAGGACTGCACCAACGGACACTGGTGGCCTGTAGTAGTATCAGGGGTCAGCTAAAATAAGACGGCGATGCCGGACAGAGCTAGATAAGAACACGTCGCGCCCCAGAGCCGATCACGAGCGGAGGCTGACACTCGACGACGAGAAAGACAAGCACATGGCGCTGAGGATTGGCCTACCCTAAAACAGACAGAGGGTAACAATTCCGACACACTATCAGAAGATCCAGACATAGCCGGGAGGCAACTTGCTGGAAGCGGAGGTTTCATTTGTTAGACGAATAGTCATCCGAGCAGGAAAGCCCTCAGGGAAAACACACAGTGTGGCGGGAGCTGAATTAATTAGGCCCTAACTGTAAGATGCGTTGAGCATCGGAAGCAGCTCAAAGAACGTGAGTGATCGGGGTTGGGGCTCAAGGAGTTCAAGATCAAAAGTAAAGAAAAAGGAACACTACTAAGAGGTACAACAATAATTTATGTGCGGGGGAATAACACAGCTTCTAGTAGTGGGACATAAGACGCATCTAACAATGCAAACGCTGTAATAGGGACTACATGCAGGGGGCAACTGTATGTAAGACATAAAGCAGATTCTGGTCGGCTTAACAGCGACAGCTTCCCTGTAATGCCTGTAGTGTTTGTGAGAAACAGAGCTGGGGATTTCAATCAAACAATTATTGTGTTATTCTGCTAGTGCTTCCTTATGAGAACTCCAGCAATACATCTTACAAGTTCAGAGTTGAGTTAGGCTTTCTCCAAAGCACCCATGGAAATATTATAGCCAGATGTCAGTAGCTTTCCCAGCCATTTACACACAAAAGATTAACCTTATTGAGAGAGAAGTGGAGACTACTAAGCTGCTGTGGGAATAATTGCTCTGCCCTTTTATATATTAAGCATTTACCTATCTATAAATTGTTGGATGGTCAGGGAAATAGTTGCTGTGTGTAAAGATAAGAAAGATTGTGAATTACCTTGTTTACTGTGCGACCATGTCTTCAAAGAGACTTCCAAAGCTTGACAAGACTAAAAATAGGCCCAACGTCATGGAATCTTACCTAAAATCTACTAAAGGTAACAAACAAATGGGAAACCTTGAAACAGATACAGATAGAGACTCTCATGTACCCTTAGAGCCACAATCCCCAATAAAAGACTTAACTCCAGTGACTAAGGCTGATTTGCAACTTCTAGTCGCGAAACAAGATATTGCTGTAAATTTTGAAAAACTATGGGATAAAATAGATGGCCTTCATGCCACAGTAACCGCCAGTCTCACAGAAATTAAGCAAGACATATCAGATTTAGGGGAAAGAGTAGAGACGCTTGAAGACAACCAGGATATCATGGTGGAAGAGTTATCAAATTCAGCGCAGGTCGTCTCATCAATCAACAGCAATTACAAGAACTGGAGGACAAAATAGAAGATATTGAAAACAGAAATAGGAGGAACAACATAAGGCTTAAAGGAGTGCCAGAATCAATAGGAGCAAAAGATCTATCTACATATTTGCAGCAACTTTTTAGAGCAATTACAGGTGAAAAAGGGGAAAAAAAGATTTTCCCATCGAGAGAGCTCATAGCGCATTGAGGGCAAAACCTTGAGAAGACCGTCCGCCTAGAGATGTTATTATTAAGCTACTCTGTTATCCTAATAGAGAACGCATACTAACAGCGGCGAGGAAAAACTCCGCCTTCAAATATCAAGGAAATGTGATACAGTTCTATTGAGATCTCTGCATTAAAACACTACAGCGCAGACAAGCATTACGGCCTCTCACATCTCTACTGCAGAAAATGGCATCTCCTACAGATGGGGCTTCCCATTTGCCCTGAATATTAATAAAGATGGCAAGATGATAACCCTCAAAAACAGACAAGACATTCCAGAGGTCTGTAAGTTACTGCATCTAGACGTTCCGGAACTTCAACATGAAGAGACTCCGCTTTGTCCACTGACTCTAGGGAACTCCAGATAAAATCACGCAAATCCACTTGGTCCAGGGTAGCACGTAAGAAAGTCAAGACCCGATTATGAAATGTTCCATTATTTGTTTAAGATGACTATCACCATTTAGAGGATACCTTGTGCTTTTTGTTCTCTGCTAGAGGTACCTCTGGTTACTGGAATTATGAAGAAGATTTTCACGAAAACCCTAGCTCCTAGAATTTAACCAGTCCTACACCTGTTATAAAGAATTTTAGAAGATAAGATTGCACCTATTTAGTTAATGTTGACATGTATCAATGTTTAACCATACATTTTAAAAAGGCGACTGCTTATACGCAGTCATTAACTTTTACATTTTTACTGTTAATTTTTTGTTTATATTGTCACTGTGATGCAAATGTCTCTCCTTTTCTACCCATTATTTGGCAGAAAATCCATGCTCAGGACACAAATAGCTTACAATCGAACATTGTAGTGCAGGCTCTGTTGGGCTTTGGTTAGTTGAGGGCTGTGGTGAGGGGCCTGAAAGAGTTAAGGTATTTTGAGAGACACGCTTGCCACCACTTCACGTCATTCACTGATGTCCCTTCCGAACATTAGGCTACTCTCACACAATGCGAGAGGTTTAAATTCGGACATTAAGCAGCGCACAGCTATGACACACTATAAAAAGCTACAGGCAAATATTATTTAATTTGCAAGAAACACATTTTATTAAATCACACATACCAAAATATTGGGCTAAAGAATACAAACAGCACTATCATGCGACAACAGACACTAAGAAAAGAGGAGTATCGGTGTTGATTTATTCCTCCCTGCACTTTGTACATGATAAGACTATAGCTGATAGAGAGGAACGTTATCTATTAGTGCAAGGTCAGATGCAAGGGGTAGAAGTTTTGTTATGCAACTGTATGCCCTGAACGAAAAACAAGGAGTTTTTTTTCAACATTTCCCATCTCTTGACTAACTGGTCTCAGTCTAGGATAATTTTGGCTGGGGATTTTCAATCCTTATGCTACACAAATCCACCTAGGATATCCAAGAAACAGCAGAGATCTAAAACAATTGCGCTAAGCAATTGGCACCCCATACATTATTGGATACCTGGAGAACGCTACATGGGGTCACAACAGACACTACCTATTTTTCAGCAGCACACCATAGCTACTCCAAGATGGATTATATTTTCCTTAGCCAAATTTTGAGGCCAGTCTTGGTCTCGGCCAATATAGAGACTTGCTCATGGTCAGACCACTCTATAACTCAGATTTTATTGGAGGGAGTTAGAGATCCTAAGAGAGTCCCAGTATGGTCTTTTGACCCATCCTGCCTTAGACATCCACTGATAAAGCGGGGTGTGTTGAGAGAATTGGGAGAATACTGGAATATAAATCTAGGCACGTCAGTAAACCCAATGTCTGTGTGGGCCGCGCACAAAACAGTAATAAGAGGCTTATTAATTAAGGAAAAGACCAAATATAGAAAGGGCCAAAGTGCGCTTGCTGACCAATTACAAGCTGAGATTGGGATCTTGGAGGGTGAACATAAAAGAACACAAGCAAACTCTACACTTCATACATTACAACAAGAGACAACAATTAAATAGTATCCTAAATGAACAATCGGTTAAATTAGCCTAGAGGTTGAACTAACTATATGCGAACAAACCTGATAAATATTTAGCCAAGAAGATTAAAGAGAGCTACCAGCAGGCTTCTATCCCAGTTATTCAACGGGCAGATGGGGAATTGACTTCCCATCCCCAAGAGATAGTAGACACATTTGCACGTTTTTATGGGACATTATACGATGGGAAGAAGGTAGAACACTCTATGGAGACCACAAGTCTCTTACAGGCTTTCTTAGAAGAAGCTAAAACAAATTTCTAAAGACAACCAAGAAAAGCTTAATACCAAGATTACCCATGCTGAGGTGTTACAGGCAATTAAGGATCTCAAACCTGGTAAAGCCCTGGGCCCAGATGGCCTATCTGGGGAATATTATAAATTATTTGCATCAACTTTGATCCCACACCTGGTACAATTTGCGAACCACATTTTAGAAGGAAATGAGGTACCCAAAGATCTACTTCAAGCTAAAATCATAGTTATACCAAAACAAGGAAAACAACCCAAGTTTTGTTCAAATTACAGACCAATATCTCTGATTAATCGGGATATTAAAATTGTAACGAAAATTCTAGCAAATAGACTTGAAATAATTCTGCCCCATATTATACACCCAGATCGAGTTGGGTTTATTAAAGACAGGGAGGCCCCAGATAATGTTAGAAGAATGGTGATTGTAATAGACCATCTAAAAGATCATGGAATACCCTCTCTATTGCTGTCATTGGACGTGGAGGCCTTTAACAGAGTAGACTGGGTCTATATGTACACAGTGCTAGGGAAAATGGGGTTCGAAGGGGCATTTGTAAAAGCTATTCAGAACATTTACTCTAACCCAACAGCGATTGTGAGAGCGATTGGTCACCAATCAGAAGTATTCCCAATATTAAAATGGTACCAGGCAGGGTTGCCCATTGTCCCCATTGTTGTTCGCAATTTGTATAGAACCACTGGCAGCAGTCATCTGCAATTCCCCAGATATAACGGGTCTGGATATCGGAGACATCTCACATAAAATAATCTTAATTGCAGATTATGTTCTGTTAACACTCTCGAAGCCATTGATCTCTGTCCCTAATGTATATGAAGTACTGCACAGGTTCGCTAAGATATCAGGATATAAACTCAACTCTGATAAATGCGAGGCTTTGTCGATAAATATACCTGAACATACTACCAAACGTTTGAAATTAAACTTTGATTTTCATTGGGAAAGATCATATACCATACTTGGGTATTAAGCTGACTTTACACTCTTCCCATCTATACAAAACAAACTACACTCCATTATACCGAACGATTAGACAGCATTTAGCTAGGTGGCAAAAACAAAACTTTTCATGGTATGGGCGATTGTCCTTGGTGAATATGAATATTCTCCCCAAAGTCTTATACCTATTTAGAGTCCTTCAGACACAGATAAACAAACAGGATTTGGTTTCACTGCAATCAAACATTCATAGCTTTCACAGAGAAAATAAACATGCCAGGATCTCTCACCAAGTTCTTACTAGACATAGGCAGCTAGGTGGGGCTCCCGAATTTCTTGGACTACTTTAACGCAGCTAGATTAGCTCAGATATCCATGTTGGGTAGGACGGGAGATGTAGTTTGGCCCAAACTAGAAGCAGCATTGGGAGGTTATGACTCTCCAGAAGATATCCTATGGGATTGGAGACATGGGGTGGCGGGAGACCCTGGTTGTTCACCAATTACATTGATGTTTATGAAGTTGTGGGACAAATTAGGCAAAAATAGGGATCTGATGCCAACAAACTCACTGGCTATTCCAGTGCGATACTTACTCCTTAGAGATTCTACAAGACTTGTTGATAAATGGGAAAATAAGGGACTCTATAGAGTAGCAGATTTTTTGTTAAATACAACACCCCTGACCTACAACCAACTACGACTTAAAATAGAACCATTCCCATTACATTGGTTTTTGTACCTACAAATTTTGACTGCTATACGTAAGCAGGTTGGAGACTATATTTCAAAGCCACTAACCACGTTAGAAAGATTTTGCAAATCCACAGATAGACCTAAGAAAGCCATTTCACTTTTATATTTAGAAATCCAGAAGAATAGTACCAAATCCCAAATTATACAAAAATGGGAACATGACTTGGAAATAATGAAACCCTTAGAGGAATGGCACTCGATTTTTTACAAATCAAATAAAGGTTTGCTTAGCGCAGATTTTAGGGAAAATGCAAATAACATAATTTATGCTTACCTGATAAATTCCTTTCTTCTGTTGTGTGATCAGTCCACGGGTCATCATTACTTCTGGGATATAACTCCTCCCCAACAGGAAATGCAAGAGGATTCACCCAGCAGAGCTGCATATAGCTCCTCCCCTCTACGTCAGTCCCAGTCATTCGACCAAGAATCAACGAGAAAGAAGTAACCAAGGGTGAAGTGGTGACTGGAGTATAATTTAAAATATATTTACCTGCCTTAAAACAGGGCGGGCCGTGGACTGATCACACAACAGAAGAAAGGAATTTATCAGGTAAGCATAAATTATGTTTTCTTCTGTTATGTGTGATCAGTCCACGGGTCATCATTACTTCTGGGATACCAATACCAAAGCAAAAGTACACGGATGACGGGAGGGATAGGCAGGCTCATTATATAGAAGGAACCACTGCCTGAAGAACCTTTCTCCCAAAAATAGCCTCCGAAGAAGCAAAAGTGTCAAATTTGTAAAATTTGGAAAAAGTATGAAGCGAAGACCAAGTTGCAGCCTTGCAAATCTGTTCAACAGAGGCCTCATTCTTAAAGGCCCAAGTGGAAGCCACAGCTCTAGTGGAGTGAGCTGTAATTCTTTCAGGAGGCTGCTGACCAGCAGTCTCATAGGCTAAACGTATTATGCTACGAAGCCAAAAAGAGAGAGAGGTAGCAGAAGCTTTTTGACCTCTCCTCTGTCCAGAATAAACGACAAACAGGGAAGAAGTTTGGCGAAAATCTTTAGTTGCCTGCAAGTAGAACTTGAGGGCACGAACTACATCCAGATTGTGTAGAAGACGTTCCTTCTTTGAAGAAGGATTTGGACACAAGGATGGAACAACAATCTCTTGATTGATATTCCTGTTAGTGACCACCTTAGGTAAGAACCCAGGTTTAGTACGCAGAACTACCTTGTCTGAGTGAAAAATCAGATAAGGAGAATCACAATGTAAGGCTGATAACTCAGAGACTCTTCGAGCCGAGGAAATAGCCATTAAAAACAGAACTTTCCAAGATAACAATTTTATATCAATGGAATGAAGGGGTTCAAATGGAACACCCTGTAAAACGTTAAGAACTAAGTTTAAACTCCATGGCGGAGCAACAGCTTTAAACACAGGCTTGATCCTAGCTAAAGCCTGACAAAAAGCCTGGACGTCTGGATTTTCTGACAGACGCCTGTGTAACAAGATGGACAGAGCTGAAATCTGTCCCTTTAATGAACTAGCTGATAAACCCTTTTCTAACCCTTCTTGTAGAAAAGACAATATCCTAGAGATCCTAACCTTACTCCAGGAGTAATGTTTGGATTCGCACCAGTATAGGTATTTACGCCATATTTTATGGTAAATCTTTCTGGTAACAGGCTTCCTAGCCTGTATCAGGGTATCAATAACCGACTCAGAAAAACCACGTTTTGATAAAATCAAACGTTCAATTTCCAAGCAGTCAGCTTCAGAGAAGTTAGATTTTGATGTTTGAATGGACCCTGTATCAGAAGGTCCTGTCTTAGAGGTAGAGACCAAGGCGGACAGGATGACATGTCCACTAGATCTGCATACCAAGTCCTGCGTGGCCATGCAGGCGCTATTAGAATCACTGATGCTCTCTCCTGCTTGATTTTGGCAATCAATCGAGGAAGCAGCGGAAAGGGTGGAAACACATAAGCCATCCCGAAGTTCCAAGGTGCTGTCAAAGCATCTATCAGAACCGCTCCCGGATCCCTGGATCTGGACCCGTAGCGAGGAAGTTTGGCGTTCTGGCGAGACGCCATGAGATCTATCTCTGGTTTGCCCCAACGTCGAAGTATTTGGGCAAAGACCTCCGGATGAAGTTCCCACTCCCCCGGATGAAAAGTCTGGCGACTCAAGAAATCCGCCTCCCAGTTCTCCACTCCCGGGATGTGGATTGCTGACAGGTGGCAAGAGTGAGACTCTGCCCAGCGAATTATCTTTGATACTTCCACCATTGCTAGGGAGCTTCTTGTCCCTCCCTGATGGTTGATGTAAGCTACAGTCGTGATGTTGTCCGACTGAAACCTGATGAACCCCCGAGTTGTTAATTGGGGCCAAGCTAGAAGGGCATTGAGAACTGCCCTCAATTCCAGAATGTTTATTGGAAGGATACTCTCCTCCTGATTCCATAGTCCCTGAGCCTTCAGAGAATTCCAGACAGCGCCCCAACCTAGTAGGCTGGCGTCTGTTGTTACAATTGTCCAGTCTGGCCTGCTGAATGGCATCCCCCTGGACAGGTGTGGCCGATGAAGCCACCATAGAAGAGAATTTCTGGTCTCTTGATTCAGATTCAGAGTAGGGGACAAATCTGAGTAATCCCCATTCCACTGACTTAGCATGCATAATTGCAGAGGTCTGAGGTGTAGGCGTGCAAAAGGTACTATGTCCATTGCCGCTACCATTAAGCCGATCACCTCCATGCATTGAGCTACTGACGGGTGTTGAATGGAATGAAGGACACGGCATGCATTTTGAAGCTTTGTTAACCTGTCCTCTGTCAGGTAAATCTTCATTTCTACAGAATCTATAAGAGTCCCCAAGAATGGAACTCTTGTGAGAGGAAAAAGAGAACTCTTCTTTTCGTTCACTTTCCATCCATGCGACCTTAGAAATGCCAGAACTAACTCTGTATGAGACTTGGCAGTTTGAAAGCTTGAAGCTTGTATTAGAATGTCGTCTAGGTATGGAGCTACCGAAATCCCTCGCGGTCTTAGTACCGCCAGAAGGGCACCCAGAACCTTTGTGAAGATTCTTGGAGCCGTAGCCAATCCGAATGGAAGAGCTACAAACTGGTAGTGCCTGTCTAAGAAGGCAAACCTTAGATACCGGTGATGATCATTGTGGATCGGTATGTGAAGGTAAGCATCCTTTAAATCCACTGTGGTCATGTACTGACCCTCTTGGATCATGGGTAAGATTGTCCGAATAGTTTCCATTTTGAACGATGGAACTCTTAGGAATTTGTTTAGAATCTTTAAATCTAAGATTGGCCTGAAAGTTCCCTCTTTTTTGGGAACCACAAACAGGTTTGAGTAGAACCCTTGTCCTTGTTCCGACCGCGGAACCGGATGGATCACTCCCATTATTAACAGATCTTGTACGCAGCGTAGAAACGCTTCTTTCTTTATCTGGTTTGTTGACAACCTTGACAGATGAAATCTCCCTCTTGGGGGAGATAATTTGAAGTCTAGAAGGTATCCCTGAGATATGATCTCTAGTGCCCAGGGATCCTGAACATCTCTTGCCCAGGCCTGGGCGAAGAGAGAGAGTCTGCCCCCCACTAGATCCGGTCCCGGATCGGGGGCTCTCGGTTCATGCTGTCTTTGGGGCAGCAGCAGGTTTCCTGGCCTGCTTGCTCTTGTTCCAGGACTGGTTAGGCTTCCAGCCTTGCCTGTAACGAGCAACAGCTCCTTCCTGTTTTGGTGCAGTGGAGGTTGATGCTGCTCCTGTTTTGAAGTTCCGAAAGGGACGAAAATTAGACTGTCTAGCCTTAGCTTTGGCTTTGTCTTGAGGTAGGGCGTGGCCCTTACCTCCTGTAATGTCAGCGATAATCTCTTTCAAACCGGGCCCAAATAAAGACTGCCCCTTGAAAGGTATATTAAGTAATTTGGACTTAGAAGTAACATCAGCTGACCAGGATTTTAGCCACAGCGCCCTACGTGCCTGTATGGCGAATCCTGAGTTCTTAGCCGTAAGTTTGGTTAAATGTACTACGGCCTCCGAAATGAAGGAATTAGCTAGTTTAAGGACTCTAAGCCTGTCCGTAATGTCGTCTAGCGTAGATGAACTAAGGTTCTCTTCAAGCGACTCAATCCAAAATGCTGCCGCAGCCGTAATCGGCGCGATACATGCAAGGGGTTGTAATATAAAACCTTGTTGAACAAACATTTTCTTAAGGTAACCCTCTAATTTTTTATCCATTGGATCTGAGAAAGCACAGCTATCCTCCACCGGGATAGTGGTACGCTTAGCTAAAGTAGAAACTGCTCCCTCCACCTTGGGGACCGTTTGCCATAAGTCCCGAGTGGTGGCGTCTATTGGAAACATCTTTCTAAATATTGGAGGGGGTGAGAACGGCACACCGGGTCTATCCCACTCCTTAGTAACAATTTCAGTTAGTCTCTTAGGTATAGGAAAAACGTCAGTACTCGCCGGTACCGCAAAGTATTTATCCAACCTACACAGTTTCTCTGGTATTGCAACGGTGTTACAATCGTTGAGAGCTGCTAAGACCTCCCCTAGTAATACACGGAGGTTCTCCAATTTAAATTTAAAATTTGAAATATCTGAGTCCAATCTGTTTGGATCAGAACCGTCACCCACAGAATGAAGCTCTCCGTCCTCATGCTCTGCGAGCTGTGACGCAGTATCAGACATGGCCCTAGCATTGTCAGCGCACTCTGTTCTCACCCCAGAGTGATCACGCTTGCCTCTTAGTTCTGGTAATTTAGACAAAACTTCAGTCATAACAGTAGCCATATCTTGTAATGTTATCTGTAATGGCCGCCCAGATGTACTAGGCGCCAAAATATCACGCACCTCCCGGGCGGGAGATGCAGGTACTGCCGCGTGAGGCGAGTTAGTCGGCATAACTCTCCCCTCGCTGTTTGGTGAAATTTGTTCACATTGTACAGATTGACTTTTATTTAAAGTAGCATCAATACAGTTAGTACATAAATTTCTATTGGGCTCCACCTTGGCATTGGAACAAATGACACAGATATCTTCCTCTGAGTCAGACATGTTTAACACACTAGCAAAAAACTTACAACTTGGTTATAATCTTTTTTAGCAAAAAACGTACTGTGCCTCAAAGAGGTACTAACGATTAAATGACAGTTGAAATAATGAACTGAAAAACAGTTATAGCATCAAACTTTAAAACAACAAAACTTTTAGCAAAGGTTTGTTCCCATTAGTAAAATAACAATAATTAAATTTGACATAAAAAATACAAAGCAACGTTTTTATTCACAGTCACTATAAGAATTCTCACAGCTCTGCTGAGAGAATTTACCTCCCTTCAAAGAAGTTTGAAGACCCCTGAGATCTATCAGAGATGAACCGGATCATGCAGGAAATATAAAAGTAACTGACTGGTATTTTTTGATGCGTAGCAAAGAGCGCCAAAAACGGCCCCTCCCTCTCCCACACAGTAGTGAAGAGAAACGAAACTGTCACAATTAAAGCAAAAAAACTGCCAAGTGGAAAATAATGCCCAAATATTTATTCACACAGTACCTCAGCAATGTAAACGATTCTACATTCCAGCAAAAACGTTTAACATGATAAATAGTTATTAAAAAGGATTAGTGACCTTTAACAGAGTAGTTCCGGTGAAATACCATCCCCAGAATACTGAAGTGTATACATACATGTCATTTTAACGGTATGGCAGGATTTTCTCATCAATTCCATTCAGAAAATAAAAACTGCTACATACCTCAATGCAGATTCATCTGCCCGCTGTCCCCTGATCTGAAGCCTTTACCTCCCTCAGATGGCCGAGAACAGCAATATGATCTTAACTACTCCGGTTAAAATCATAGTAAAAAACTCTGACAGATTCTTCCTCAAACTCTGCCAGAGAAGTAATAACACGCTCCGGTGCTATTCTAAAATAACAAACTTTTGATTGAAGTCATAAAAACTAAGTATAATCACCATAGTCCTCTCACACATCCTATCTAGTCGTTGGGTGCAAGAGAATGACTGGGACTGACGTAGAGGGGAGGAGCTATATGCAGCTCTGCTGGGTGAATCCTCTTGCATTTCCTGTTGGGGAGGAGTTATATCCCAGAAGTAATGATGACCCGTGGACTGATCACACATAACAGAAGAAAAATCTGTTTTCCGCTGGTATCTCACCCCGGTTCAATCAGTACATATGATAAAGGGAAGTTCACAGAATTGTTATAGAGGTTGCCAAGAAAGGGGCACATACTTCCACATGTGGTGGGAGTGCCCCAAAGTAAGGGAAATCTGGGCTAGGGTATCTACATTTCTAGGAGAAAATGAACCAATTGAAATATTGCCCTCCCAAGCTTTGCTGAACGAGGAGAATGAGAGATTTAATCCCCAGATTAATACCTTCCTCAAATTTTTTTACACAATAGTCAGGACTAGCATTGAAAACATTGGAAGGTTGGGGTGCCAGAATGGAGTGAGATATTAAACAGATTAGAGTCGGCATATAAAATGTATAGATTTGCTGCATATTTGCAGAACAATACAGGTACATTCCATAAAGTTTGGTTCTACTGGATGCTTAACGGACAGTTGACTCTGTGACTGGAACAGAGGTATAACTGGAGTTAGGTCAGAGTGGGGGGTGGAGATAAAAGTGTCCGACTTTAGTATGGAGAGAGACTGCTGATTTGAGAGTTACTTGCTTAGGAAGTCACAGTGACAAATGTTAATTTATTTTTATTAATTATTTTAAAGTTTATTTGTTTTTCAGCATTTTCATATTAGGTTTTAATTATCTTTATTGTTTTGGAAAAAATCGAGTCAGACTTGGCACTAGCTTTGTCATGTTTAGTACATTTGTATTAATACGGAGTTAGCAATGTATTTCGGTAGCAGAATGTATGTGTGTAACCTGCATAATGCTCTTTTTGTTGTTTATGTATTCGTGATCTGGTCCAGTCACAGATTCAATAAAAATCATTTCAATTAAAACATGATGCAATTTCTTCCACTCAAATACACTCAATAAATAGTTAAATTAAGCAAGTTTCTATATAGCATCCAGTCAGCTAGATATTAAGAACTTAAATGGACATTTGTTTGCAACTAGAAAAAAAAAAAAAGGAATGTTGATCCTAACAGGAACGAGTGTAGCTTCAACTATGTTGATCCAAGTTGTAAACCGTTAGTATGGCAGGGCTCGATTATACCATGTGCCAAGAAAATTATTATCCCACTGAAGAGGAGAGATACTGGAATAACACTTCCACCTCTCCCCTTCAGTACGCTCTTCTAAAACAGCTGTGTTTCACTTTAAACGCTACAGCCACTTCTGTACATTGTACAGCCACCCTTTCAAAGAAGATCCCCACACACGGATTAGAGATGAAGGACTTGAATAGACTCAGTCCATGAATAATGGTAAAAACATGGTTATTTATTCAATGCATAAAAAGAGAGAGAGAGAGAGAGAGAGAGAGAGAGAAAGAAAGAGAGAGAGACAAAGAGAAAGAAAGAAAGAGAGAGAGAGAGAGAGAGAGAGAGAGAGAGAGAGAGAGAAAGAAAGAGAGAGAAAGAGAAAGAAAGAGAGAGAGAGAAAGAAGTCAAACACGTTTCATCATACATAACATACTTTGTCAATGACTCTTAGATGTTAATACAAACACGGATGCAGATACTGAAATAAACATCCAGTATAAAACCTTTTAAAAACTTGCTTAGAAGCTTCCAGTTTAGTACTGTTGAAAAGGTTAGCTGGAACACCCACTGCAAGTGGTTCTACAGGGAGTGCAGAATTATTAGGCAAATGAGTATTTTGACCACATCATCCTCTTTATGCATGTTGTCTTACTCCAAGCTGTATAGGCTCGAAAGCCTACTACCAATTAAGCATATTAGGTGATGTGCATCTCTGTAATGAGAAGGGGTGTGGTCTAATGACATCAACACCCTATATCAGGTGTGCATAATTATTAGGCAACTTCCTTTCCTTTGGCAAAATGGGTCAAAAGAAGGACTTGACAGGCTCAGAAAAGTCAAAAATAGTGAGATATCTTGCAGAGGGATGCAGCACTCTTAAAATTGCAAAGCTTCTGAAGCGTGATCATCAAACAATCAAGCGTTTCATTCAAAATAGTCAACAGGGTCGCAAGAAGCGTGTGGAAAAACCAAGGCACAAAATAACTGCCCATGAACTGAGAAAAGTCAAGCGTGCAGCTGCCAAGATGCCACTTGCCACCAGTTTGGCCATATTTCAGAGCTGCAACATCACTGGAGTGCCCAAAAGCACAAGGTGTGCAATACTCAGAGACATGGCCAAGGTAAGAAACGCTGAAAGACGACCACCACTGAACAAGACACACAAGCTGAAACGTCAAGACTGGGCCAAGAAATATCTCAAGACTGATTTTTCTAAGGTTTTATGGACTGATGAAATGAGAGTCTTGATGGGCCAGATGGATGGGCCCGTGGCTGGATTGGTAAAGGGCAGAGAGCTCCAGTCCGACTCAGACGCCAGCAAGGTGGAGGTGGAGTACTGGTTTGGGCTGGTATCATCAAAGATGAGCTTGTGGGGCCTTTTCGGGTTGAGGATGGAGTCAAGCTCAACTCCCAGTCCTACTGCCAGTTTCTGGAAGACACCTTCTTCAAGCAGTGGTACAGGAAGAAGTCTGCATCCTTCAAGAAAAACATGATTTTCATGCAGGACAATGCTCCATCACACGCGTCCAAGTACTCCACAGCGTGGCTGGCAACAAAGGGTATAAAAGAAGAAAATCTAATGACATGGCCTCCTTGTTCACCTGATCTGAACCCCATTGAGAACCTGTGGTCCATCATCAAATGTGAGATTTACAAGGAGGGAAAACAGTACACCTCTCTGAACAGTGTCTGGGAGGCTGTGGTTGCTGCTGCACGCAATGTTGATGGTGAACAGATCAAAACACTGACAGAATCCATGGATGGCAGGCTTTTGAGTGTCCTTGCAAAGAAAGGTGGCTATATTGGTTACTGATTTGTTTTTGTTTTGTTTTTGAATGTCAGAAATGTATATTTGTGAATGTTGAGATGTTATATTGGTTTCACTGGTAAAAATAAATAATTGAAATGGGTATATATTTGTTTTTTGTTAAGTTGCCTAATAATTATGCACAGTAATAGTCACCTGCACACACAGATATCCCCCTAAAATAGCTATAACTAAAAACAAACTAAAAACTACTTCCAAAACTATTCAGCTTTGATATTAATGAGTTTTTTGGGTTCATTGAGAACATGGTTGTTGTTCAATAATAAAATTAATCCGCAAAAATACAACTTGCCTAATAATTCTGCACTCCCTGTATAGATAAAAAAAAAAAAAAATCAGACACTCCCCTCCTCCTCCCTTACATATGAAAAGACTCTTTACACAAACGGGAGCAAGCTGGAGTAGGTATACATCAGTAGTCTCTTAAAACATTGGGGCTTGGTTATGAGTCTGAAAATCAGTACAATGTTATTGAAAAATAAGCAAAACTATAGTTTTTTTGTTTTTTTTTTTTAAACGGTATAGGCTTTATAAATAGATTTTACACAAAACATTTCTGCAAAGAAAAATCAAGTGTATAATGTCCCTTTAAGGTCCTGGTTTAGGGTGAGAGATGAATATTTGAACGCCTGAAGTAAACAATTAATTTTACTAATTAAATTTGTCTAATGGTTTTTAAAAGGAAAAATAAAAATCTGGAATCTTTATTGAAATGCTTCTATGTGGAAAAAATAGATAAATCCAAACAGCTAGGATGAAATAGTTCTAAAAATTCTGCTCTGGCTCCTAACGTTCTGTATTATTCTACATACATCAATCACAAACACCCTATTTGACTCCTTAATTTGATATCAGTGTGTTAACCTCTGTTTTGATTATATTGTGCCGATACAAGGAAATTACTCTATTATCAAAATATATGTATTTGTAAATAGTCACATCATTAAACAATCTGTCAAAGTTCTCACTTACCCAAGTCCTCCTCTCCCGGGTCTGCCTTAAAGATATACACCTTGATGACTTCAGGACAGGAACCATCCAGTTTATTTGGGTCACCATCTACCTCACCTCCCATTGTAATTTCCTCTGTACCATCTTCATCAAGCTTTTCAGCATCATCCACTAGAGAATATTTAATAAAATAAAAATAAAAAAGATATAGGAATACAGATTGGTATTAAACTCTGTCTACACAATGTTTGCTTGATAAATGCAGATTTTTTTTTATATCTGACAGTAATTTGCAATAGCAAAGGAAATGAAAAATGCATTGAGAATATTTAAAGTGATTGTAAACTTTGCTTATTTAATACACAGTATATAAAATTATTCATAAAAGCAGGGGCACTTTAAGTCATTTTTATTTAGGAATGCTTTTTGTAAAATATTTACCATTTAGAGATCAATTATGAATCTGGCTTCATTCAATCGTTGCGTACCCCACTTGGCGCCCAGCTCGTGGAGCACACAACGACTGGATGCATCATCAATCTGCTAAATAAAAGTATTAGATAGGGGCAGAAACACAGAACAATGTTTACCATCTCTTAGTGCCCTTGTGAAAGCGGCAGCTTTCTAAATCAAAAGCATTGCAAGATTTTTTTATTCAAAAGTTGGACTTAAATAGTATCCACTCCAGGCTCTACTATGCGGGTCTTGTTTTTCAAAAGCGCTTTGTGGGCGCGCCGTCTAGTTTGGTAGAGAGCTACATTCAGTTCAAGACCCGCTTAGTAGAGCCTGAAGTGGAGACCAGGTAAGTCCAACTTTGGAATAAAAAAATCTCGCAATGCTTTTGATTTAGAAAGTTGCCGCTAAGATAATGTTCTATAATTCTGCATATGTGCAGAATTATAGAACATTATTTTATAAGTTTACTGTCCCTTTAAAGCATATTAGAAAGGATAAAGTATGAAGCAATGTTAGCACTTCCCTTCAGGTGCTCGCTGCCAGCCCTGGTTCTCCCAAACCGTGTATAGAAGCAGAAAGTTTAAAGTGGCGGCGTGGTGTCACCTCCAGGGAACAAAGCTGCCCACGTCCTCAGTCAACCTTGTTGCTTTCACCTCCAAAATAAAAAAGCTCACAATAGTGTAGCAGATTTCAGACAATGTGGTAGGCGAACAAACTGGTTATACTCACAAGATTGCAGTTAAAGTAAGGCTTTTATTAAAATCATCACAAAGGTGTCTTCAGGTGCAGCTTCAGGTTTTATTTGAAATACAGCTCAACCTGAAGCTGCACCTGAAAACACCTTTGTGATGATTTTAATAAAAGGCTTACTTTAACTGCAATCTTGTGAGTATAACCAGTTTGTGCACTTACCACATTGTCTGAAATCTGCTACACTATTGTGAGCTTTTTTATTTTGGAGATGAAAGCAACAAGGTTGACTTCTTACTGTCCCTTTAAGACTGGTCTAATATCAAACAATATTTTTAGCATATAGTCAACTCACATGAGATCATGAGGTAGTCATCACAGTTCACTTCCTCGCCGTCATGCTCTTGCACTGGGATACCATTAGCGTCAATTACGGCTTCTGAGGCACAGTCTGCCACAAGGACCTCTTCTGAAACCATCTCCTCTCCTAGGCCATCCTCTGCAATTTCCTCTTCCACTACATGCTCCGAAACAGAATGAACAATGCGATCTGGCTCTGGCACAGACAATGTTTCATGCACAAGCTCAGAGTCCAACACATTTTCTGGGACCTCGCAATGAGTCAAGGAATCATCTTCTAGCACCTGTTCCTCAACATCAGGGCAAACATCATCCTCAAGAACCTGATCTGGTATGATGACTGTTTCTGACACACGAGCTCCCTCAATAATGTCAGCACAAGGAACATCTTCAATGACCACGTCCTCAATAACATCCTGAATCACCACAGATTCACCATCATCTGGGCCAAAGCTTTGCACTGCCATTCTTCCCCCATCGTCTGAAACAAAGACTGTTTCCTGGATCTCCACAATTATTTCATTACCATTGATGTGTGGCCCACTGGAGTCTAAGGAAGAGAGAAAAAAGGATTAGCATCCAAAGCCTTAGGTATATTTATATTTAAAGGGGTATTATACACTAGATTTACTTTGCATAAATGTTTTGTAGATGATCCATTTATATAGCCTATACAGGATTTAAAAAAAAAAAAAAAAAAAGTATGATTTTGCTTATTTTAAATAACATTGCGCCGATTTTCAGCCTCCTAACCAAGCCCAACTTTTTAGAAGTATACTGATGTATACCTACTCCAGCTTGCTCCTGTATTTTCATATGCAGAGGAAAGAGGGCGGGGGGGGCCTTTTTTTTGTATACAACAACTTTCATTGGGTGTTCCAGCTAACCCTTTCAACAGAGCTAAACTGGGAGCTTCTAAGTAATAATGTGAGCTTTATTGTTCTCTTCATTCACCCAGGGATAACATTTGAAGGCAATAACATTAAAAATAAAAGACTAGTATGTTATTTGTGGCTAATTTTTTCCCACACTTTTTCCTTTGTATACATACTACGGATTATTTAGATTATACACACACCTCTTTCGAGAGAGAGAGATTTAGATACAGAATTTAAATATTTATTGTGGTAACGTTTCGGGGTTCGCAGACCCCTTCCTTAGACCCGAACCCTGAAACGTTACCACAATAAATATTTAAATTCTGTATATAAATCCAGCGTTGAAACAGACTGTAAATACTATCAACTTAGCACCCTGGTTGATGACCCTATTGCATTGTGAGTATATATATATATATATATATATATATATATATATATATATATATATATATATATATATATATATATATATTTATATTTTTAAAAAAACGAAAATTCCAGCAAAAGTGCAATAGCGGTTAAAAGAAAAAAAAAATTATTAATGTGTAATCACACAATTAAAAACATGGGGGTACCATCCAAAAAAATAAAGCAAAAAATAAACATATTAAGCATGAGAACAAAAAGCTGACATGTTTCGGCTCGCAGCCGTAATCATAGCTGTAGAGTACACCTGTTTGTATCTTTAAGTACCCTGTTTTAAATTCTCATTGGATAAAAACAAGCATGCTCGATTTAACTCTTTACCTTATTACATTTATGTAACAAAAAATTCAACCTTGAATTTGGGAATTACGATATAATAAAATGTTCATAAATTGATGTTTGGTTAAGAGAACACTATGCCAAAATAATATATGTATATATTAGTGACAATAATGTGATTATGCATTTATGCAAATGTGAATAGTCCCTCTTATAGGAATTTTGATCTTTTGACTTTGTAACCATATATATATGGAAAAGAGTAGCATAGTGTTCTCTTAACCAAACAGCAATTTATGAACATTTTATTATAATGTAATTCCCAAATTGAAGGTTTGAATTTTTTGTTACATAAATGTGATAAGGTAAAGAGTTAAATCGAGCATGATTGTTTTTATCCAATGAGAATTTAAAACAGGGTACTTAAAGATACAAACAGTTGTACATACTCTTTGGTGAGAGCGGTAAGCGGGTAAAACCGCATAGCGGTACTCTTTAGACTGATTATGTGCAGAAAGTCACGATAAAACCCATACCGTTAAAACACTCACCACAAAGATTATATCACTTATTGGTTACCCAGTGGATCCATTTGGGACTGTGTATATTCTAATTACCTCTGGTGGGAGTGATCAACCTGTGGCTAAACATTTTTTGGCTGCCAAACATACTGTGGTCGATTAACGTTAAAATATAAAATTGATCATATCCCACCTCCTTAGCCGTGGGGGGACAGAGCGAAAATCCTCTTGCTGTGTGAAACAAGGTGGATCCATGCCTTGGACACCATGGTAGCAAAAGGTTTAAAACACCCATTTTGATTTACAATGTTTTTTGTGATTTTGTAAATACCTACTTACTCTGTTGAGTCGCAGTACTTCTGTTACAAATATGGTTGATTTAATACCCATTATTTATGTGTCCAATAACCTTATTGTATATTTGTTACAACTTGCTACAATCCGACACTATTAGTTCTTAGGGTATGTATATATGTATTTGTTTCCCTTGTTCTTTCATTTTATTTTTCAATTTATTTATTTTCCATTTGGTTTTCACTTGTTTTTCTATTTGTCATTTTTCTTTGAAATACTTATAATGTATTTTTACATTATATGATTTTGGCTTGATGTAGATGACGTGTCTGACATAGATTGGTGCTGCTTCTAAATCCCACCATTGGGGTTAGCTCTTTGCTCAATCAAAGCTTCGGATCTGATTAGAGGATCGGCCAGTGTCTTCTTAGGATTCTGCCTGTATTGATGGTACCAGGGGTAAAGGTGGTCACCATGATCATCCTATTGTGCTCTTGGTTCTCTTTACATTTATTAATCAGCTCATCTTGATTGGGTTGCTGTACCACGTCAAGAATCAGTCCCACCGTTTTTGGTTTGTATCCACTTTGGAGAAACTTACTCCTAGTTTCCTCCAACTGGGAGACTCCCCGAGTGTGCTGTGTGTTACGGATAGTTCTGAACATTTGTAACCTGACTATGCACTGAAATAATGTGGATGGATGGAAACTGTCAGCTCTAAGGATCGAATTACGATCCATGGGTTTCTTGTAGAGAGTAGTCCCTAGCCTAGGGCCATCTTTAAATATTTGTAGATCAAGAAAACTTACACTCTCGCTGTCAGGTGTCATTTGAATCGTACGATAGTGTCAGTGTTGTTAAGGGTGTTAAATCATGTGTGTAAAGAAAGATTCAGAATCACCCCGCCAGATCAGGAAGATGTCGTCTATGACTCAGGGCTCGACAAACCCAGGAGCCTGGGAGCCACTGGCTCCTAGAATTTTACCCCTGGCTCCTAAGTTTTTGGGTTATTCTCCATATATCTATATACAAATCCAACTTTCTGGCTCCTAAAAATATGCCTGGCTCCTAAATATTCTTACTGACTACTAATTTTTAAACAGATTTGTCAAGC
This sequence comes from Bombina bombina, assembly GCF_027579735.1. Classification (NCBI taxonomy): domain Eukaryota; kingdom Metazoa; phylum Chordata; class Amphibia; order Anura; family Bombinatoridae; genus Bombina; species Bombina bombina. The sequence goes on from NC_069501.1 coordinate 292,469,737, forward strand.
ACTGGGTGTATCTTCTGTAGAAGACAACAGACAACATCTCCTCAGTCCACACAAAACTATTCTCGAAGTCTGACAAAGATATCGGCATATGATGGGGCCATATTTGACCGCATTGCCATGCGAGCGGACTGTACATAAAAGTCTTCCTCGAACCGAAAATAGTTTTGTTTCAGACAAAAATCTATCAGTGTCAACACAAATTCAACAGGTGGACCACTGTACTGAGTGTCCTGGAGTAAATGCTTTTTGACCGCCAACAGTCCCACCTCATGCGGGACGATGGTGTAGAGACTGTTGACGTCCAAGATCACCAATAAATCTCCCTCTTCAATCTGGACATTCTTCAAAAGTCTAATGAGCTGATTGCTATCCAACAGAATTGGCTGAAGTAAAAAGTCAATATATTGCGCCACCGGTTGTGTTAATGATTCAATCGCCGAGACAATAGGATGCCCCGGTGGCTTATTCAAACTCTTATGTACTTTGGGAATGGTGTACAGAATCGGAATTCCAATTTCTTTTTAAATGTGCCTGTGGGGTCCCCTAGAAGTTTTGTTTTATAAGTAGTACCATCCATAAGTTGTTGCAGTATATCCTCCCTATAGTCCATAAGGACTATTGCCCCGCCTTTATCAGCAGGCCTGAACACCAGGGATGTATCAGACTGCAAAGACTTAATGGCGGTACGTTCCTCCCTAGACAAGTTATTTTTCCATTTATTGTCACGTATCTTTGTTCCAAATCCTGTGTCACAAATCTGGTGAATGTTTTAATACTGGGACTACAGTTCCCTGGCTCAAATGCACTGGGCTTTTTAAAAATAATTACCGTTGGGTATCGTCCCATCTAGTGACCTGTTCCTGAAAGAATTCCTTAATTTTTAGATTTCTATGAAACCTATGTATATCCAATTTTAGATCCAACTCAGAAATGGAGTTTCTGGGAACAAAGGAGAGGCCCTTATTTAGTAGTTGTGTATCGGGTGTAGTGAGTACATGTGAACTAAGATTGATCACAATATCCGCTAATGGCCCCTGCCCGTGTAGTCCTCTATAAGACTGTGTATGGATATTTTGAGGGGTACTAGGTGTAGATGTGGTCAGTCCAGTTCGACGGTCACTGTCCCTATCTACATCTGATGATTCAGCCCCACTAGTGTCTACTGTGTCAAATCTAACTTGTCTAGTCCGTTGTATTCCTAGAAGAAGGTGCAAATGAAAACTGTTGCCCATACAGCAAAAAATTTATTTTGTAAGATGAGTCTATAGGTGTCCCCAGAGGCAGAATTTTGTTTCACTTTCTGCAATGAGATTTTTTTTTAGTGAACATTTCTCTGCAGGTTATTTTTAAATAAAATTCAATTTTAACCCCTTAACGACCAAGGACGTGTCAGGCAGATCCTACAAAAAAATACAGTTAGTGATCAAGGACGTGCCTGACACGTCCTCTGGAGTTTGAAGCTCTGGAGATATTGAGGCATCACTGTAATACCTTTTTTAAGCATCTGATTTAAGAAACAAAACAAAATAAAACTATTTTTATACTGACAAATTTTTTGCCAATACTTCAGATGGGAGTGACAATTGTGAGGTGGGGGATCAGGGATGGATCAGAGGGTGGGATATGTAAGGTGGGAGGCTGATCTCTAGACTAAAGCTAAAATTAACCCCTACGCTTAGTGCGCAGCAGCATTTAGCGGCCGTCTAATTACCAAAAACCAACGCCAAAGCCATATATGTCTGCTATTTCTGAATAAAGGGGATCCCAGAGAAGCATTGACAACCATTTGTGCTATAATTGCACAAGCTGTTTGTAAATAGTTTCAGTGAGAAACCTAAAATTGTGAAAAAGTTTGTGAAAAAGTGAACAATTTTTTTATTTGATTGCATTTGGCGGTGAAATGGTGGCATGAAATATACCACAATGGGCCTACATCAATACTTTGAGTTGGCTACTAAATATATATATATACAGTGGATATAAAAAGTCTACACACCCTTGTTAAAATGTCAGGTTTCCGTGATGTAAAAAAAATGAGACAAAGATAAAAAATTTCAGAACTTTTTCCACCTTTAATGTGACCTATAAACTGTACAACTCAATTGAAAAACAAACTGAAATCTTTTAGGTAAAAGGAAATAAAAATAAAAAACTAAAATAATATGGTTGCATAAGTGTGAACACCCTTAAACTAATACTTTATTGAAGCACCTTTTGATTTTATTACAGCACTCTGTCTTTTTGGGCATGAGTTTTTCAGCATGGCACATCTTGTGTTGGCAAGATTTGCCCACTTTTCTTTGCAAAAACACTCCAAATCTGTCAGAATGCGAGGGCATCTCCTGTGCACAGCCCTCTTCAGATCACCCCACAGATTTTGAATTGGATTCAGGTCTGGGCTCTGGCTGGGCCATCCCAAAACTTTAATCTTCTTCTGGTGAAGCCATTCCTTTGTTGATTTGGATGTGTGCTTTGGGTTGTTGTCATGCTGAAAGATGAAGTTCCTCTTCTTGTTCAGCTTTCTAGCAGAAGCCTGAAGGGTATTGTTCCAATATTTTCTGGTATTTGGAACTGTTCATTATTTCCTCTACCTTGACTAAGGCCCCAGTTCCAGCTGAAGAAAAACAGCCCCAAAGCCACCACCATGCTTCACTGTGGTTATGTGTTTTTTTTTTTGGTGATATGCAGTTTTTGCGCCAAACATATCTTTTGGAATTATGGCCAAAAAGTTCAACCTTGGTTTCATCAGACCAGAACACCTTTTGCAAAATGCTTTTGGGAAACTTCAGATGTGTTTTTGCAAAATTTAGCCGGGCTTGGATGTTTTTTTTTTTTGTAAGGAAAGGCTTGCTTCTTGCCACTCTACCCCATAGCCCAGACATATGAAGAATACGGGTGATTGTTGTCACATGTAACACACAGCCAGTACTTGCCAGATATTCCTGCAGCTCCTTTAATGTTGCTGTAGGCCTCTTGGCAGCCTCCCAGACCAGTTTTCTTCTCGTCTTTTCATCAATTTTGGAGGGACATCCAGTTTTTGGTAATGTCACTGGTTGCACCATATTTTCTTCACTTGATGATGACTGTCTTCACTGTGTTCCATTGTATATATCAGTGATTTTTAACCTTTTTTTTGCCGTGGCACACTTTTTTACATTAAAAAATCCTGTGGCACACCACCATCCCAAAATGTTAAAAAAATCACACATTGTAGCCTAATACAGCATATATACACATACACACACATACTGTATGTATTGTGCGGTTATGCCATGCCTCCTACAAACTACCCCTGCACTGGGAGTAAAAAACAAGCAAAGTTTAAAAAATATGTCACACTGTTGTCAGTCTGCCGTGGCACACCTGAGGATATCTCACGGCACACTAGTGTGCCACGGCACACTGGTTGAAAAACACTGGTATATATAATGCCTTGGAAATTCTTTTGTATCCTTCTCCTGACTGATACCTTTTAACAATGAGATCTCTCTGATGCTTTAGACGCTCTCTGCAGACCATGGCTTTTGCTGTAGGATGCGACTAACAAAATGTCAGGAAATACCTACTAGAACAGCTGAACTTTATTTGGGGTTAATCAGAGGCACTTTAAATGATGGCAGGTGTGTACTGACTCCTATTTAACATGATTTTGAATGTGATTGCTTAATTCTGAGCACAGCTACATCCCCAGTTATAAAAGGGTGTTCACACTTATGCAACCATATTATTTTATTTTTATTTCCCTATACCTAAAAAAGATTTCAGTTTGTTTTTCAATTGAGTTGTACAGTTTATAGGTCACATTAAAGATGGAAAAAGTTCTGAAATGATTTATCTTTATCTCCTTTTTTTACATCACAGAAACCTGACATTTTAACAGGAGTGTGTAGACTTTTTATAGTGTGTGTGTATATGTATATATACACACACACATATATATATACACATATATACACACACACATATATATATACATATATACACACACACACACGGAAAGGGTTATTCAGGGACTCCTGACAGACAGATATCAGTGTTCCAATGTAACTATGGCTAATTTTGATAAGAAAAGAAAAAATGGTTTGGAAATAGCAAAGTGCTACTTTGTACTTATTGCCCTATAACTTGGCACAAAAAAACAAACAAACAAAAAAAAACATGTAAATTATTGGGTATTTCTAAACTCAGGACAAAATTTAGAAACTATTTAACATGGGTGTTTTTTTGGTGGTTGTAGATGTGTAACAGATTTTGGGGGTCAAAGTTAGAAAAAGTGTGTTTTTTCCATTCTTTCATCATATTTTATAAAAATATTAATTGTAAATTATAAGATATGATAAAATAATGGTATCTTTAAAAAGTCCATTTAATGGCGAGAAAAACGGTATATAATATGTGTGGATACAGTAAGTAATAGAAAAATTACAGCTAAACACAAACACCGCAGAAATGTAAAAATAGCCCTGGTCCCAAACGGTCAGAAAATTGAAAAGTACTCTGGTCACTAAGGGGTTAAATTAGGCAGTTACACTAAAGCACCAGTTCAGTTGCAATGTGTTAATTAACTGGATAATAAAGCAATTTTAAAAGTTTTATAATACATTGCAGCAGTTGAAAATTGTATTGCAAATTAGCTGCTGACAAAGAAAGAAATTGTAAAATGTCTCTTGAATAAAACGGTTTCCTTTTCTCTTGGCTGATCGGAACAGCCAATAGAGTGCGAGCTCAATCTGATTGGCTGATTGAATCAGCCAATCGGATTGAACTTGATTCTGATTGGCTGATTCCATCAGCCAATCAGAATTTTCCTACCTTAATTCCGATTGGCTGATAGAATCCTATCAGCCAATCGGAATTCGAGGGACGCCATCTTGGATGACGTCCCTTAAAGGAACCGTCATTCGTCAGGAAGTCGACGGAAGAAGAAGATGGGTCCGCGGTGGATTAGGGGTTAATAAGTGTAGGCAGGTGGAGGCGACGTTGAGGGGGGGCAGATTTGGGGTTAATAAATATAATATAGGGGTCGGCGGTGTTAGGGGCAGCAGATTAGGGGTACACAGGGATAATGTAGGTAGCGGCGGTTTACGGAGCGGCAGATTAGGGGTTAAAAAAATTATGCAGGTGTCAGCGATAGCGGGGGCGGCAGATTAGGGGTTAATAAGTGTAAGGTTAGGGGTGTTTAGACTCGGGGTTCATGTTAGGGTGTTAGGTGCAGACTTAGGAAGTGTTTCCCCATAGGAAACAATGGGGCTGCGTTAGGAGCTGAACGCTGCTTTTTTGCAGGTGTTAGGTTTTTTGTTCAGCTCAAACAGCCCCATTGTTTTCTATGGGGGAATCGTGCACAAGCACGTTTTTGAAGCTGGCCGCGTCCGTAAGCACTGCTGGTATCTAGAGTTGCAGTGGCGTTAAATTATGCTCTACGCTCCCTTTTTGGAGCCTAACGCAGTGAAAACCCAGCCATTCTGTGAACTCTAAATACCAGCGGTATTTAAAAGGTGCGGGGGGAAAAAAAGCACGCGTAGCTAACGCGCCCCTTTGGCCACCAAACTCTAAATCTAGCCGTGAGATTCTTGATAGACAGAACTATTTAAATATAGAACAAAGTATTTTTATAGTTGATAAATTAGAACCGAAGCAGCAAAATATTAGACTGATAAACATAGTAATATTAACAGCTAGAAACATAATATTTAAAAATTGGAAAAACAGAAAAAAAACCTAGTTTCACGGAGTGGAAGAATTTCCTTATGAAACAAATGATTCTAGAACAACATGCTACACAAGCATTTAAAGAAAATGAAGTATATTTGTTCTTGAAAAAAATGGGATCCATTGATAAGATCTTTGGGCAAAACACAACAAGATCAGATAATGTACCCATTTAGAAATAGCACATTGCTAATCACTCGTTAGAAAAATAACGGCTTAAGAAATAGAAGAAGAGAAAATGGTTTTTTTTTTGTTTGTTTTTTCTTTCTGTTAGGTGCTTTGTTTGTTTTTTTAGTTTTATGGGTTTATTCAAGAAAATCACCAGTAATAGTGGATTTATTGACAGGCTGTGAAGTTAGTGAAGTTATAACAGCAATAAGAAGATATTGTCTTATTTTGGTAATACAAGTGTCTTTTCCTGTTTTTCTCTTTTTTTTTTTGCTTTTGCATTGTATTTTAATATACTGTATATCGGCTCTGAATTTTTGTTTTTGAACATGTATTTTCTCTTGCTGGTTAATAAATAAATATAAAAAATAAAAAAAAGAATGTTTTACAGAAACTGGCAAAGGAAAGGGGGCGGGTTTGAAAAAATCTGAGACAGTCAATACGGCATATTTGACTGTTCACTTCAAACAGCACTTTGCTATGGATGCGGTGTGTTAAGGAAAACTTACACAGTGCAGCCAGAGCAAAGCTCTGTTTGAAGATAATAGCCTGATGTGGAGCAGCGCTGCAAATTTTAAGCAGTCCAGTTCTTGCATATGTCCTGTTCTTTCTGCAGACATGCTGCATTTTCAGTGAGGACATCTCAGATCACTGCATGTTCTGCCTTTCAGTAGGTGTCCATAACATGTGGGATACAATACTCAAGCTGAGAGTCCATGTTATAAGGAAGGGTGGGACAAAAATTATGAAAGTTCCTATTTACCAGACACTGCAGCCTGAAGGACTTTCCTGCCAAAAGCAGCTTCGAAAGAAGCATAAATATTAAAATTGTAAAATTTAGAAAAGGGTATGGAGAGAGGACCAAGTGGCCACCTTGCAAATCTGTTCAAAGGAGGCATCATTTCTGAAGGCCTAAGTAGTAGATATAGACCTAGTAGAATGAGCAGTTACTCTTTTTGGAGGCGTTTTTCCCGTAACCATGTGAGCCTTACAAATAGTTTGCTTCAGCCATGATGTCAAGGCCACAGCTGTAGCCTTTTGACCCCTTCTGGGATCTGAAAAGTGGACAAATAAGCTAAAAGTCTGTTTAAAATCTTTAGTAGCCTGAAGATAGTATTTTAAGGCTCTGACTACATCCAAATTGTGTAGTAGGCGTTCCTTAAAGAGTTAAAAGGGCTAGGGCACAGAGAAGGCACAATCTCAAGATTAAAATATTCTGAAGACACTACCTTTGGGAGAAAATCATATTTAGTCTGGAAAACCTATTTACTCTGATGAAAAATCAAAAGAGAGATGTTCAAAAGACAAGGCTGATAGTTCAGAAACTCTTCTAGCGGAACAAATGGCTAGAAGAAAGAGAACCTTCCATGATAATAGCTTTAGGTCCAGATAATGCATAGGTTCAAAAAGGGGGACCTTGCAAAACAGAAAGAACCAGATTCAAATTCCAAGGGGGAGAAATGTGCCTAATAACAGGGTGAATTCTTACCAAGGCTTGAACAAAAGTTTGAACATCAGGCAACTTAGCCAGCTTTTTGGTAAAACAAAACAGACTCCTAAAGGAACTGAAGAATTCTGGGGATTCTACAAGATTTCCAAGACCAAAGAAAGTAAGCTTTCCAAATCTTATGATAAACTCTCTGCGTGACAAGCTTTTGGGCTTGCGGTAGAGATAACAGAATCTTAGAAACCTCTGTTCTTAAAAATTAGGCGTTTAACCTCCACGCCGTCAAATTCAGAAATTAGAAATCCGGATTATACAAAAGGTCCTTGAGACAGCAGATCTTTCCTTTGGGTTAGAGCCCATGGAAGGGATGACATCTGAATTAGGTCAGCATACCAAGTTCTGTGGGGCCACGCTAGAGCTATGAGAATTACAAAAGCCGATTCCTGCATCTGAACACAGCCTATTATCACTCCCAGAAAACCATCCTTGTGGCTGGTTATCGAGAACTCTTGGGGACATTGGTTTCTCATCCATGTTCTTGAAAGAAAGATACAATTCTTTGGGTATGAGCAGTAGTAGCCAGAGAAAAGACGGAGCTTGGACAAAAATATTGTCCAAATAAGGGGCAATGGATATACCCTGAGCTCTGATCACTGCTAGCTAAGAGAGCCCCTAATACCTTTCTGAAGATGCGAGGGGCTGTGGCCATACCAAAGGGGAGCCACAAATTGGTAATGTTTGTTGAGAAAAGCAAATCTTAGAAACTGGAAATGATTCTTGTAAATTGTGATGTGCAGATATGCATTCTTTAAGGCTATGGTTGTCATAAATTGACCTTCCTGGACTAGAGGCAAAATGGTATGGAGAGTTTCCATTTTGAAAGAAGGTACACAAACTAATTTGTTCAGAATCTTTAGGTCCAGGATAAGACGGTAGGTGCCTTCCTTCTTTGGTGCAATAAAGAAGTTGGAACAGAAACCCTGTCCCTGTTGAGAGATTATAACAGGTTGAATCCCTCCCATGTGCTTGTGTGATCCTAAACGAATCGAGACAAGGCCTTCTGAAACCAAATCAATCTTCCCCCACCAGAAGATCTTCTGGGCAAGGGGCCATCTCTTCATTCAGATTTTTCAATAGGGCTTTTTGGTCTGTTTGTTCTTAGACCACGAAGATCCAGGTTTCCAGGAAGGCTTGGCGGATTCAGACTACTGGTTGGATAGGGATTTTTGATCTATAGGGGAGCAAAAGTAACGAAATTTAAGCCACCAATCAGCAAGCCCTACCCAGGTGCTGAACCAAAGATGGGCCGGCTCATAAGCTTACATTCCTGCTTTTTCAAATAAAGATACCAAGGAAACAAAGAAAAATTAATAGGAGTAAAAATTAGAAAGTTGCTTAAAATTGCATGCGCTATCTGAATCATGAAAGAAAAATATTGGGTTCAGTATCCCTTTAAGTAGATGAAAAAAGAATATTTATGCAATATTTATTTTTAATAAAGGTTTTAACTATGTATTTACTGTAAATATTTCACATTCCTATGTTTTTCACATGGCAGAATATGTTCTAAGTATTTACAAATAGATTTGATATATTTTATATATTTTACTTGTGACAAAGTGCTTTCATTAGCACAAAAAAATGTGACGTTTCGGGGATCAATCACCCCTTCATCAGACCAAACAAAAAATGAGCAAACAACAGTGTTTAAATAAAGTGTTAACCCCTCCCCCAAATCAGAATAGGACAGCCCCTATTAGATCATGTGATATATACACTTTTTAACTATAACCTATCATATTAGAAACCAAACAAATGTACAATCAAAAGTGTCACTTCTAATAAAATGACATAAATTAGTGACAAAACTATATTCAAACTAATATTTAGACAAGCAGGACCAGCACTCACTTAATCCTTAATTTTTCCAGTAATTCGAGTTGGTGCACACCAGGGGGACTCCCCTAACCAAAGTCCAGTGACAAGTATAATAAAACAACACACTGGTGGCACTCAAAAAATGGCAACAGTGCCTTTATTACAGAGCAACGTTTCGGGGCTCCTGCCCCTTTATCAAGCTTAATAAAGGGGCAGGAGCCCCGAAACGTTGCTCTGTAATAAAGGCACTGTTGCCATTTTTTGAGTGCCACCAGTGTGTTTTATTATATTCAAACTAATATATAAAATTAAGTTATTTAACTATATAAAGGGGCTGAATCAGTGCACTACTAAAAATGGTGACAAGTACCCATCCACTCACTATAAAAATAAAGATAAAAATGCAATGGAGCAATTCTGTTAAATTCATAATGGTTACCAGATTTATGTCATCTGTTACATCGTAGTTACATCAACCATGGATAATAATGTATAACTCCAGTTATGTGTCATAACGATATTGATGGCACTCACAAAAGATCTATATCGTAGCCATTGCAGCTAGTGAAACCGCCAAACGCTTGCATCATGGGCATGGCCAAAAATGGACCCTGAGTACTAAACATCATCAGACCCTCCCCTTCAGGGAGTAAGTGATGCAGCAAAGCAGGCAGGCTCAGTAACTGCAAGTGAAAGACCAACATTGTAAGCAAAGCAGAATATCGCAGTTGCAATGGAAAAAGGTCTGGGAGAGATAATAAAAAGTTAAAAACACATTTTATTCCATACTTGTGTTTGTTTGCTGTGCCTGTTCAACTAATTTTAACACAAGTATGGAATAAAATGTGTTTTTAACTTTATCATCTCTCCAAGTCCTTTTTCCATTGCAACTGCGATATTCTGCTTTGCTTACAATTATCAAGAAAACAAGGGTTTGGAGAGCCCCAGCAGTTGCAGTGGTATATGCAGCTACACTGGCTACCTACCGGTGTTTCGTAAGGCTACACGATTGTAGTGTCTTTAGCAAACATTTGCTCTGCTCAGAGAGAACGACGCCAGACTGCAAAGCTATTGAGTTTGCATCTTATGAATGAACTACCCCCTCTACACTGGGATTTCTACACCGTGGTGAGTCCTTATGTGTGTTACTAAATACTTAGAATGAATTGTGATTATTGTTGACTTGGTGACACCTGCTATAGTGGGACTCTTGAATGGAGTTGGTTTCACCATAAGAACTGTCTTTATTTCTGCATACACTGAAAAGTCTCTCAAAAGTTTTTTCGAATTAAAGATCAACATTGGCAGAAATTAAACTTAACAAATAATTGAATATTACACATGATTTTACACAGTTTTATCACAAAGATGGCCCAAAAAATTATTGAGAATTATAGGATCGTAGGTAACACAAGAAACTGTCCTTGGTGATCATTGGGATTACGACAACAAATCATCAACCACATAGGCGACGTACGCCATGTGTATGGGAGGATTATGGCAACCAATCATTCACTTTGTTGATATAAATAAGGTTTCCCATATGAGAGAGAGGAGTCAGTCTGCACATCGTGGGTCACAATAAACCCTTTACACAGAAATGTGTGATACACATATAAATGGGACTAGTCCTAAAAAAATGAAAGAATGTACAGATTACAAAAATTGAACAAACAACAACGTAATAAAATACGATTAAATAAGAGTGTCACATGCTCACTAAATATATCCCCTATCTATAGGGTACTAGCTAGAACTATAATGTAATGAGAAACTCTGCTCATCTATATATAGTGAGGGAGCAAACACAAATTAAATATATACATGGAGTCCATCCACAACAGTTGTAAAAAATAGGGAAACTAATTCAATTAAATCCATACAATTGTTGAATATAATGATTAAAGTGTTCACCACTTCACACACCCATATACAATAGGGCAGTTGGTAGGCACAAAATGTATGCCACCAACACCATTCCATGGTCTTGATCATCCAGTGGATCCTGACATAGTGAGCTAGAAATAAGCATAAAAATGAATGGAATAAATGACACAAATTGAGACATTGGATCAATGAAGACTAATTCTAGGTCACTCCCATCACCCCCTCAATTTAACAATGCCACTGCTGCTGTTATAGGAATGATACAGTAACCATAATTACAAAAAGCATTGCCAGTCCAACTGATGATTCAAGCCATGAGGGTGTAGTGTTCTTAATTTGAAGATCCATTTAGATTCAACTTGGAGTAAGCGCTGGTCCTTGTAGCCTCCTCGCTTCAGGGTTGGCACACGATCAATCAGAATGAACCTGAGATCACTAACAGTATGTTGTAACTGTATGAAATGTTTGGCTACTGATTGATCACGTTTGTTTTTTGATAGCCTCACGAATAGAATGTCTATGATTCGCCATCCTTGTACGGATCGTATCACTCGTTTTCCCCACATAGAAACGACCACACGTACAATTCAATAAGTACACAACATGTGTAGTAGTACATGTGAGGTAAAACTTGATGTCAAAACGTTGATATGTATGGGGGTGTCTGAAATGAGACCCCTGGATCATTGAATTACAAGTGGTACATCCAGAACATCTGTAGCAGCCCTTCATCTTACTTCTAATCCAATTCAAGCCCTTTTTGAAGGCAATCGGCGGACCAAATTCATTAAAGGGTAGAGTTGAATCAGTATTTACCACCGCCCAGTGTTTTTTCAAATTATCTGCAAACATTTTGTCTGGGGAATATTCTGTGGTGAAGAGTATTCTCTTGTTTTCACCCACCAAATTTTTATTCATTTTTTGTATTGATAGAGCCTCATTTTGTGTTAGATGTTCCATTTCTTTACAGAGTTTCTTGATCTTTAAGCTAGAGTATCCCCTCTGGACAAAACGTTTGCTCATATCATCTAGCTCAGCTAGTATCCTTTGGGGATCAGTGTTACTCCGTACTGTTCAAGATCTGGGCCTTGAATTAATCAAACTCATTGGATGAGCACTTGAGGCACACAGGATGGAGTTTTTATCCGTTGGTTTGGCATACAGCGTCGTCGCCAAGTGGTCCATTTCCTTGTAGATCAATAGATCCAGAAATTCTATAGAGGTTGCATGGTACTTCAATTTAAATTTAACAGGATGTTGTAGATCATTCAACTCCTGAAACCAATCTTCCAAACCTTCTGCGGTGCGATTCCAGAAGAAAATTTATGCTTACCTGAAATTTATTTATTTTTTGACACAATGAGTCCATAGATCATCTTAATTATTAATGGGATATTCACCTCCTGGTCAGCAGGAGGAGGCAAAGAGCACCACAGCAGAGCTGTTAAATAGCTCCTCCCTTCCCTCCCATTCCAGTCATTCGACCAAAGTTAGGAAGAGAAAGGAAAAGCCAAGGTGCAGAGGCGTCTGAAATTTACAATAACCCGCAACCTGTCTAAAAGAACAGGGCGCGCTGTGGACTCATTGTGTCAAAAAAGAAATAAATGTATCAGGTAAGCATAAATTTTCATTTCTTTTTTAAGACACGATGAGTCCACGGATCATCTTAATTACTAATGGGATTCAATACCCAAGCTAGAGTACACAGATGATACGGGAGGGACAAGACAGGTAACCTAAACGGAAGGCACCACTGCTTGAAGAACCTCTCTCTCTAAAGCGGCCTCAGCCGAAATAAAAGTATCAAATTCGAATAACTTTGAAAAAGTGTGAAGAGAGGACCAAGTTGCAGCCTTGCAAATCTGTTCCACAGAAGCTTCATTCGTGAATACACATGAGGAAGCAACAGCCCTCGTGGAATGAGCCGTAACTCTCTCTGGAGGCTGCCCAACAGTCTCATATGCAAAACGTATGATACTCTTCAGTCAAAAAGAAAGAAGTAGCCGTAGCCTTCTGTCCCTTACGTTTTCCTGAGAAAACCACAAATAAAGAAAAAGACTGACGAAATCCTTAGTCGCCTGCAGGAGGAAACTTTAAATCACAGACCACGTTCAAATTGTACAGTCATTCCTTCTGAGAAGAAGGATTAGAACACAAGGAAGGAACAACAATCTCCTGATTAATGTTCCGATCAAAAACAACCGTAGGAAGAAATCCTAATGTAGTACATAAAACTACCTTATCTGAATGGAAAATAAGGTAAGGAGACTCATACTGCAATGCCGAGAGCTCGGACACTCTACAAGCAGAGGAAATAGCAACAAGAAATAAAACTTTCCAAGATAACAACTTAATATCTAAGGAATGCATAGGCTCAAACGGAGCCCCTTGAAGAAGTTTAAGAACTAAATTCAGACTCCATGGAGGAGTAACTGGTTTGAACACAGACCTGATCCTGACAAAATGATTGTACATCTGGAACATCTGCCAGACGGTTGTGTAACAAAATAGATAAAGCAGAGATTTGACCCTTAAAGGGCCATTATACACTCATTTTTTCTTTGCATAAATGTTTTGTAGATGATCTATTTATAAAGCCCATAAAGTTAGTTTTTTTGAAAAATGTATAATTTTGCTTATTTTTAAATAACACTGCTCTGATTTTCAGACTTCTAACCAAGCCCCAAAGTTTTATTTGAATAACGTCAGCTACCTTCTCCAGCTTGCTCCTGTTTGTGTAAAGGGTCTTTTTATATGCAAAAGAAGGGGGAGGGGGGGGGGAGTGTCTTATTTCCCACTTGCAGTGGGCTTTCCAACTGCCTTTTCAACAGAGCTAAACTGAAATCTTAAGTAAGTTTTTAAACCATTTTATACTGGATTTTTATATCAGTATCTGTGCTTTCCAACTGCCTTTTCAACAGAGCTAAACTGAAATCTTAAGTAAGTTTTTAAACCATTTTATACTGGATTTTTATATCAGTATCTGTGCATCTTATTCTTTATAGTAGTGTCTATTACATGCAGTTATATGAAAATGAGTGTATACTGTCCCTTTAAGGGAACTTGTCGATAATCCTGTCTCCAAACCCCCGTGGAAAAAGGATAATATTCTAGGAATCCTAACTCTACTCCATAAGTACCCCTTGGATTCACACCAATAGAGATATTAACACCACATCTTATGGTAAATCTTACTAGTTACAGGCTTATGAGCCTGAATAATGGTCTCAATGACCTATTCAGAAAAACCCCGCTTGGATAAAATTAAGCATTCAAACTCCAAGCAGACAGCTTCAGAGAAACTAGATCTGGGTGAAGGAAGGGCTCCTGAATAGAAGGTCCTTCCCACACGGAAGTGTCCAAGGTGGAAGAGATGACATGTCCACCATATCTGCAATCCAAATCCTGCAAGGCCAAGTCGGTGCAATGAGGATCACCGATGCTCTCACCTGCTTAATTCGAGCAATGACCCGAGGAAGAAAAGCAAAACGGAGGAAATAGTTGGAGAACATTTCCCGATGGAGTTCCCACTCCCCCGGATGAAAAGTTTGCCTGCTCAGGAAATCCACAAATCCGGAAATCAGATGCCCACCCCTGGGATGTGGATCGCTGATAGGCAGCAAAACCTCCGCCCACTGAACTATGTTGGATACATCTGCCATCGCTAAGGAACTTCTCGTTCCTCCCTGATGATTTATGTAAGCCGCTGACGTTCTTTTGTCTGCGAAAACAGGTTCCCTGGGATAGATGATCCAGAGACAACCTCCATTGAAGAAAATCCCTTGTCTCTCGCTCCAGTAGTATTCGAGGAGACAAATCTGTAAAATCCCTGATCCATTGCCTGAGTATGCTTAAAGGGACACTGAACCCAATTTTTTTCTTTTGTGATTCAGATAGAGCATGAAATTTTAAGCAACTTTCTAAATTACTCCTATTATCAAATTTTCTTCATTCTCTTTGAATCTTTATTTGAAATGCAAGAATGTAAGTTTAGATGCCAGCCCATTTTTTGGTGAACAACCTAGGTTGTCCTTGCTGATCGGTGGATAAATTCATCCACCAATCAAAAACTGCTGTCCAGACACTGAACCAAGAAAAAAGCTTAGATGCCTTTTTTTTTATATAAAGATAGCAAGAAAACGAAGAAACATTGATAATAGGAGTAAATAAGAGCATTGCTTAAAATTGCATGCTCTGAATCACGAAAGAAAAATTTTGGGTTCAGTGTCCCTTTAACTGTAGAGGTCTGAGATGGAACCGAACAGGATAATCTTTGATTTCCTGACCTTCTGTCAGAAAAAATCTTCATTGATATGGAAACTATTATGGTTCCCAAGAAAGTTACTCTGGTGACTAAGGAATTCTCCTCCAAATTTACCTTCCACCAGTGATATAGCGGGAAGAATAACACCATGACTGTGTGAAATCTTGCTTGCTGTAAGGAGGGTGTCTGGACTAGGACAAAGTCCAGATAAGGCGCCAGCGCAATGCCCCATAATCGAAACACCACCAACAGCGATCCCAGAGCCTCTGTAAAAAAACTCTGAAAGCTGTGACAGACCAAAAGAAAGAGGCAAAAACTGGAAGCGTTTGACCAGAAAGGCAAACCTTACGCGTCCTTTAAGTCCACTGTTTATTTTCCCTGAACTCACAACCTTCTGCGTGCGAGGAAGGCAAGTTAACCACGGCTCTACAAGCCAGTGGCTCCAAAAATCCATTTAATATATGGTCCCCAGATAGGGGACATATCAGATATTAAACTGATAAGAACAGATACTACACTTGATCTTAGTCAAAAGGCTGAGAAGCGATTCATAAAGTGACCCTTTTGGGTAAAGGGAGGAATGGAACAAATAGTTTCCATTCTGAAGGACGGTACACTAAACCAACTTTCGCTTACGAAGGCTAGCGAACATCAGATGCACACGTGAGATCAGATAGCAGGAGCCTTTTCTGTCCTTGATTCAACAGCAGGCTATTTGGATTATTTTCATTATTTCCATCAAGCCAGTTTCCAACTACCCCTTGTAAGAACAAGGCTCTGTGATCTGGAACAGAGAAACCTGAAAACTATGCTCCCAGTTTGAAAACTTGAAGGGAAGAATTTGAAATAAAGGAATTAGCCAATCTGAAAGCTTTTATCCTATCCTGGATCTTATCCAGTGGAGTTTCTGACTTAGTAGTATCAGACAACGCATCAAACCAATATGTCGTCGCACCACTGACGGTAGCAAAGTACACAGCTGGTTGCCATGGTAAACCCTGGTGTACATCCCTTTTCGAATTTTTGTCCATAAAGACCTTTGTAAACTCCAACTATCCTCTAAGGATGTAGTAGATCTCTTAGCTAAGCTGGAAACTACTTCTTCCACCCTAAGGAAATTTTTCCTAGCCTCCTTAGCTGAGTCAGCTATAGGAAACATCTTTCTAAATATAGGGAATGCGGTCTCTTGCATTCCTTATAACTTACCGTACGCACACGGATAGATTACACCGATAGTGTCGGAGTCGCCCAGGGTAGCTAAAACCTCCTAAAATAACAAATGGAGATGTTCAAGCTAAAAATCGGAGAGAAAAACAACCTCAGGATCAAAAAAAATTATTATTCATTTGAGTCTGAGAATTCTCCCTCTGATAATCCCGAAGTATCTTCCCCTTTCAGGTAAACAGGTAAGAACCATTTGGAATAGCACCTACTGAATCAATCACCCTGAATGATTGAAAATAATTCCTCTAGTAAGGTCGTCTGCCACGTGGGGAAAACATATAATGTATGACATGCAGAGTAACCCCGGGTGAATTGTGAGAGGAAGTGCAGGGCACTGCAAGTGGGCCATAAAATTTTGTGGGACACCAAATTAGAAATTTGTCCACAGACTCCTAAGCAGCAAACGCCCTAGAAGGAGTAGGTGCAGAAAAAAAAAGAATTTTTTTTTTAAAAAAATTGACGCATAAAAATTTTTTTTACTGTCTCTTTAAATATTAAAAGTAATTTCTTATTTCGGTGTGCAGAAGCAAGCATGTCAGCATGTCATCATTGCTTTTCATAGACATCCCCATGACATTAAAGAAGCAATGTCTTTTGCAGCAATTCCAGATGGAATGTGAAATAGAAAAATGAATGTACACCTCAATTAACCTGCCTCACATATAGCAGAATAATTAAATAAAAACTTAACCAGTTGTTAATAAAAATCAACATATAGCAAGTGATACTGTCTCTTTAAATGTTAAAAAGAGACACATCTTTATTTTTACTAGGTCAAACATGTCTAAGATGTAGGAGGAATTGTCAGTACTTTATACTTCAGCTTGACCCAGCAGAAGCGTCAGACAGCCTGCCTATACAGAAAATGAACTTATTATAGCTGTGACTGAAGAGCAATAATTCCTTTGTGTCTACCGATAACCGGAAGGAAAAGTTTTCTGTACGGCGCCATCCTACTCTCCTAGCGTATTTTTATAACCGTCAGGAGGGAGGAGAAAAAACCTTGGCGCCGTTTACCAACTCCGCCCCTTGTGGGCGTTACCCAAATCATCTTCCGGTCGCCATTGTCTGAGTAAAGGCACCGGGAGCAAAAGGCTAGACCTTACTTAATTGCCAAATTTATGTGTGCAGATAAAAAAAAAAAAAAAAAAAAATGTACTGTCTCTTTCACCCAGTCAGTCTCTTATTAGACCGGGAAATGAAAGACATGCCAGTGCCTGCGTCCTAACTGCCTTAAAGTCCCCTACTAAAACTAGGAGAATCTGAATGCAAGTATAATGAGGTTAGATGGAAAATTTAAGAAACTGCCCAAACTTTCTCTGAGATCTCTACCCCCAGAAAAAAGGTTAGCACTTACCTCATTTTCTGCCTGGCAGCAAGGCAGTTCCCAGGTTTAAGAGGTCCTCTTCCTCCCGAAAGTCCTGAGTAAAAATTCTTCAGGTTTTCTTAGTCAGGGCAGCATTAGAATATGGGAGGTGCAGTGAGAATTATGTCCCACAAGTTCCCATTGCTCTAAAGCCACCAAAGCTCTACTGAAGAGACTGATATGGACTACGGCTACACCCTAGAACAAAGCAGCACAATCTTGCACTACTTTAAAAATAATAAACTCTTGATTGAAGAATCTAATCTAACACCTCACTTTACCTCTTCCTATCACTAACGTAGGCAAAGAGAATGACTGGAGTGGGAGGGAAGGGAGGAGCTATTTAACAGCTCTGCTGTGGTGCTCTTTGCCTCCTCCTGCTGACCAGGAGGTGAATATCCCATTACTAATTAAGATGATCCGTGGACTCATCGTGTCTTAAAAAATGAAAACAGATCATCTATGTATCGATGACACATAGATATCTACGGTCTATCAACTATTTTCATGATGTTTTCTTCGTAGTCCTCCATAAAGATGTTAATGTACGATGGGGCCATATTCGACCCCATCGCCGTCCCTGATATTTGCAAATAGTAATCGGTTTCGAACTTGAAAAAGTTCAATTCAAGACATCTCACCAACTCCAGGAGCACATCAATAGGTGGACCAACATATGGGGTCTTCAGTAGGGCCTTCTGTACTGCCCCAATACCCATATCATGGGGAATAATTGTATACAGACTGTTCACGTCAGCTGTTACAAGACTTACAGGACCAGATGAGAGGCGAAGACCAATCTTTAACAGACCAAGGCGCCAGTGTCAATACACAAGGCGCAATCTTCAAACAGTCGATACTAGTTCAGGATCCGATTCGAATTCTACTACACCACGGGGACAGGTTTCTGCCCCATCAACGGATTTTTCAGGGGGTACAGACTCGCGCTGGACAGTGCAGAGGCGTCAAAGACCACACCCCAGGAGGAGTGGGTGGCATGACTTACAGACCACCACCAAGATGACAGAGGACAATGACATCATAATGAATTTAAGTGATAGACCCCTTACAGATGCAGAAAGAACTTTATTGAAACGGGGACTATCTTTCGTACCATCACAGGCTTCTGATGATTTTAAAACATATATTGACATCCAGAAACACCTACGTCTTCTAAAACTTAAGGATCATTTTAAAGAAGTGAAAACTAAAGGGACAGTACTACCATTTAGACCAAGAAGCAAATTTGATCCGGTCAATACTAATGCCAGTTTGAAAACCTATACGCGGCTACTCACAACCGATTTACTATCATCTGATAAGTCTAGATTCTGACAGAATTTAAGTCATGAAGAGAAAAATGCCACTAGAAATTTAGCAAATGATCCTAAATTCGCCCCACTGATAAGGGTGGTGCCGTTGTTGTTATGAATTATGACAACTATAAGGATGAAATTCTTGATCAACTGGCTGACTCACAGGTTTATCGTAAATTGGATAGGAATCCTACTATGAACTTCCAAAGGACCATTGATGACTTATTGAAGAAGGACCTTCAACAGGACTTTATTGATGATCACATCTATCAATATCGGATGACTGGGACTCCGAAATGTCTGATTTTATACATGTTACCTAAAATACATAAATCACGTGAGAAGCCACCAGGACGTCCTATTGTGTCCGCCATAAATTCCATCTTATCACCTCTGGACTAATTTGTAGACTTTTACCTACAACCCTGCGTTACCAGAATGTCCTCATTTCTAAGGGACTCTACACAACTTATTGAGGAAATAGTAAATGGACTATACCATTTAGAACAAGACAGCCTTCTTGTAACAGCTGACGTGAACAGTCTGTATACAATTATTCCCCGTGATATGGGTATTGGGGCAGTACAGAAGGCCCTACTGAAGACCCCATATGTTGGTCCACCTATTGATGTGCTCCTGGAGTTGGTGAGATGTCTTGAATTGAACTTTTTCAAGTTCGAAACCGATTACTATTTGCAAATATAAGGGATGGCGATGGGGTCGAATTTGGCCCCATCGTACGTTAACATCTTTATGGAGGACTATGAAGAAAACATCATGAAAATCGTTGAGAGACCGCAGATATCTATGTATCGTCGATACATAGATGATCTGGTTTTTTTTTCTGGAATGGCACCGCAGAAGGTTTGGAAGATTAGTTTCAGGAGTTGAATGATCTACAACATCCTGTTAAATTTAAGTACCATGCAACCTCTATAGAATTTCTGGATCTATTGATCTACAAGGAAATGGACCACACTGTATGCCAAACCAACGGATAAAAACTCCATCCTGTGTGCCTCAAGTGCTCATCCAATGAGTTTGATTAATTCAATCCCCATGGCCCAGATGTTGAGAACAGTACGGAATAACACTGATCCCCAAAGGATACTAGCTCAGCTAGAGGGGATACTCTAGCTTAAAGATCAAGAAACTCTGAAAAGAAATGGAACATCTAACACAAAATGAGGTTCTATCAATACAAAAAATGAATGAAATGAATAAAAATTTGGTGGGTGAAACCAAGAGAATACTCATCACCACAGAATATTCCCCAGACAAAAGGTTTGCAGATAACTTGAAAAAACACTGGGCGATGGTAAATACTAATTCAACTCTACCCTTCAATGAATTTGGTCTGCCGATGATTGCCTTCAAAAAGGGCAGATCATTGAGACACCAGCTAATGTTGACAGATCCTGAACACTGTTATCAAAAGAATTGGATTAGAAGTAAGAAGGGCTGCTACAGATGTTCTGGATGTACCACTTGTAATTCAATGATCATGGGGTCTTCATTTCAGACACCCCCATACATATCAACGTTTTGACATCAAGTTTTACCACACATGTACTACTACACATGTTGCGTACTTACTGAATTGTACGTGTGGTCGTTTCTATGTGGGGAAAACGAGTAATACGATCCGTACAAGGATGGCGAATCATAGACATTCTATTCATGAGGCTATCAAAAAACAAACATCTGATCAATCAGTAGCCAAACATTTCATATAGTTACAACATACTGTTAGTGATCTCAGGTTCATTCTAATTGATCATGTGCCACCCCTCAAGCGAGGAGGCGACAGGAACCAGCGCTTACTCCAAGTTGAATCTAAATGGATCTTCAAATTAAGAGCACTACACCCTCACGGCTTGAATCATCAGTTGGACTGGCAATGCTTTTTGTAATTATGGTTACTGTATCATTCCTATAACAGCAGCAGTGGCATTGTTAAATTGAGGGGGTGATGGGAGGGACCTAGAATTAGTCTTCATTGATCCAATGTCTCAATTTGTGTCATAATTTATTCTATTCATATTTATGCTTATTTCTAGCTCACTATGTCAGGATCCACTGGATGATCACGACCATGGGATGGTGTTGGTGGCATAAATTTTGTGCCTACCAACTGCCCTATTGTATATGGGGTGTGAAGTGGTGAACACTTTAATCATTATATTCAACAATTGTATGGATTTAATTGAATTATTTTCCCTATTTTTTTACAACTGTTGTGGATGGACTCCATGTATATATTTAATTTGTGTTTGCTCCCTCACTATATATAGATCAGCGGAGTTCCTCATTACATTATAGTTCTAGCTAGTACCCTATAGATAGGGGATATATTTAGTGAGCATGTGACACTCTTATTTAATCATGTTTTATTATGTTGTTGTTTGTTCAATTTTTGTAATCTGTACATTCTTTCATTTTTTTAGGACCAGTCCCATTTATAGGTGTATCACACATTTCTGTGTAAAGGGTTTATTGTGATCCACGATGTGCAGACTAACTCCTCTCTCATATGGGAAACCTTATTTATATCAACAAAGTACGTCGCATATGTAAACAGGGTTGATGATTGGTTGTGGTAATCTCAATGATCACCAAGGACAGTTTCTTGTGTTACCTACGATCCTATAATGCTCAATAATTTTTTGGGCCATCTTTGTGATAAAACTATGTGTAAAATCATGTGTAATATTTAATTATTTGTTAAGTTTAATTTCTGCCAATGTTGGTCTTTAATTCGAAATAACTTTTGAGAGACTTTTCAGTGTATGCAGAAATAAAGACAGTTCTTATGGTGAAACCAACTCCATTCAAGAATCCCACTATAGCGGGTGTCACCAAGTCAACAATCACAATTCTGTACATTCTTTCATTTTTTTAGGACCAGTGCCATTTATATGTGTATCACACAGTTCTGTGTAAAGGGTATATTGTGACCCACAATTTGCAGACTGACTCCTCTCTCACATGGGAAACCTTATTTATATCAACAAAGTGAATGATTGGTTGCCATAATCCTCCCATGCAGATGGCGTACGTCACCTATGTAAATAGGGTTGATGATTGGTTGTCGTAATCCAAATGATCACCAAGGACAGTTTCTTGTGTTACCTACGATCCTATAATTCTCAATAATTTTATTGGGCAATCTTTGTGATAAAACTATGTGTAAAATCATGTGTAATATTCAATTATTTGTTAAGTTTAATTTCTGCCAATGTTGGTCTTTCCCTTGCAGTTACTGAGCCTGCCTGCGATGCTGCATCACTTACTCCCTGAACGGGAGGGTCTGATGACGTTCAGTACTCAGGGTCCGTTTTTGGCCACGCCCACGATGCAAGCGTTTGGCAGTTTCACTAGCTGCAATGGCTACGATATAGATCTTTTGTGAGTACCATCAATATCGTTATGACACATAACTGGAGTTATACATTATTATCCATGGTTGATAACGTGACTACGATGTAACAGATGACATAAATCTGGTAGCCATTATGAATGTAACAGAATTGCTCCACTGCATTTTTATCTTTATTTTTATAGTTAGTGGATGGGTACTTGTCACCATTTTTAGTAGTGTACCGATTCAGCCCCTTTATATAGTTAGATAATTTTATTGTATATATTAGTTTGAATAGTTTTGTCACTAATTTATGTCATTTATGAGAAGTGACACTTTTAATTGTACATTTGTTTGGTTTCTAATGTGATAGGTTATAGTTAAAAAAGTATATATATATCATATGATCTAATAGGGGCTGTCCTATTCTGATTTGAAGGAGGGGTTAACACTTTATTTAAACACTGTTGTTTGCTCACTTTTTGTTTGGTCTGATGAAGGGGTGATTGATCCCTGAAACGTCACATTTTTTGTGCTAATTAAAGCACTTTGGACACAGCTATTAGACATTATCAAATCCCTGAACATCACCCCCTCACTTAGCCCACAAACTTGTCTCCTTCATCTAGATTTCCCAGCATTACCCCCCGCTCAAAAATCCCTAATCATTTATCTACTTCTGTCCATTAAACTTGAAATTGCAAAAGCCTGGAAACAAACATTACCCCCCTCCATTTCACAAATCATTGCCACAGTAAACTTTCTG
Source organism: Bombina bombina (assembly GCF_027579735.1). NCBI lineage: Eukaryota > Metazoa > Chordata > Amphibia > Anura > Bombinatoridae > Bombina > Bombina bombina. Next base: position 292,493,123 of record NC_069501.1, read on the forward strand.
TTGAAGATGGAATCTTACTCCTCCTCGATATTAGATAAAATGGACACTTATTATGAGATCTGGACACCCAGGTTAGAGAAATATACCTGCTGAATCTACTAGATAATTCTTGCCATTACCTCCTCCCTTTCCCCCTACCCCCCACTCCCTCCCCTTTCTTTTTCTAATCTACGAGAGGCTCTGAACTATGAGGTATAAAATAGAAAATGAGAAACATTTTGATTGAACGAGACATATATGTTTAGTTTATGTCCGGAAGCTAGCATCTGCAGTTTTCTTTCTTTTCATTACTTCTTACATACATTTTAGATTTTGGCGACCTTTTGCAACTTATAGCTAGCCCTATCTGACAAATGTTTTGCTATTTATATGCCAGATATGATTATTATGGCAAGTATTGTATTATCACATGCACATTATAGATGTCTATGTATGTTGAAGTATTTTTTTTTTCTCAATAAAAATCTTTATAAAAAAAAAAAAAAAAAAAAAAAAAGCACTTTTTATCTTACTTTGTTGGGAGTCCGGCTTGTAAGCCGCTGTGAGCGATGCTTGCTGCATTGCACATATCTAAATTTTTATTTATATATATATATATATATATATATATATATATATATATATATATATATATATATATATATATATATATATATATATATATATATATATATACATATATACATATATACATATATATATATATATACATATATATATATATATATATATACATATATATATATATATATATATACATATATATATATATATATATACATATATATATATATATATATACATATATATATATATATACACATATATATATATATATATATATATATATATATATATATATATACACATACACACACACATATTTTTTTTATTTATTTAAATTACCCATAAACCATCAGATATATAGAGAAATATTTATTTATGAATAAATAGAACTTCTTCTATGTGAAAAACATTGGAATGTGAAATATTCATATTTTGATGTCGGGGTAGCACACATGGGAATATGCAATCGGGTTTGAGCGCGAGTTGGGTTTCCCCCCCACTTTTTTGCTCCTTTGACTTTTATGGGGGAATAGGTTATCGTGCGCACAATAATCGAAGCTTGCCTTTTTTAGCTTGTCGGGTTAGCATAAAGCTTACTTCTAGCATAGTTAACACTTGAGCGGGAGCGTTAAATAACTATCCTCTGAGTGAAAAGCCTTTTGTTTATCTTCTCTTCTTTGATGTAGCTAATAAGGGGGATATAATTGAGCCCCTGCACTGATCAAACAATCACTCAGGGGGGAGAGTTATGAATCCTACAGGACACACGTTAGCCTCTCTGCAGGCAGTGGAGAAAAACAATTTACTAAAATATTAAAACTATATTCCAACTTTTGTTTTTACTACACATAATTTAAACATTTACAGTGAACTGCATAAGTTAAAGGGATAGTGTGCATTGCAGTTTCTTCATTATTTTGCCTGCTTTTCCTGTCATTCCCCCCCCCCCACACACCTTTTAACGTCTTTAGAAAGTTGTATTCCGTCTGCATTTTGCTGGGCATTAGCGCCGATAGTCGGAATACAACGTCCTAAAGGCTTGGCTTACCTGAAGCCACTGGCACTTACCTGATGGGATCGCGGTCTGGAGGGCTCGCCTAGCATCATAGGGACGCCCCCTGACGCGATCCCATCATTGAAATCTTGTGATCGCGTGCACGATCACGAGATTTCAATTTGTTTACATTGGAACAGTTGTTCCGATGTAGACATGTTAACCCCGTCACGAAAGGGTTAATATTAAGCCCTCACTTCCCACATCATACAAGCAAAATAGTATTTTTCTCCAACAGTGTGGAGTGCATTCAATGATATGCAGAACCCTGACCCTCCAAAATTAGAGTTCACTTGTATCTCTCTCTAATTGGACAAGGCAAACCAGATAAGATAAACACTAAAGAGGCTCTTTAAGTGGCATATTACTAACATATTACTAAAAAAAACTAACAAAACAGTTATAAAACCTTTATTTTGCATGCAGACATTTTGCAATGCAATGATTACATTTTCAAGTCTCTTTAACAGAAAGATACTCATTCATTGTGGGACATGTGTCCCCTTTCACAGCTGTTATACTGGAGGAACATCTAGATGGTTATAATTTACTCATCCAACATGTGTACACTCTTTCAATTTATTCCAAGTCAAATGTTTAAATATGATCATTATATAGCAGACACAAATAAAAAAAAGTCATACCTGCAGTGTGAAAGTAGGCATGTGGCTCTGTTGTCTGCAACTCAAGCTCAGCCACATCTTCTTCCATGACTGAATAATCATAAATTGCTTTTTCTGAAAAAAAGAAAATACATAAATAATGGTCATTAAGTATTTAATTTATATTTTCACTCCATTAAGTATCCTTAGTTTATACTTCCACAACAGCAAACAGTTGCACACATACATATATCAGTGTTCTCCCCAGGACCTTTTTAATGGGTAGCCAACGTCAACCTAAAATTATCTAATATTAAAAAATGTTCAATGTTTATTGCACAAATTATCATTAAATAAATGTATGTTAAATGATGCAAGTATTTTGTGCTTATATATATATATATATATATATATTTATTTATTTATTTTTCTTATTAATTAAAATGTAAGTCTGTATTCAGGTATAATTAGCTAATATTTATCAATGTTCATTGCACAAATTATTAAATAAATTTATGTTAATTTATGCAACACAACAACATTGTATTATAAAGCTACAAATAATGTTGAAAAACACTACTGCCATAAGAGTATTAAAAAAAGTTACTGGCCTCAAGTGACGCATGGAGGTTTTAATATTAAATCGCTTTATTTTCTTCTAGCCACAGAATTAGTGAATGTGTACTCTGCTGTCTGTACTGGACTTATGTGCTATTTAAGGGGAGAAAAAAAAAAAAAAAAAAGAGAAATCACCCACATACACATAATTTATTTATTTTTGTGAATGTGTGGTTTACCAGCACTGTGAAATTTTACTTTTTGGGTGAAACCGGTTGCTTTTCCCTGCCTTTCATGCTGACAGTGTTGTAGCGTGTACTGGTGCATATGGCTGCTGTTCCTAAAATAAATTCCCCGCTGTACAGTAGGGGGAGCACTGCAGTGTGCAGTGATACATGCAGCTGCAATTTCTGGGGGAAACACTATAAAGTATTAGCACTGCGGTTTTGTTGCCATGTCCTCACCTTACCTTGTGAATGCTCTCTCAACTTATCCATGTCATGCTGAGAATGGAGGCTTCTGACATGCAAAGGAACTATAATTCCCAGCATGACATGCACAATTTCTATTACTAAGGCGAAAAAAATGTGTTTGCTGAATGTTCTATTTGCAGGGCACATTAATTTGAATTCAAAAGACAACTTCTGAGGCACCCTGGCTACTAGAAACCGGCCCATTTTAGGTTCAACACACAATCAGCAGGCGCTATCCAGGGCCCTGAACCAAAAATGTGCCGGTTTTTAAGCTTTCATGCCTGATTTTTCAAATAAAGATACCAAGAGAACGAAGAAAAATTGATAATAGGGGTAAATTAGAAAGTTGGTTAAAGTCATTCTCTATCCGAATCATGAAAGAAAAATGTTGGGTTTATCCCTTTAAATTGAAAAGTCTAAAGCAGAAACTCTCATGCAATACTAGGTCTCTGACCTTTGCAAGATTATGCAGGCTGACGTTTTATACACATATGGAAAGTCTGAGGAGGATTCAAGTTGATAAATATATAGAGAATATAAAAAATTAGGAGCCAGAAGTCAAATTCTATAAACCATGGCTGCAGTTTACAGGATTTGTGAAGAAACTAGTGTATCTATACACACACACACACACTTTCTTAAAAAATAATCCAGTGCCCCTCCCTCATGTTAAAGGGATATGAAACCCATTTTTTTTTTCCTTTCATGATTCAGAAAGAGTGTGCAATTTTAAACAACTTTCTAATTTACTTCTAATAACAATTTTCCTTTGTTGTATATTGTATATCTGTTGGTATCCTTTGTTTAAAAACAGGGAAGTGTGTTTAGGAGCCTGCACATTTCTGGAGCAGTACATGGCAGGCGTTTTACAAGAATGTTATCCATTTGCAAGAGCACTAGATGACAGCACTATTTCCTGCCATGTAGTGCTCCATTTACCTTCCTATGTATCTAACACAGAATGTCATGGGAACGAAGCAAAAAAATATTTTTGGGGGGTTTCATATCCCTTTAAATGGTTCACGGATACATTTACTTCCCAGTGGGCTTATAACAGCTCTCACCTTCTAAGATTCAAAGCCTGTGTTCTTTGTTGCCTCTTGAACAGTACATTTTAAATATAAATATATCACACTACAAAATCATTATTATAGAAAAGCACAACTGTATTCCATTGCACTGAACTAAATAAAGTATTTTTTGCAAAGCTTTTGAAGGCATGTTTTCCAACTCACCAATTATCACCCTGTGGTCTTTCCCATAAACCATAATACACATCTAAGCTTGACAGATGTTTTTACAATGTATAAGTCATCCAAAATACTGAAAAGTGAAAAACAAATTTTAGGTATAATTGGATCTATCAAGTTTTTTTAAAAAAAAAAAAGCATCACATTTTGCATAACTATATAAAATTATATGGAGAAATAAATTAAGGAGCAAGTATCTGGGGGCACTGCCACTAGGGATTTTATAATCAGGCAGCTTCTTATATTTGTAAGTACAGGTACAAATCCCAAATCAAAACTTTTTTAAAAAAATAAAATGATCAAAAATGTGTATTTTTTACTGCCTGTGTCACAACCTTCTCTGCCTGTGTCTTTGTTTTGTATGTTCTAAAAAGGAAATAATGGTCTATATTTATTTAAAACAACACCTATTACCTTTCTGATTACAGTACTGTACTATCTTTTTGAGGGTACTATGTATACAATAGTATTAAAAATTATATAAAACTAGCTCTTGCTTACTTGTATAAAACTGTATTATGACATGTAAATATTGCCCAAATTACATAAAATATTGTTGTTTACAGTTGGTTTCACTCCCTCTAAAAATTGTCCTATTTTAAAGATGCAAATATTCCAAACTAGTATGGTCCCAATCAGTTTGGATGAAAGGTTTTCTACCTGTAATACCAATATCAAACAGGTAATTGATCATGTTTATGCGCATGTGCAATTATTGCTTTAATAAGGATTAATAATATGGTATGCAATACCATATAGTAAATTATTGCTTTGATTGGAGACCCTTCTGTCCTAGCCTGCCTTATCTTTTATTTATTTTGTCCCTGTGTAATGCTGCAGAATCTGTTGGTGAATTACAAATAAACCTAATAATAATGAAGGCTATCACAGCAAGTTATGTTCATTTTGATTGCAGGTAAAATAAGTAAATAAAAACAATAGGAGAAAAAAAATAGATTAGACCACAGTAAAATCTACAATGCTGCATTGTTTGTTTATTATTTTTTTTCAAATAAATGCATTTTGGCATATTAAGAGGACTTCTTATACAAAGAGCTGCATGTTAAATAATAGTGAACCACCTGGTTACTGATAAGGTATTAAAGAAATTTATAACTCAAATATCTTGGGTAATTGTTGGAATTACTAGATACTTTAAAATGTAACTGCCCCATTTTAATTCTGATGGAATCTGCAAATCAAAATGATACTGGGCAAGACTGCTACATTAAATAAAATCAGTTAATGTAACATCACAAAAATAAAGGTTCTCTAATATTTCAAATATGTCTAACCCCAGTCAGTGCTATAGAGCTACAACCCCTATGCAAAACGCTGGAGCAAAAATTAAGAGAGTATAATGATCATAAAAATAACCCATACTGCATTATGGAGGAGATCTTTAGAACATATAAATGGGGGTGACAGTGTTTTGGATACAAATTACATGGACATGGTAAATATAAAATAATAGCAATAATTTTATTAAAATTACAAAATGTTATTAGGAGTCCGATAAGCTACAATATCCAAAATGATAAGTGTGAGTTTCGAAGTTACAAAATACCGAATATTCCTGCAAAATTGGGTATTACAAAAACAGTTTTTATATTTTATTCCTACAACGCCCTGTTGTGTTTTTCCCTACAAATGATTCAAGATGGCGACAAAGTCCCCTCCTCCTTCCTCAGAGACAGCATGGGAACCGTCGCCATATTGTTTTTTAATGCAACTATCAAAAAATATTCATATGACAACGTATATGACCCACCAAAACCGTAAATATATATAAAAAATATTCTGCAGGATAGTACCACATATAAACTTTGGTTGGAGAATAGATATAAGCTGCGCACAAATTCGGTATTTAAAGAATAAATAGACCGTACTGATGCCGCCGCGCCCCCCTTTCCACCCCATCACGGCCTAGCTGAGGCCTCCTCCGAGGCCTGGAAGGGCAAGCGGCCGAGCCGCGGCCTATCATCGGGCTGAGGCCTTACCTCGGTCTTCCTGGACATGAATTACGAAGTTTATCGTGGCGCCTTATCTATCGGTTTAACACAGGCTCCAAGCAAGGGTTGCACCAAGCTGCAGAACAAAGCAGCTTGGAATAGAGCTGCAGGGGATGTGACGGCTATAGAGGCCGTATTTTCGGCCTCAATAAGTTCCAGAGCCTATTCCTGCTCCCGGATGAATCGTTCAATGCGGCCTTACCTCTAAAACGCTGGCGGGCTTTCCCGCTCACCTCAGGCTCGGTATTCTCCTCCGTTAGGCCCGAACGCTAAGGTTCTTTCGAAGGGAGGGAGGAGGGGGAAGGTATAGAGTGAGTGCGAGAGGCAGAAAGGGAGGGGCCGAGTTCGATAGCAGTGAGAGAGGGGGGAAGGAGGGAAAGAAAAAAAGAGCGGGCAGCTCTCCTGGTCGGGGCCGCCGTCAGCAGTAAACGTCACTGCCGCAGAGCCTCAGGAAAATGCGGAAGGGGGAGGCCGCATGCGAGACAAACTAGCTTGTTACACAGCAGAGCCAAGGCCAGGGCCCAGCGCCGGAATTGTAACCTGAGTGGTAAACGGGAATCGAGAAATAATCGCTATTCTCGCTAATAATTGATCTATCCTCTTTACAACAGCATATCATTATAAGATTAAATATGTGCAATTTATAACATGGATTTCAATTTGCGTTTTTAATAGTAACTAAATAAAGCTTATCTGTATGACTCTAACGCTTCCGATTATATGATTAACACTTATATACAATAAGAACTACAACTGAATTTTGTGCGACTTTGAATTGTAGCGCTGAAAATCAATATATTTAGTTGGTCACAACGAATGTAAATGGTGATAAACCATTCAAGATGCTTATCGAAGTTCTTTTAACATCCAAAACTTTTTTTGTTTAAAGTAGTGTTTTTCACTGTTTATGAATTGCAGCTATTCGAAAAGTTAGGTAAAAACAAATAATCCATAAAATATATTTGCTTTAAAAAATGTTTTTCTTTTTTTTTTTTTTAAACCATAATACAATGTATAAATGCAATCACAGTGTAACAAAAAAGTTATATTATGTTCAGTTTTTAAAGTATGATTTTTATGTGTGAATTGGCAACATTTGATGAACCATACTTATTGATGTAAATATGTTAGACAGTTGAGTAATTGTGAGAGAGGGTTGTTTTGTGATCAACATATTATTTTAAAGTTGGTACCTGAAAGCGACACTTTACCCAAATGTTGAATCACTTGAAAGTGATGCAGCAAATCTATATAAAAAAAAGCGGACTAAAATATTATTTGAACAAAGCTATTTAAAAAAACAAAGATATTTTACCTCAAAATGTCTTCAGTAGCCGCACCCCATTCTACAGGGATGCTTGAGGTTGGCTGCAACAGTCTTCAGATGTTGACGTTTATTTTATTCTACCCATTACCTTTAACCCTACTCTTTGCTACAGTAATTTTATCTTCCTCAGTTTAAAGGGATGGTAAATCGAAGCGTTTAAAGAGATGGTTAACTATTACAACCTTGAACGATCATTATTTTAACAAATAAAAAAATAATGTGACTTTAATTCATGAATTTTTTAAAATCGATTTATTTATTGTTTAAACTCCAATTTTATTATTTATATCCTCCTCCCATACTACGGCCGCCATTAAAATTCTCTGGTCACATTTCTTTAACATCCACTGACAGCTCAGGCCAGTCGGCGACACTCCTCTTAGCTAACACGCCCTTCAACAGATATGCGCATGCCCTAACTATTCCATCAGTGTCAGCGAGTGCTCTAGATTGGAATTGTGCGCATGCTCACCATTTATTTACGGTGATTGGCAACATTTTGCTGAGGCACAACATTTGTGCAATGTACTGCATACATAAATGTAACGCATGCGCAGAGCAAGGCAAGAAGATGGACATGACAATGCGGTGACGCGGGGAGGGGTGGTTGTACTCTATCGCAGGGATGGATTGTACACGGAAGTAATGGCAGGGGAGGAGCAAGGAACGGTAACGCTGTGAAAGTAAACTATTAATTTATTACATTTAGGATTAACGTTTTTAAATAAATATATATGCAAAATAAGTTATAATTACTCAATTATTAATATTTAAATATTGAAATACTAAAAATTTACCATCACTTTAACAAGCGCTAAGATTTACCATCACTAAAAATAAACCATTTCTGTCATCACTTCCTAAAAATGTGTGCTAAAATCACCTTATCTGTGTAGCAAGTATATCGCTAATTGGTGTGCTAGGATTTCAGTTGACATGCAAGGTTATTGGTTTAGATGTGTAAACGTCACCTCATTGAAGAAGAGCGCTGTGCCATGGCCGGAGGCGCTGAGTTAGCGATATACTTGCCGCACAGATGGGGCAGAGTTTATCACCCTTTTTTGGGAAGTGATGACAGAAATTGTTTTTTAGTGATGGTAAATCCTAGTGTTGGTTATACGCTTGGATTTACCATCCCTTTAAACTGAGGAAGAAAAAAATGACTGTAGCAAAGATTATGGTTAAATGTAGTGGGTACAATAAAATAAATTTCCCTTCTGACGGTTGCAGCCAAACTCAAGCCTCTCCTCTAGCTGTATGGAATGTTCTGTATAGATATGGCGGTGCTGACCTCTTTCAGGGACTGCCTCACAGCTTCTAAGACGTCCGCTTCACAGATGACCGCAAAAAAAAAAAAGAAAGACCATTGATGGTGTAGAACGTATAACCAATGAAGGCTACTAAAAGGTATATACTCAGACAAAACTGCGAAAAACTCTTCCAGTATTTATTGAAGAATTCCAGTTTGAAACTCGGCTCAGTTAAAAAAAAAAAAAAACTTTTCTAAAATCACAGCTCCTTACAAAGTTTCTCAACGCGTTTCAACAGATAATACTGAATTTTGTAAGAGAATATAATTGCAAGCAAACAACGCTATATTAGCCGTCATAGCTTGTGTGTTCTACACCATCAGTGGGTTCTCTTTTCTAAAGGTCATTAGCGGAGGCGCTGAGTTAGCAATATACTTGCCGCACAGGGTGAGTTTAGCACTCTTTTTTTTTTTGGGGGTGGGGGGAGTGATGACAGAAACTTATGTTTATTTTTAGTGATGGTAAATCCTAGCATTTGTTATACGTTTGGATTTACCGTTACTTTAAAGGACCAGTCAACACATTAGATTTGCATAATCAACACATGCAAGATAACAAGACAATGCAGTAGCACTTAGTCTGAACTTCAAACTAGTAGAAGATTTTTTTAAAACAAATTTCAAAGTTATGTATATTTCCACTCCCCTTGTACCATGTGATAGCAATCAGCCTATCACAAATGCATATACGTATAGTCTGTGAATTCTTCCACATGCTCATTAGGATCTGGTGACTCAAATATTGTAAATATAAAAGACTGTGCACATTTTTTTTAATGGAAGTAAATTGGAAAGTTGTTTAAAATTACATGCTGTATCTGAATTATGAAAATTTAATTTAACCTGAGTGTCCCTTTAAAGAAGCTTACTATGAAGTCTCATAAAATTATGCTCCAATTCCATGAGATAACAGTAAAGCACTGATGGTGAACCAAGCAGGTTTTTTTTTTTATATATCACTATGCAGGTGACGGTAAAACGTGTAACTGAAGAATAAAGCTCACACAGCACTTAAAGGGACATTAAACCCAAACATTTTCTTTCATGATTCAGGTAGAGAATACAATTTTAAACAACATTCCAATTTACTTCTATTATCAACTTTGCTTCATTCTTTAGATATCCTTTGTTAAAGAAATAGCAATGCACATGGATGAGCCAATCACATGAGGCATCTATGCGCAGCCACCAATCAGAAGCTACTGAGCCTATCTAGATATGCTTTTCAGGAAAGAATATCAAGAGAATAAAGCAAATTAGATAATAGAAGTAAATAAGAAAGTTGTTTAAAATGGTATTCTCTATCTAAATCATGAAAGAAAATGAGGGTTTAATGGCCCTTTAACTCTGGTGAGCTGAAGACATTTTGAGATAAAATTTCTGTTTTTGTAATATTTTCTAGTCCATTTTCTACAGCTTTGATGCATAACATTTATGTGATTTAGCATATGGATAATGTCACTTCAGATGTAAAAATGAGAAAACGGAATGCAAGCTTTTAAAGTGTTGTGTAACACATATATAATAGCAAAGATTTTCTTGCAAAAGCTATTTCTGCATTGCTGATAAAATTTACTGCACATGCAATATAAGGCAGCCTTCTGTTTGCTGCATGCACCTGTATTTAGATTCCTCCGGACTTTCAGGACAGGCAAGGAAGTGTATTGCATAGGCAATCTAAATACGCATCAGATCTCTGAGCAAGTTCTCAACCCAGAGGCAAAACTTTTTTAGTGAAAAAAAATTCTGCAGTGTCTCACTGCATACACACACACACTAATATATATATATATATATATATATATATGACACACACACACACACACACCCATACATACACAATATATACATATACACACACACACATTTATTAAAGAAGAAAAAAAAAAAATCTGGTTTCTGAAAGTATTTTGGTTGGCTCCTAGACTTAAAATAAATTTGTTAATCCCTGATTTACCTTTTTCTGCTATGTGCTATTACCCTGTTTTGACACACACATATACACATACATACAAACGCACGTATACACACACATATATATATATATATACACACACATACATGCACATTAAAGAACAAAACAAAACAAAAAATCTGCCTCCTAAGTATTTTGGTTGGCTCCTAGACTCCTAGAATAAATTTGTTAAGCCCTGTACCACACTGGAGTTCAGGAAGAGGGAGGACATTGAAGAGACAGGAACATAGTATATATTTACATTGAGAGAGAATGGAACAGTGACACCTGCAGGCAGAAATTAAGTGTAGGCAAAAAAAAATAATCTGCAGAAACTGTACATTTTCTGCGATGAGATCGCACATCACAGTATGTTCTGCCTTGGGGGTTGTCAACATGGGTACTCATATAGGTGTAGATTACATTGGAGCGCAAAAACATTACCGCTACTGAGCACTAACTGCGTTCGCCTTAAATCAGTGGCATTTTGTATCACAAATTGAAAGTAAAAACTTAGTGCACAAGCGAAAGACTCAGGTGCAAGAACATTTGGATGTTGGACAGTGTGACCAATTAATTGGATAGCGTTACCAAGTTAACTCCCCTTCCCCATAGACTTCTATGGACATATTTTGGGCTACATTTACTATTGGGTGGACACCTCCATCTCTTTCTGCTCAGCATCATGGCTAGCGGGTAGCAATACAGTACCTGCAATGCCAACCCCTGCTCGCGCGCCTCTTTCTGAAAATCCAGGGGTCTGATAACCGCAGACTCAGCGAGCCTACAGCCAAAGGTACTCCAAAGCTGCTTTCACAGCTTCTTAAATGGAGCCCTATTTGCCAAAGTACTTGCCTGGGAAGGGCTCAGAAGTGTGTGTGTGTGTATATATATATATATAATATATATATATATATATGATATAAAAAGTCTACACACCTCTGTTAAAATATCAGGTTTCTGTGATGTAAAAAAATGAGACAAAGATAAATCATTTCAAAACTTTTTCTAACTTTTTTAATGTGACCTATAAACTGTACAACTCAATTGAAAAACAAACTGAAATCTTCTAGGTGGAGGGAAGTAAAAATACTGGGGTTGTAGCTGTGTTTAGAATTAAGCAGTAATATTCAAAATCATGTTAAATAGGAGTCAGTACACACCTGCCATCAAGTGCCTCTGATTAACCCTGAATAAAGCTTAGCTGTTCCAGTAGGTCTTTCCTGACATTTTCTTAGTCGTATCCTACAGCAAAAGCCATGGTCCGCAGAGAGCTTTCAAAGCATCAGAGGGATCTCATTATTAAAAGGTATCAGTCAGGATAAGGGTACAAAAGAATTTCCAATTCCAAGGCATTGGATATTCCATGGAACACAGTGAAGACGGTCATCAAGTGGAGAAAATATGGCACAACAGTGACATTACCAAGAACTGGACATCCCTCCAAAATTGATGAAAAGACGAGAAGAAAACTAGTCTGGGACGCTGCCAAGAAGCCTACAGCACCATTAAAGGAGCTACAGGAATATCTGGCAAGTACTGGCTGTGTGGTGCATGTGCATAATTGCAAAATATATTTTTTGCACAAAAACACTGCAATTCACCAAAAGAACACCATATCCACAGTGAAGCATTGTGGTGGCATCATCATGCTTTGGGGCTGTTTCTGTTCAGCGCGAACTGGAGCCTTAGTCAAGGTAGAGGGAATTATGAACAGTTCCAAATACCAGACAATATTGGCACAAAACCTTTAGGCTTCTGCTAGAACGCTGAACATGAAGAGGAACTTCATCTTTCAGCATGAAAACGACCCAAAGCATACATCCAAATCAACAAAGGAATGGCTTCACTAGGAGAAGATTAAAGTTTTGGAATGGCCCAGCCAGAGCCCAGACCTGAATCCAATCAAAAATCTGTGGGGTGATCTGAAGAGGGCTGTGCACAGGAGATGCCCTCGCAATCTGACAGATTTGGAGTGTGTGGAGTGTTTTGCAAAGAAGAGTGGGCAAATCTTGCCATGTCAAGATGTGCCATGCTGAAAAAAAGTCATAACCAAAAAGACAGAGTGCTGTAAAAAACCAAAAGGGGCTTCAACAAAGTATTAGTTTAAGGGTGTGCACACTTATGCAACCATATTATTTCAGTTTTTATTTTTACTTCCCTCCACCTAAAATATTTCAGTTTGTTTTTCAATTTAGTTGTACAGTTTATAGGTCACATTAAAGGTGGAAAAAGTTCTGAAATGATTTATCTTTGTCTCTTTTTTTTTTACATCACAGAAACCTGACATTTTAACAGGGGTGTGTAGACTTTTTATATCCAGTGTCTGTGTGTGTATATGTATGTATGTATATATATATATATATATGTGTGTGTGTGTGTGTGTGTGCATGTACCAAAAATATCCGCAGAGGTGTCAAGCCCAGTGGTTTCATATATATATATATATAACAGTAAAAACAATGGAAAATCACTAGTAAGGTTTTAACCAGGCATATGCTTTCGGCTGTTCCTTAAGTAAGATTCTCAGTGCATAAATGTATCTCTCTTATTTCAAAGCGCTCAATATGAACATCCTGACACTCTAGACCAGGCTAGAGGTTAAGATAAACTAATACGGACAAGTCACTTGTCTCCCCAAAATATAGGATTATAGCATCTTATGCCTTGACATCTTACACAAATATACACACATAGGAGCGGGAGTGTTCCATTCTCAGAAATGAGCAAGATACGCTCGGCAGCTTGTAGCTGCTTTAACTCGCCGCCTCCTTGTGTGATCTCTCTCCGTATGTCCGTGCTCCAGTCTGCTTGTAGAAACAGTGGGGTCAATGCACTCTTTCAGCGTGCAGTCCAACACAAACTTGGGTGCTTTAGCGAATATCCTCACCGGTTCTGCTTCGGCTTTGTTTCACTCAGCGTGTTGCATGTATCCAACCACCGGGAGCATCTGAAGGGGGGGTGTCTCGTCCGTGACCAATCTCACTTGTTGTAAATCGGCTCTTTAGTAATCTTACCGGAACAGCTTGGGAGCTCTGACAGCCAAACGAATCCTGGCTATTAGAGATATAATATAGAGCAAAGAAGTTTTGCAGGCTGTTATAGTAATAAAATCAATGTATTCATCCAAAAACGATCAAACGGACCAGGAGGGTCTACAGCAACAACAGGTTATTCATATACTCGGCTGTGAGCATTGAAATGCTGACATGTTTCGGCCAGGATGCCGTAATCGTAGCTAATCAATGCACCAGCAATAAAACTATTTAAAAGCAGTGCCCACTTTCTATTGGTCTAAGTATACACCAATCAATCTTGTAAGGTGAGGGGAGTGTATGAAATCGTCTGCACATATTACAGACCATTAACCTGTTAATCACCTTATTTGAAGTTGTGATATCTAGCTTAGATTCTCTAATGTTTGTTAGTAGGTGAACATACTTACTCAAGTATTCATATATGAATTTCAGTTCGCACCACTAATACAGGAAGATTGAGTTCAACATAAGATGACAATCTTAATCATATACAAAATATAGAAGTATATATAAATATAATATATAAATATATATATAATAGCTAATATGCCAGTATGACTACAAATGTAAGACATGCAAAGTTATGCTTATAGCAAATGTTTGTGTTAATGGATCTGTGCCCCACAAATATCGTACATCCGTACTTTTTAAGCTACTTCATTTGCTAAGAAATTTATTGGTTATTGATGTATAATAATGTATAAATGTAGTTTAATATATAAATATATTTAAAATTAGTATAAATAACATTAGTACAAGGATAGACTTTGATTAATAAAATTATCAGATCGATGCTTTCAAAAAGTTAAAATAATTGTATATTTTTTATTGTACAATATAATATGTACATACATAAATTGCTTTAATAGATATTTGCAATTTTTGTCCCGAAAATAAAGCTTACAATTCTATTTATTAAATTATTGTTATATCAAATTATTGTAAAAAAAATATATATATACATACACATACAAATGCAGAAAAAGTGGCACACACTAATGAAGCAACTACCCGGTGCACTGCAATCAGGAGTATTGCATGTAGGTAAGCTTTCCAAATACACACTCAGCCTAAGTGTTGTAGGTATCTGGAAAAAAGCAGGCAACACAGGGAATTCAATCAAAAGAAAAAGGCTTTATTCCAATCCTTGGAAAAACAGCAGGGCCTTAACCCATAACGTTTCGGTCTACACCTAGACCTTTATCAAATGGAGCCCATGTGAGAGATACAGTGCCCAAGAAGTGACATAATATATATATACAGGTAGTGATACACATATTTACATAATAGGCGCCAAACCATCTTCTAGTGATCCGTCCCATTCAGTGCAAGTCTCAAAATGCGGCAAAGACGGCGTGATGATGTCACGCGTGACCGGAAGCCAAAACGAGGCTAAGATTGGGAGTCCTGGTAACGGTAAACATAGCACCGTGTACCATAGAGCGGAGCACTAGGGGGGAGTATGCACAAATGAATGCAAAACGGAATGGCAAATGGGAACATAAATACACCCTAATAAATACAATTAGTGAAAAATAAAAAAAGGAAATAGATAGTAAATGCAAGATAAAAAACAACAAGCACGAGTGACAGTATCAGAGAAATATATATAAAGCGGCACATAGCATATTTCATGTGCAAAAGAATGCTGCTAGGGAACAAGTAGTCAATTAGATGTATACAAATACAAAACCACTCTATACAATAGAAGTATCAATGGGAGACTACAGGGGATTATATCAAGACAATAAAAAATGCTGTTTACAGTGATCATAGAAGCCATGATCACATAATGAATATAGAGGACCTGCAAAGGAGGGTACACAATAGAAACCTATGTAAAATTATAACATAGGTAGAGGATTAATGTGGACATTCATTTGTAGCAACACCCAAAGTCAATGGTGGAATTAAGACCTTTAGGGGCAACTGTGTTCAGATTAAAGATCCACCTAGCCTTCAGACGTAATAGGGTTAATGCTCTGTCCCCACCACGCCGTAAACGTGGCACATGGTCAATCAAGATGACCCTCAATGAGGACAATGGACGTCCTGCCTGCTCAAAATGTCTCGCAACTGGTTGCTCGGATTCACCCGATTTGATAGCTTGACGAATGGCTGTTTTGTGATTGGCTAGTCTTTCCTTGAAGGCGGTGACTGTTTTGCCAATATAGTACAGAGAACACGGACAAATTATTGCATAGATCACATAGTCTGATGTACATGTCAAACTGTGATTGATCTTCTATTTCCTATTTGTATGTGGATGATGGAAGGTATTATCAGTCATCATGTGATTACACGTGACGCAATTGCCACATCAGTAGCATCCCAATTTCGCCTTAGGTAGCCAGGTCTGTCGTTCATAGCAATGCACCGGGTCATTCAGGACCAAGAGGTCTCGTAAATTTTTAGACCTTTTATAGACCATCCATGGTGGCGGGAGGTCATAGAACGGTAGGCTAACATCTTTAGCCACAATTTTCCAGTTGTCCCTGATGGTATTAGATATCTTCTCTGAAAGGGGTGTATATGTAGTCACAAAGTTCATTCGTAGGTCTTCTTCTTTTGCCTTGTTCCTTGTCATGAGGCTACCAGGATTTGTTTTTCAATGAGTTGTGGGGGGTAACCACGTTGGAGAATTTTTTCTGCCATTTCAGACAATTGTATTTTCTTGTGGTGGTCATCGGTGTTATTCCGAACTACCCTCAGGAGCTGCGAGGAGCTGACACCATTTTTTTGAGTGTGAGGGTGGAAGCTGTTGCAATGTAATATGGAGTTTTTGTCTGTTTCTTTATGGAATAGGGTGGTGTGTAAAAAATCAACACCCATGGAGTCAGTTTTGTAGATCTCTAGATCAAGGAAATTGATTTTCTCTGTGTTCCATTCGATTTTAAATGTAATGGTCGAGTCCAAATCATTAAGGGCGTTAAACCAATTGGTAAGGGATGCTGGAGTGCCTCTCCAAACAAGGAACACGTTGTCTATGTAACGACAGTAGAATCTGATGGAGTTGTGCATAGGGTTAAATACATGGTATTTTTCAAATTGAACCATGTTACAGAAGCATTAGTTATTTTGTTGTGAAGAGCTTATTTCCCAGCAGCAATGCCTGAACCAGCCAAGCCAGCGCCTAAGAAGGGCTCCAAGAAAACCGTAACATGTATCATTTCATAAAGAGTTAACTTTTTTTCAGCTTTTAGAAACTATTGTCTAATCACCTCTGGAGCCAGACTGCTAATTGATAAGATGAACTTGTAAACTTGTTATCTTAAGTACTGTAATCCTATTGTGGCCTGTCAAAGGACATTGCTCTCTATCTAACTGTGTGATGGGGGATTTTGTGCTTCCCCCCCCCCCCCCCTGGGAGTGCCCTGTGTGCATGTAACCTTAATAAAAAGCAGGCTGGGCATCCCAGTCCTGAGTTCTTGTTTGACCCTCAATCGCAGCGTTGACTCGTTTTTGTGGGCAGAAGGGTATCCTAGCTGTACTGCAGCTAAGGGAGATTATTCTATATTTGCGAGACTCATATAGAATACTATGGAAAGCAGCTTCTCCCCTCTTTAGCAATAGGGATCCAGGCTACTAAGCGGTCCATCTCTCAGCGAGACTAAGGGTAACCGTAACATTTGGCGGCAGCGGCGGGATTTTCCTGGATTTCCTAGGAGAGGTACAGAACGGATGGAGAGCGCTTACGAAAAATTGAAGCGTACAACCCTGAAGGATTTACTTGAAAGCAGAGGGGGGTACGCCAGCAACCGGCCGAGGAGAGAGCTGATCACAGAATTGACCGAACTGGATCAGAGCTTCACAATGGCGGAAACACCGACCACGATTAGTGACGAAAAAACCAGGATTGTTCGGGAAAGGCTCTCATTATACGGGCCGAACCCCTCCATGGAATTGGTACAGCAGTTGATGGCGGAGGCGGACGAGGATATACGAGAGACTCGAGCCCACGAACTCAACCTAGCGAACGCACACCGCAATGCTGAAGCCCCGCAGGTAATCATCCCTGTCGAAAATGCTGGGAGGCCCAAGATACCCTATGCGGCATTTCGACCCTTCCTAGAGAGCAAGACAGGGATTGATGAATATTTGGTGGACTTCGAAAGGCAATGTGCCCTGCACCAGATTCCCAACAGAGAGTGGCCCACGATATTGTCTGGGAAACTATCTGGGCGAGCCCTGGAAGCCTTTCGTACTCTGGGTGCTGAGGAAGTGACACAGTATGAGCTAGTTAAGGAGACACTGTTGCGACGGTACGCTGTAACTCCGGACACGTATCGCCGACAGTTTCGGGGCACGGAAAAGAAGCCTAACGATACCCATATGGAATGGGCGCACCGAATGCGGAGAGCGGCAAATCACTGGCTGAGCGGAAGTAAAGCGGTGACTGGTGAGGAAATTTTACAATTGTTTCTCTTAGAACATTTTTATAATGGCATGGAACAGCAAGGGAAGGAATGGCTGCGAGACAGGCGGCCTTCTACCTTAGAAGAAGCAGCCAAATTGGCCGATGAACATTATGACTCCCGTCTTCACGAACCCATGAACTACCGAGCTCCAGCACGGGTCGAACCCAGAGAGGTTTACCGTGCACCCCCTCGTGCTGAATTCCGAGCCCTGGTGCCCACAGGGCCCGTCCAACACTCAGGACCACACAATAACAGCTCTGAGCGTCCCAGACTGACTTGCCACCGATGCAAGCAACCAGGGCATTTCATGGCTAGCTGCCCCCTTAATACGCACCAGACACCCAGGAATTACAATTACCCCTCTGGGTCCTATCGTCCGGCCCGGGCCCTCTGTGTTAACCAAGAGGCCCCTATGGAGGGATATGTGGGGCCGCTTCACGAGGTGGACCCTGTATATGCTGCCTCAGATAACCGCCAGCACCATCGGCAGAAGGTATGGCTCGAGGGGCGATCTACAGAGGGATTGAGAGACACAGGGGCTACTATCACGCTGGTACAGAGTCATTTGGTGCCAGAGCACAAGCGATCCGGACAGACTGTGGCCGTTAGAGTGGCGGGGGGGGATGTGTACAAAATTCCAACAGCTCAAGTGCATCTTGATTGGGGAGCGGGAAAGGGGGCTGTGAACGTGGGCATAATGGATAATTTACCTGCCGAAGTACTACTGGGCAACGATTTGGGCCCCATGACTTCTGCCTATGCTCCAGTATGCAACAACGAGGCGGACCCAGTGACTACACGGGCCCAAGCCCGGATGGAGCGAGAGCTCTCACCAGTGCGGGAGACACAGGTAAGACCTACCCCGACCTTGCCTGACATGTTAGGCCCCATACCCTGGGACACCCCAGATGCTTTCGAGACAGAGTCTAGACTGACCCGACTTTACAAAAGTACCGGGAACGAGCAGAGACCGGAGGGGGCGGGGCAGATAACGAAACATTCTTATGGGAAAAAGGGAAAATATACCGCTGGACAGAGAAAAGGGGACAGCGTAGGCGACAGCTGGTAGTGCCCCACAAATACCGTCAAGAAATCCTCAAGATAGGCCACGACATCCCCTTAGCAGGCCACCTAGCCGTAACCCGTACCCTACACCGCATTACTCACACGTTCTTTTGGCCAGGGGTGCACGCTGACGTTAGAACTTACTGTAACACCTGCGATGTGTGTCAACGAGTAGGAAGGCGAGGCGATCACCCTAAAGCCCATCTAGTAAATATGCCCATTGTAGAGGAACCCTTCAGCCGGGTTGCTATTGACCTAGTGGGACCACTGGCTACCCCTAGTCCCTCCGGTAAGCGCTACATTCTTACCGTAGTGGACTACGCTACCAGGTACCCAGAGGCTGTCGCCCTATCCAACATACAAGCGGATACGGTAGCAAATGCACTAGTACAGGTGTTCTCCCGGGTAGGATTTCCAAAAGAAATCCTATCCGACCGAGGCACCCAATTTACGGCTGAATTGACCCAACAACTCTGGCAGGTTTGCAAAATTAAGTCCCTCCTGAGCTCCCCATACCACCCCCAGACGAACGGGCTGTGTGAGAGGTTCAATGGGACCCTCAAGCAAATGCTCAAGACGTTCACTCAGGAATACCGAGACTGGGAACGCTTCCTGCCGCACCTCCTATTTGCTTATCGGGAGGTGCCCCAGGAAACGACAGGGTTCTCTCCCTTCGAGTTGCTCTACGGAAGAAAGGTACGGGGACCCCTAAACCTGATCCGGGAGCACTGGGAGGGAGAGATGGAGGCTGACGGTGTCCCCATTGTGCCATACGTGCTGGAACTCAGGGACCGAATGGAGCAATTAGCCAAATCCGTGCGGGCTAATCTCCAGTTGGCCCAGAGAAGACAGAAAGTATGGTACGATCGGGGGGCCCGAAAGAGAATCTTCACCATAGGACAAAAGGTGTTAGTACTTAAGCCGGTGAAGACAGACAAATTGCAGGCGTCCTGGCAGGGTCCCTACCAGATCGTAGAGAAAAGGGGAGACACCACTTATGTGATAGCTAGCTGCCATGACAACAATCTTAGAAAGACATTCCATGTAAACATGCTCAAGGAATATTTTGAGCGACCAGAGAACGTGACGGCCGTATGTTGTTCCCCTCAGGAAGACCCCGACAGTCTACCCATTCCAGACCTATTAGAAAAGAGTCTCCCCACAGGTATAGTGCCTCAGGTTCAGATAGGAGACCGACTTAGCCCCACTGAAAGGGAGCAGCTCAGCCAACTCCTCCAGTCCAAACACCTCACCTTCTCCCCGAAGCCAGGGTACACTACTTTAACCACCCACCAGGTAGATACTCCGGGACAAGCTCCCTTGCGACAGGCTCCGTACCGAATCCCCGAAGCAGTTAGGACAGGAATGAAGAAGGAGATCGATGAGATGCTCCAGCTCAGGGTAATTGAGCCCTCCGATAGTCCCTGGGCCTCCCCAGTTGTCTTGGTGCCCAAGAAAGATGGGACCACCCGGTTCTGCGTAGACTATCGGAGGCTCAATGAAAAAACCGTGACGGACGCTTACCCTATGCCCAGGGTAGACGAGCTACTCGATCGTATAGCCAGGGGAAATTACCTGACCACTATTGACCTCTGCAAAGGTTACTGGCAGATTCCCCTGGCCCCGGAGGCTATCCCCAAGTCGGCATTCGTCACCCCATTCGGCTTATATCAGTTTAGGGTAATGCCGTTTGGGATGAAGAATGCCCCAGCTACATTCCAGCGCTTGGTGGATAGGCTCCTGGATGGCTTCCAGAGTTTTGCTTGCGCCTACCTGGACGACATAGCGATCCACAGTGAGTCCTGGGAGGACCACTTAGCTTATGTAGGAATGGTTCTGGATCAGATCCGGGCTGCTGGCCTGACTCTGAAGCCAGAAAAATGCCACTTTGGGATGGCCGAGGTACAGTACCTGGGTCACCGGGTGGGGTGTGGAAAGCAGCGACCAGAGCCGGCCAAGATAGAAGCTGTCGCCAATTGGCCCACCCCCATCACTAAGACTCAGGTCCTAGCCTTCCTGGGCACGGCAGGGTACTATAGACGGTTCGTACCAAACTACAGCACACTTGCCAAACCCCTGACTGACTTGACCAAGAAGAACTTACCTCGACAGGTCCTGTGGTCTCCCCACTGTGAAACGGCTTTCCAGGCTCTCAAAAATGCTCTAATTAACGCTCCTGTCTTGGCGGCCCCAGCCCTTAACAAACGTTTTATCGTCCATACAGATGCTTCCATGTTCGGGCTGGGAGCCGTCCTCAGCCAAGTAGGCGAAGATGGAGGGGAGCATCCAGTTGCCTACATCAGCCGGAAGCTCCTGCCCCGCGAAGTCAGCTATGCAGCGGTCGAAAAGGAGTGTTTGGCTTTGGTGTGGGCATTAAAGAAATTGACTCCCTATTTATATGGTCAGGAGTTCACCCTGGTCACCGACCATAACCCGTTGGTGTGGCTGAACCGGGTCTCTGGAGATAACGGCAGGCTATTACGTTGGAGCTTATCGTTGCAACCCTTCAATTTCACCATTACTTACAGACCTGGGAAACAGAATGGCAACGCCGACGGGTTGTCCAGACAAACCGACCTCAGCCCCGCATAACCAGCGGTCTGGACAGCCTTAGTCTGCCCCGAAAAGGGGTCAGACCGTGTCTGCCAGAGTGTTCCACAGAAAGGGAGCACTGTTACAGAAGCATTAGTTATTTTGTTGTGAAGAGCTTATTTCCCAGCAGCAATGCCTGAACCAGCCAAGCCAGCGCCTAAGAAGGGCTCCAAGAAAACCGTAACAAGTATCATTTCATAAAGAGTTAACTTTTTTTCAGCTTTTAGAAACTATTGTCTAATCACCTCTGGAGCCAGACTGCTAATTGATAAGATGAACTTGTAAACTTGTTATCTTAAGTACTGTAATCCTATTGTGGCCTGTCAAAGGACATTGCTCTCTATCTAACTGTGTGATGGGGGATTTTGTGCTTTCCCCCCGCCCCTGGGAGTGCCCTGTGTGCATGTAACCTTAATAAAAAGCAGGCTGGACATCCCAGTCCTGAGTTCTTGTTTGACCCTCAATCGCAGCGTTGACTCGTTTTTGTGGGCAGAAGGGTATCCTAGCTGTACTGCAGCTAAGGGAGATTATTCTATATTTGCGAGACTCATATAGAATACTATGGAAAGCAGCTTCTCCCCTCTTTAGCAATAGGGATCCAGGCTACTAAGCGGTCCATCTCTCAGCGAGACTAAGGGTAACCGTAACAAACCATATATAGATTGGCATAAGCGGGTGCCATGCTTGATCCCATGGCCGTACCCAGTATTTGCAAAAAAAAATTTGTTTTCAAAACGAAAAAAGTTTTTTTCTAAGCACAACCCCAACAGATTCATCAAAAATTCAATAGGTGGGCCTGCATAATGCTCACTGTTGATCAGACACTCTTGGATAATTTTTTTGCCATGGTCATGTGGAATCACGGTGTAAAGACTCACCACATCCATAGTTACTAATAAATCCAGTTACTTATCTACCTCCAAAATTTTTAGGAGGGTGATAAGCTCAAAGGAGTCTTTAAGATAGGAGTTAGTTGACTGAACAACAGGCTGCAGAAAAAAATCAATGTATTCAGCCAAAGGCTGTAGCAGAGAACCCCTGGCAGAAACAATAGGTCTGCCAGGGGGGGTTGTCTAAAGATTTATGGATTTGGGGGAGCAGATACAAAATAGGGCAAATAGGTTTGTCCACAGTCAGGAATAACCATGTGTCGTCATCAATTATGTTGGCGGTCTGTGCTAGACATAATAGGTCATCCACGTCCTTTTTGAATCCCATAGTGGGATTACCTCTGAGTTTAGTTTGTCACTCCGTCGCTTCCATTTCTATATGCCTCATAGTCAAGAATGATTATGGACCCACCCTTGTCGGCCGGCCTAATGTAAATATAAACAAGACCTCCTGGCATTCAAAAATAAAAAATTCTCTACTGTAGAGAACGACTACAGAGAGAAACGTGTCTATAGGTGGTTATATGGTAAAGATAATAGTGCTCCCTTTGGCTGCAGAAGAAACCTAAACAAAAATAGAAGAGTTCATTTCACCACTGTAGACAGCAGTGGTGGTGATTCTTCTGAAGGAGATACTGCCACTTCTTCTACCAGTCAACAAACAGGTGTTAGCACTAGATCTTCCCAGAAACCCCCTTTATCACAGGCACCAACACTTCAGGAGGGGTGGCGACACAAGAAGGAAAATTACCAACAAAAAGTTGAAACAATAGTGTTCAATCTTAGTACACGCCCCTTGAGCCCTGAGGAAAATAGTGTCCTTAACAAAGGTCTCTCTTTTGTGCCACGCTCTCATAACACCTTGTTTGATGTTCACGTCGATTTTGGTAGATTCCAGCGACAGTTAAAACTGAAAAAATTTTCAAAGACAAGGGCAACTTCACTAGGAAACAGTTTAGAGGACATAGCACATTTGAACCACCTAACACTCACACTTCCATCAAAACGTTTCATCAAGCGTGTCTTTCAAGCATTTCCATTACTACACCACCTACTGACAAGTCTTGGGATAATCTGACTAAACAGGAGAGAATGGCTATAAAAACACTCTCTCAAGACCCTAATATAGTCATTAGGCCGGCCGACAAGGGTGGGGCCATAGTCATTCTTGACTATGAGGCATATAGAACTAAAGCACGCAGACAATTATATGACGGAGTGACTTACACTAAACTCAGAGGTAATCCCATTATGGGATTCAAAAAGGACGTGGATGACCTATTATGTCTAGCAAAGACCGCCAACATAATTGATGACGACATATGGTTATTTCTGACTGTGGACAAACCTATTTGCCCTATTTTTATCTGCTCCCCAAAATCCATAAATCTTGAGACAACCCCCCTGGCAGACCTATTGTTTCTGCCAGGGCCAGGGGTTCTCTGCTACAGCCTTTGGCTGAATACATTGAATACATTTTTTTTCTGCAGCCTGTTGTTCAGACAACTAACTCCTATCTTAAAGACTCCTTTGAGCTTAGCAACTGGATTTATTAGTAACTATGGATGTGGTGAGTCTTTACACCGTGATTCCACATGACCATGGCAAAAAAACATAATTTATGTAAGAACTTACCTGATAAATTCATTTCTTTCATATTAGCAAGAGTCCATGAGCTAGTGACGTATGGGATATACATTCCTACCAGGAGGGGCAAAGTTTCCCAAACCTCAAAATGCCTATAAATACACCCCTCACCACACCCACAAATCAGTTTAACGAATAGCCAAGAAGTGGGGTGATAAGAAAAAAGTGCGAAAGCATAAAAAATAAGGAATTGGAATAATTGTGCTTTATACAAAAAAATCATAACCACCACAAAAAAAGGGTGGGCCTCATGGACTCTTGCTAATATGAAAGAAATTAATTTATCAGGTAAGTTCTTACATAAATTATGTTTTCTTTCATGTAATTAGCAAGAGTCCATGAGCTAGTGACGTATGGGATAATGACTACCCAAGATGTGGATCTTTCCACGCAAGAGTCACTAGAGAGGGAGGGATAAAATAAAGACAGCCAATTCCGCTGAAAAATAATCCACACCCAAAATAAAGTTTAAATTATAAGCAGAAGATTCAAACTGAAACAGCTGCCTGAAGTACTTTTCTACCAAAAACAGCTTCAGAAGAAGAAAACACATCAAAATGGTAGAATTTAGTAAAAGTATGCAAAGAAGACCAAGTTGCTGCTTTGCAAATCTGATCAACCGAAGCTTCATTCCTAAACGCCCAGGAAGTAGAAACTGACCTAGTAGAATGAGCTGTAATCCTTTGAGGCGGAGTTTTTCCCCGACTCGACATAAGCATGATGAATTAAAGATTTCAACCAAGATGCCAAAGAAATGGCAGAGGCCTTCTGACCTTTCCTAGAACCGGAAAAGATAACAAATAGACTAGAAGTCTTTCGGAAATTCTTAGTAGCTTCAACATAATATTTCAAAGCTCTAACAACATCCAAAGAATGCAATGATCTCTCCTTAGAATTCTTAGGATTAGGACACAATGAAGGAACCACAATTTCTCTACTAATGTTGTTAGAATTCACAACCTTAGGTAAAAATTTAAAAGAAGTTCGCAACACCGCCTTATCCTGATGAAAAATCAGAAAAGGAGACTCACAAGAAAGAGCAGATAATTCAGAAACTCGTCTGGCAGAAGAGATAGCCAAAAGGAACAAAACTTTCCAAGAAAGTAATTTGATGTCCAACGAATGCATAGGTTCAAACGGAGGAGCTTGAAGAGCCCCCAGAACCAAATTCAAACTCCAAGGAGGAGAAATTGACTTAATGACAGGTTTTATACGAACCAAAGCTTGTACAAAACAATGAATATCAGGAAGATTAGCAATCTTTCTGTGAAAAAGAACAGAAAGAGCAGAGATTTGTCCTTTCAAGGAACTTGCAGACAAACCTTTATCCAAACCATCCTGAAGAAAATTGTAAAATTCTCGGAATTCTAAAAGAATGCCAGGAAAAATGATGAGAAAGACACCAAGAAATATAAGTCTTCCAGACTCTATAATATATCTCCCTAGATACAGATTTACGAGCCTGTAACATAGTATTAATCACAGAGTCAGAGAAACCTCTTTGACTAAGAATCAAGCGTTCAATCTCCATACCTTTAAATTTAAGGATTTGAGATCCTGATGGAAAAAAGGACCTTGCGACAAAAGGTCTGGTCTTAACGGAAGAGTCCACGGTTGGCAAGAGGCCATCCGGACAAGATCCGCATACCAAAACCTGTGAGGCCATGCTGGAGCTACCAGCAGAACAAACGAGCATTCCTTCAGAATCTTGGAGATTACTCTTGGAAGAAGAACTAGAGGCGGAAAGATATAGGCAGGATGATACTTCCAAGGAAGTGACAATGCATCCACTGCTTCCGCTTGAGGATCCCTGGATCTGGACAGATACCTGGGAAGTTTCTTGTTTAGATGAGAGGCCATCAGATCTATTTCTGGAAGTCCCCACATTTGAACAATCCGAAGAAATACCTCTGGGTGAAGAGACCATTCGCCCGGATGTAACGTTTGGCGGCTGAGATAATCCGCTTCCCAATTGTCTATACCTGGGATATGAACCGCAGAAACTAGACAGGAGCTGGATTCCGCCCATACCAGAATTCGAGATACTTCCTTCATAGCCAGAGGACTGTGAGTCCCTCCTTGATGATTGATGTATGCCACAGTTGTGACATTGTCTGTCTGAAAACAAATGAACGATTCTCTCTTTAGAAGAGGCCATGACTGAAGAGCTCTGTAAATTGCACGGAGTTCCAAAATATTGATCGGTAATCTCACCTCCTGAGATTCCCAAACCCCTTGTGCTGTCAGAGACCCCCAAACAGCTCCCCAACCTGTCAGACTTGCATCTGTTGAAATTACAGTCCAGGTCGGAAGAACAAAAGAAGCCCCCTGAACTAAACAATGGTGATCTGTCCACCACATCAGAGAGTGTCGTACAATCGGTGTTAAAGATATTAATTGAGATATCTTTGTGTAATCCCTGCACCACTGGTTCAGCATACAGAGCTGAAGAGGTCGCATGTGAAAATGAGCAAAGGGGATCGCGTCCGATGCTGCAGTCATAAGACCTAGAATTTCCATGCATAAAGCTACCGAAGGGAATGATTGTGACTGAAGGTTTCGACAAGCTGATATCAACTTTAGACGTCTCTTGTCTGTCAAAGACAGAGTCATGGACAAAGAATCTATCTGAAAACCTAAAAAGGTTACCCTTGTCTGAGGAATCAATGAACTTTTTGGTAAATTGATCCTCCAACCATGATCTTGAAGAAACAACAAAAGTCGATTTGTATGAGATTCTGCTAAATGTGAAGACTGAGCAAGTACCAAGATATCGTCCAAATAAGGAAATACCACAATACCCTGTTCTCTGATTACAGACAGAAGGGCACCGAGAACCTTTGTAAAAAAATTTGGGGCTGTAGCTAGGCCAAACGGTAGAGCCACAAACTGGTAATGCTTGTCTAGGAAAGAGAATCTCAGAAACTGATAGTGATCTGGATGAATCGGAATATGCAGATATGCATCCTGTAAATCTATTGTGGACATATAATGCTCTTGCTGAACAAAAGGCAGGATAGTCCTTACAGTTACCATTTTGAATGTTGGTATCCTTACATAACGATTCAATATTTTTAGATCCAGAACTGGTCTGAAGGAATTCTCCTTCTTTGGTACAATGAAGAGATTTGAATAAAACCCCAGCCCCTGTTCCAGAACTGGAACTGGTATAATTACCAGCCAACTCTAGATCTGAAACACATTTCAGAAATGCTTGAGTCTTCGCTAGGTTTACTGGGACACGGGAAAGAAAAAATCTCTTTGCAGGAGGCCTTACCTTGAAGCCAATTCTGTACCCTTTTGAAACGATGTTCTGAATCCAGAGAATTGTGAACAGAATTGAACCAAATTTCCTTGAAAAAACGTAATCTGCCCCCTACCAGCTGAGCTGGAATGAGGGCCGCACCTTCATGTGAACTTGGGAGCTGGCTTTGGTTTTCTAAAAGGCTTGGATTTATTCCAGACTGGAGATGGTTTCCAAACTGATACCGCTCCTGAGGATGAAGGATCAGGCTTTTGTTCCTTGTTGTGACGAAAGGAACGAAAACGATTATTAGACCTAAATTTACCTTTAGATTTTTTATCCTGTGGTAAAAAAGTTCCTTTCCCTCCAGTAACAGTTGAGATAATAGAATCCAACTGAGAACCAAATAATTTATTACTCTGGAAAGAAAGGGAAAGCAGAGTAGACTTAGAAGACATATCAGCATTCCAAGTTTTAAGCCATAAAGCTCTTCTAGCTAAGATAGCTAGAGACATATACCTGACATCAACTCTAATGATATCAAAGATGGCATCACAAATAAAATTATTAGCATGTTGTAGAAGAATAATAATGCTATGAGAATTATGATCTGTTACTTGTTGCGCTAAAGCTTCTAACCAAAAGGTTGAAGCTGCAGCAACATCCGCTAAAGATATAGCAGGTCTAAGAAGATTACCTGAACACAAGTAAGCTTTTCTTAGAAAGGATTCAATTTTCCTATCTAAAGGATCCTTAAAGGAAGTACCATCTGCCGTAGGAATAGTAGTACGCTTAGCAAGAGTAGAGACAGCCCCATCCCTTAGGGATTTTGTCCCAAAATTCTAATCTGTCAGATGGCACAGGATATAATTGCTTAAAACGTTTAGAAGGAGTAAAAGAATTACCCAAATTATTCCATTCCCTGGAAATTACTTCAGAAATAGCACCAGGGACAGGAAAAACTTCTGGAATAACTACAGGAGATTTAAAAACCTTATCTAAACGTTTAGATTTAGTATCAAGAGGACTAGAATCCTCAATTTCTAATGCAATTAGGACTTCTTTAAGTAAAGAACGAATAAATTCCATTTTAAATAAATATGAAGATTTATCAGCATCAACCTCTGAGACAGAATCCTCTGAATCAGAAGAAACAATATCAGTATCAGAATGATGATGTTCATTTAAAAATTCATCTGAAAAATGAGAAGTTTTAAAAGACTTTTTACGTTTACTAGAAGGAGGAATAACAGACATAGCCTTCTTAATGGATTTAGAAACAAAATCTCTTATGTTATCAGGAACACTCTGAATATTAGATGTTGACGGAACAGCAACAGGTAATGTAACAGTACTAAAGGAAATATTATCTGCATTAGCAAGTTTGTCATGACAAACAGTACAAACAACAGCTGGAGGAACAGATACCAAAAGTTTACAGCAGATACACTTAGCTTTGGTAGCTCCAGCACCAGGCAGGGATATTCCAGAAGTATCTTCTGACTCAGCTTCAACGTGGGACATCTTGCAATATGTAATAGAAAAAACAACATATAAAGCAAAATTGATCAAATTCCTTAAATGACAGTTTCAGGAATGGGAAAAAAATGCCATAGAACAAGCTTCTAGCAACCAGAAGCACAAAATAATGAGACTTAAATAATGTGGAGACAATAGTGACGCCCATATTTTTTAAGCGCCAAAAAAGACGCCCACATTATTTGGCGCCTAAATGCTTTTGGCGCCAAAATGACGCCACATCCGGAACGCCGACACCTTTGGCGCAAAAAAACATAAAAAATGACGCAACTTCCGGCGCGTATGACGCCAGAAACAGAAAAAAATTTTGCGCCAAAAAAGTCCGCGCCAAGAATGACGCAATAAAATGAAGCATTTTCAGCCCCCGCGAGCCTAACAGCCCACAGGGAAAGTCAAATTTTTAAGGTAAGAAAAAAAGATTTATTCATATGCATTATCCCAAATATGAAACTGACTGTCTGAAATAAGGAATGTTGAACATCCTGAGTTAAGGCAAATAAATGTTTGAATACATATATTTAGAACTTTATATAAAAGTGCCCAACCATAGCTTAGAGTGTCACAGAAAATAAGACTTACTTACCCCAGGACACTCATCTACATGTAGTAGAAAGCCAAACCAGTACTGAAACGAGAATCAGTAGAGGAAATGGTATATATAAGAGTATATCGTCGATCTGAAAAGGGTGGTAAGAGATGAATCTCTACGACCGATAACAGAGAACCTATGAAATAGACCCCGTAGAAGGAGATCACTGCATTCAAATAGGCAATACTCTCCTCACATCCCTCTGACATTCACTGCACGCTGAGAGGAAAACCGGGCTCCAACCTGCTGCGGAGCGCATATCAACGTAGAATCTAGCACAAACTTCACCACCTCCATAGGAGGCAAAGTTTGTAATACTGATTTGTGGGTGTGGTGAGGGGTGTATTTATAGGCATTTTGAGGTTTGGGAAACTTTGCCCCTCCTGGTAGGAATGTATATCCCATACGTCACTAGCTCATGGACTCTTGCTAATTACATGAAAGAATATGATCCAAGAGTGTCTGATCAACAGTGAGCATTATGCAGGCCCACCTATTGAATTTTTGATGAATCTGTTGGGGTTGTGCTTAGAAAAAAAGTTTTTTCGTTTTGAAAACATTTTTTTTTTGCAAATACTTGGTACGGCCATGGGATCAAGCATGGCACCCGCTTATGCCAATCTATATATGGCTCAATTTGAAAAATACCATGTATTTAACCCTAAGCACAACTCCATCAGATTCTACCGTCGTTACATAGACGACGTGTTCCTTGTTTGGAGAGGCACTCCAGCATCCCTTACCAATAGGTTTAACGCCCTTAATGATTTGGACTCGACCATTACATTTAAAATCGAATGGAACACAGAGAAAATCCATTTCCTTGATCTAGAGATCTACAAAACTGACTCCATGGGTATTGATTTTTTACACACCACCCTATTCCATAAAGAAACAGACAAAAACTCCATATTACATTGCAACAGCTTCCACCCTCACACTCAAAAAAACGGTGTCAGCTCCTGTGGGTAGTTTGGAATAACACAGATGACCACCACAAGAAAATACAATTGTTTGAAATGGCAGAAAAATTTCTCCAACGTGGTTACCCCCCCACAACTCATTGAAAAACAACTCCTGGTTGCCGAACATCAAACCCGTGATAGCCTGATGAAAAGGAACAAGGCAAAAGAAGAAGACCTACGAATGAACTTTGTGATTACATATACACCCCTTTCAGAGAAGATACCTAATACCATCAGGGACAACTGGAAAATTGTGGCTAAAGATGTTAGCCTACCGTTCTATGACCTCCCGCCACCACGGATGGTCTATAAAAGGTCTAAAAATTTACGAGATCTCTTGGTCCTGAATGACCCGGTGCATTGCTACGAACGACGGACCTGGCTACCTAAGGCCAAATTGGGATGCTACAGATGTGGCAATTACGTCACGTGTAATCACATGATGACTGCTAATACCTTCCATCATCCACATACAGTTTGACATGTACATCAGAGTATGTGATCTATGCAATAATTTGTCCGTGTTCTCTGTACTATATTGGCAAAACAGTCACCGCCTTCACGGAAAGACTAGCCCATCACAAAACAGCCATTCGTCAAGCTATCAAATCGGGTGAATCCGAGCAACCAGTTGCAAGACATTTTGTGCAGGCAGGACGTCCATTGTCCTCATTGAGGGTCATCTTGATTGACCATGTGCCACGTTTACGGCGTGGTGGGGACAGAGCATTAACCCTATTACGTCTGGAGGCTAGGTGGATCTTTAATCTGAACACAGTTGCCCCTAAAGGTCTCAATTCCACCATTGACTTTGGGTGTTGCTACAAATGAATGTCCACATTAATCCTCTACCTATGTTATAATTGTACATAGGTTTCTATTGTGTACCCTCCTTTGCAGGTCCTCTATATTCATTATGTGATCATGGCTTCTATGATCACTGCTAAATATTAGATTTGTCTAAATGTAAACTGCATTTTTTATTGTCTGGATATAATCCCCTGTAGTCCCCCATTGATACTTCTATTGTATAGAGTGGTTTTGTATTTTTATACATCTAATTGACTACTTGTTCCCTAGCAGCATTCTTTTGCACATGAAATATGCTATGTGCTGCTTTATATATATTTCTCTGACACTGTCACTCGTGCTTGTTGTTTTTTATCTTGCATTTACTATCTGTTTCCTTTTTTTATTTTTCACTAATTGTATTTATTTGGGTGTATTTATGTTCCCCTTTGCCATTCCGTTTTGCACATTCATTTGTGCATACTCCCCCCTAGTACTCCGCCTCGCTCTGCTCTATGGTACACAGTGCTATGTTTACCGTTACCATGACTCCCAATCTTAGCCTCGTTTTGACTTCCGGTCACGTGTGACGTCATCACGCCGTCTTTGCCGCATTTTGAGACTTGCACTGAACCGGGCTGATCACTAGAAGATTGTTTGGCGCCTATTATGTAAATATGTGTATCACTACCTGTATATATATTATGTCACTTCTTGGGTACTGTATCTCTCACATGGGCTCCATTTGATAAAGGTCTAGGTGTAGACCGAAACGTTATGGGTTAAGGCCCTGCTGTTTTTCCAAGGATTGGAATAAAGCCTTTTTCTTTTGATTGAATTCCCTGTGTTGCCTGCTTTTTTCCGGATACCTGCAACACTTAGGCTGAGTGTGTATTTGGAAAGCTTACCTATATATATATATATATATATATATATATATATATATATATATATATATAAATCCAAAAGCAAAAAAGGCACTCACTGTTCATAATAAAATATAACTTTTAATAAGCCGAGTTTAAAACGACATGAATGTCGTTTTAAACTCGGCTTATTAAGTTATATTTTATTATGAACAGTGAGTGCCTTTTTTGCTTTTGGATTTATGGACTTTAATTTAAGTGCACCCTGGCTGCTGTATTATCGTTTGATGTGCTGATCTGTTCTTGGGACTTTTATATATATATATATATATATATATATATATATATATATATATATATATATATATATATATACACATTTAATCATTTATAAAATGATTTATGTATAAATATTGCTAAAGATCATATTTTTTTGTATCCAGCGCAATATTGTTAACTGTTGTAGGCTTACAAAGTCTTTAAATTTCTTTTAAAATAAGACCCGGTACGATAGCTACTAACCTGGCGGTAGGAAGATTGTGGAATAAATGACAAAGATCGAAAAAAATTCAACTTTCTGGTTGGAAAATTTAGCGCAACATGAATTGGATTCTGACATATCTAGCATTGTTCGCTTACTGCAACATGCTAATCATTTTATTTGTGATGCCATTTTTCATATTATCAAAATTGATGTTAGATCCATGTCTTTAGCTGTTTTAGCTAGAAGAGCTTTGTGGCTTAAATCTTGGAATGCTGATATGACATCTAAATCTAGATTACTATCTCTTTCTTTCCAAGGTAATAATTTATTTGGCTCTCAGTTGGATTCTATTATTTCAACTATCACTGTAGGAAAAGGAGTTTTTTTGCCTCAGGATAAAAGACCTAAGGGTAAATCTAAGGCTTCTAACCGTTTTCGTTCCTTTCGTCAGAATAAGGAACAAAAACTCAATCCTCCCAAGGAATCTGCTTCCAGTTGGAAGCCTTCCTCAAATTGGAATAAATCCAAGCCATTTAGGAAACCAAAGTCTGCTCCTAAGTCCGTATGAAGGTGCGGCCCTCATTCCAGCTCAGCTGGTAGGGGGCAGATTAAGGTTTTTCAAGGATTTTTGGATAAAATCTGTCCAAAACCATTGGATTCAGAGCATTGTCTCTCAAGGGTATCGAATAGGATTCAAAGTAAGACCTCCTGTGAGAAGATTTTTTTCTCTCACACATTCCTTTGAATCCAGTAAAAGCTCAGGCTTTTCTGAAGTGTGTTTCAGACCTGGAGTCTTCAGGGGTAATCATGCCAGTTCCTCCTCAGGAACAAGGTTTGGGGTTTTATTCAAACCTATTCATTGTACCAAAGAAAGAAAATTTGTTCAGACCAGTTCTGGATCTGAAAATTTTGAATCGTTATGTAAGAGTACCAACTTTCAAGATGGTAACTATAAGGACTATTCTGCCTTTTGTTCAGCAAGGACATTATATGTCCACAATAGACTTGCAGGAGGCATACCTTCATATTCCGATTCATCCAGATCACTATCAGTTTCTGAGATTCTCTTTTCTAGACAAGCATTACCAATTTGTTGCTCTTCCATTTGGCCTAGCAACAGCTCCAAGAATCTTTTCAAAGGTTCTGGGTTCCCTACTATCTGTAATCAGAGAACAGGGTATTGCTGTGTTTCCTTATTTGGACGATATCTTGGTACTAGCTCAGTCTTTACATACTGCAGAATCTCACACGAATCAACTAGTGTTGTTTCTTCGGAAACATGGTTGGAGGATCAATTTACCAAAATGTTTCTTAATTCCTCAGACAAGGGTCACCTTTTTAGGCTTCCAGATAGATTCAGTGTCCATGACTCTGTCTCTAACAGACAAGAGACGTTTAAAATTGGTTGCAGCATGTCGGCTCCTTCAGTCTCAGTCATTCCCTTCAGTGGCTATGTGCATGGAAGTTTTAGGTCTCATGACTACAGAATCGGACGCAATTCCCTTTGCTCGTTTTCACATGAGACCTCTACAGCTTTGTATGCTGAATCAATGGTGCAGGGATTATACAAAGATATCACAATTAATATCCTTGAATCCCAATGTACGACACTCTCTGACATGGTGGATAGATTACCATCGTTTGGTTCAAGGGGCTTCTTTTGTTCGCCCAACCTGGACTGTGATCACAACAGATGCGAGTCTTTCAGGTTGGGTAGCTGTTTGGGGGTCTCTGACAGCACAAGGGGTTTGGAAATCTCAAGAGGCGAGATTACCAATAAATATTTTAGAACTGTGCAATTCTCAGGGCTCTTCAGTTCTGGCCTCTGCTAAAGAGAGAACCGTTCATTTGTTTTCAGACAGACAATATCACAACTGTGGCTTATGTCAATCATCAGGGTGGGACTCACAGTCCCAAGCTATGAAAGAAGTATCTCGGATACTTGCTTGGGCGGAATCCAGCTCCTGTCTAATCTCTGCGGTGCATATCCCAGGTGTAGACAATTGGGAGGCGGATTATCTCAGCCGCCAGACTTTACATCCAGGGGAGTGGTCTCTCCATCCAGATGTATTTTCTCAGATTGTTCAGATGTGGGGGCTTCCAGAGATAGATCTCATGGCCTCTCATCTAAACAAGAAACTTCCCAGATACCTGTCCAGGTCCAGGGATGTTCAGGCGGAAGCAGTGGATGCGCTGACACTTCCTTGGTGTTATCAACCTGCTTACATCTTCCCGCCTCTAGTTCTCCTTCCAAGAGTGATTTCCAAAATCATCATG
The DNA here is from genome assembly GCF_027579735.1 of Bombina bombina. Taxonomy (NCBI): domain Eukaryota; kingdom Metazoa; phylum Chordata; class Amphibia; order Anura; family Bombinatoridae; genus Bombina; species Bombina bombina. The sequence goes on from NC_069501.1 coordinate 292,528,632, forward strand.
GAACAGTCTTTTGTGTTGCTGGTGGCTCCAGCATGGCCACACAGGTTTTTTTATGCGGATCTGGTTCGGATGTCCAGTTGCCCGCCTTGGCCACTTCCGTTACGGCCGGACCTACTATCTCAAGGTCCGTTTTTCCATCAGGATCTCAAATCATTAAATTTGAAGGTATGGAAATTGAACGCTTAGTTCTAAGTCATAGAGGTTTCTCTGATTCAGTAATTAATAATATGTTACAAGCTCGTAAATCTGTCTCTAGAAAGATTTATTATAGAGTTTGGAAGACTTACATTTCATGGTGTTCTTCTCATAAATTTTCCTGGTATTCTTTTAGAATTCCTAGAATTTTGCAGTTTCTTCAGGATGGTTTGGATAAAGGTTTGTCTGCAAGTTCCTTGAAAGGACAAATCTCTGCTCTTTCTGTTTTATTTCACAGAAAGATTGCTTCACTTCCTGATATACACTGTTTTGTACAGGCTTTAGTTCGTATTAAGCCTGTCATTAAGTCAATTTCTCCTCCTTGGAGTCTTAATTTGGTTCTGAGGGCTTTACAGGCTCCTCCATTTGAACCTATGCATTCTTTGGACATTAAACTACTTTCTTGGAAAGTGTTGTTCCTTTTGGCTATCTCTTCTGCTAGAAGAGTTTCTGAGATATCTGCTCTTTCTTGTGAGTCTCCTTTTCTGATTTTTCATCAGGATAAAGCAGTTTTGCAGACTTCTTTTCAATTTTTACCTAAGGTTGTGAATTCTAACAACATTAGTAGAGAAATTGTTGTCCCTTCTTTATGTCCTAATCCTAAGAATTCTCTGGAGAGATCCTTACATTCTTTGGATGTGGTGAGAGCTTTGAAATATGTGGAAGCTACTAAAAATTTCTGGAAGACTTCTAGTCTATTTGTTTTATTTTCTGGTCCTAGGAAAGGTCAGAAAGCTTCTGCTATTTCCTTGGCTTCTTGGTTGAAACTTTTGATTCATCAAGCTTATGTGGAGTCGGGTCAAACCCCGCCTCAGAGAATTACAGCTCATTCTACTAGATCAGTCTCCACTTCATGGGCTTTTAAGAATGAAGCTTCAGTCGATCAGATTTGCAAAGCAGCCACTTGGTCCTCTTTGCATACATTTACTAAATTCTACCATTTTGATGTATTTGCTTCTTCGGAAGCAGTTTTTGGTAGAAAAGTTCTTCAGGCAGCTGTTTCAGTTTGATTCTTCTGCTTTTTGATTTAAGTTTTTTTCTTTCAAAAGTGAAAATAAACTTATTTTTGGTTTGTGGATTATTTTCTCAGCGGAATATGGCTGTTTTTTGTTTTAGTCCCTCCCTCTCTAGTGACTCTTGAGTGGAAGTGGAAGACTCCACATCTTGGGTATTGATATCCCATATGTCACTAGCTCATGGACTCTTGCCAATTACATGAAAGAAAACATAATTTATGTAAGAACTTACCTGATAAATTAATTTATTTCATATTGGCAAGAGTCCATGAGGCCCACCCTTTTTATGGTGTTTATGATTTTTTGTATAAAGCACAATTATTTCCAAATTTCCTTTGTTGATGCTTTCTACTCCTTTCTTTATCACCCCACTGCTTGGCTATTCGTTGAACTGAATTGTGGGTGTGGTGAGGGGTGTATTTATAGGCATTTTGAGGTTTGGGAAACTTTGTCCCTCCTGGTAGGATTGTATATCCCATATGTCACTAGCTCATGGACTCTTGCCAATATGAAAGAAATGAATTTATCAGGTAAGTTCTTACATAAATTATGTTTTTCCAATTTATTTACTTTCCAATTTATTTTTACCTTCAAATTTGCTTTCTTGGTTTATTTGTTGAAAGCTAAGCCTAAGTAGGCTCATATGAAAATTTCTAAGCTCTTGTAGGACGCCTCTTATCTCAGTGCATTTTGACAGTTTTTTTTCAGCTAGGCAGCACTAGTTCATGTGTGCCATATAGGTAACATTGTGCTCACTCCCACGGAGTCAGCACTGATGGGCTAAAATGAAAGTATGTCTAAAGAACTGAGATAAGGGGGCAGTCTGCAAAGCCTTATATACAAGGTAATCACACACAGACCCCAGCTCACCCTATCTGCATATCTCTCACACACCTACACACACAGCCCCCAGCTCACACTAGCTGCCCCTCTTACACAAAAAAACCCCTGTTTACCCTACCTGCCTCTCATTCTCACACACAGCTTCCTGCTCACCCTACCTGCCCTACACACACAGACCCCAGCTCACCCTATCTGCCTGTCTCTCACACACCTACACACACAGCTACAGCTCAATCTACCTGCTCCACATACACAAACAGCCCCCTGTTCACCCTTCCTGACTCTCCCTCTCACACACACAGCCCCGTGCTAACCCTACCTGCCCTACACACACCTATCACACATCCCCAGATCACCCTATCTGCTCCTCTCACACAAACAGTAAGGGCACTGACAGGAAGCATCCCATTTCACCTAGGGCTATTTTTTAAGTTTATAATCATTGTTATTATTATTAATAATAATATGCACTAGAGCGTCCCTTCAATCCATATTTTGTATGTCACTAAAAGCCAAGGAGTTAAGGACTGTGTTTTGTGAGTTACATTCAGTTACTTTAGAACACAAATATAATTAAAGGAATGGGGTAAAAGCAGAGGGTTTGAGCACTCCACCTCTAATTGAGTATACACTTACAATATCTTTATTAAAAGTTATATTTTATCTTAAAATCCAGGAAACTCTGGTAAATTACCCACCACACTTAAAAACAAAACAACCCAAAATTAACTATCACTGCATAGACTGTTCCGCCTCCCTCTTTCCTGGTCGATAGCTTACATCGGCATCAGGTGACAGAGGCGTAATCTAGATTATACAGTGAAAATAAAGTTAAGCACAAACGCTTTTCAGCCTGTATGTGGCCTTTCTCAATGTGACTATGATTGTGATGAATAGGACAAGCCAAGCTCTTTTTCAGCGCAACTTAAATACCCTGTCTGAGTCAAGCCTCCAATTACGACGCGTTGCGTCATAGTTCCTCCCTCCTCCAATTCCACATTATTACTTTCATTGGATATCGAGGGGGCGTGTGTGGGGGAGCTTGTCTCATTGGGTTAGCACTAGAATTGTAAACAGTAGCTTGCGGCACATACGATTGTCACTGAGTCTGGGTCCCATCAATTGGTTGAAATGTTAGTAGAGCGATAGGCTTCTATGTTACTTATTACAATTGTGACTAAGATTTACAAATAGTATGTTACGTTTTTTTATAAAACGCTAAAATGCGATATTTAACAGAGCCATTGTAGATCCTTTTACAAAGGAGCGCCATCTATACCTATTGGTCTGTAATATCTTAAGCTCAGGTATACTTATATCAAGACAAGCACATTATTCATGCAGTAACTTCAACAATATCGCTCGCAGTTGAAGGGTACTAAAGTACATACGGTAATAGACGTTAGACTCAATCCGTCAGGGTTACTATTATGTTACTTTTCTTCCAACTATAATAGCAGCAAAAGACAGGACTCTAAAAACACACACATATTGAGCCTCAGTGTTGACCCTCAGTGTCACATTATATTATAGTGGCATAGAAAGATTGAAACATAACTATGTCACTAATTATAATATAGCTATTTCATCTGTGGTAGTACCAGATAACCTTATATGGTGTTGAACCTATATATTAATACACATTAGATTTCCTCATCCCTCATTGTTATATCTAGCAAGAGTGTATATTCCCTTCTAGGATACCTACAATTCCTCATATCAACCATAATGTAATGAGGTCAGCTATCGCTGTATTGTATCATCAGATATAATTAGTCTAAAACCATTCATTCCAAGGGGTTAAGTTAACATTTAATGGGTTTTAAAGGTATTACACCACCACAAATTATATATTCATTGCTGAATAATTTAAGTTTAAAGGAAAGTCCAATAATTTTTGGACTCGTTCATGCCCTTAGGCAATTGGGTTTCCATATTACCCCCTCTGATGCCTGGTTTGATTCTCTCCAGGCCCCAGCATTTAAGTTTTGGATATGTTCCCAGCATTTAAGTACCTGTGTATTTCTGTAATTGTGGCACTTTCCGGGTAAAAAGTTGAGACAAACCTGATAGGGTTAGTTTGTTTGTGTTCTCTTGGTCTTAGGAAAGAGAATAGGGAAGAGAATGACTGAACACCTAAGTAATATTAGGAATTCGAAGTCAGATGTGGATAAAAAGAAGAAGATAACTAGTGTTGCAAGAAATTTCTTGCATAAACACAGAGGAAATACACAGGCACTTAAATGCTGGGGCCTGGAGAGAATCAAACCAGGCATCAGAGGGGTTAATATGGAAACCCAATTGCTGCAGCAGGAAACAAAATGGATATTCAGATTGGACAGTGTCATGCCTAAGGGCATGAACGAGTCCAATAATTATTGGACTTTCCTTTAAACTTAAATTATTCAGCAATGAATATATAATTTGTGGTGGTATAATACCTTTAAAACCCATTAAATGGGGCGGAGCCTGGAAGAGCCGAGAAATGGCTGCTTAAATGTGGAGCTCCAGGCAGTGCAAAGTTTAAAAGAGGCTATTGGGCTATAAAGGCAGCAGATGAAGGGACTTTAAGCCACCACAGCAGAGACCGGAGAGCAGGGGTCAATCTGTGTGAAGGAGATGGAGCAGCAGTGAGTGGTAACGCTTCTTCAAGACAGCGTGTCAGACGGAACGGCTTAATATACAGAGCGGAGATCAATGGCGGTAACCCACGTGGCCTGACAACGGGCGCTGAAAGGAACTCAAAACAACAACCAAAAGGTACAACTAAGGGGGACAAAATGTGGATAGTGCAAACAGCCATATGAGGGAAGAGGTCCGGCAGCGAGAGGCCAATATCTAGCGAGGGGCAAATTAACAACACACAGTATAAAACAGGCGCTATTGTAATATGCAGAGACAAGCAGCAAAACAGCAGCGTTAATAGTCCCCAGACCTCAGGCCCCCCTTTGGAGAGTGTATGCAACCACAACTCTGGCATGTAGTTATAACAAGTGGACATGAGGACAAGTGGATAATGGAGGATGTGTACACTCGGTGCCCTCCAAACAAATTAAGTCTATATAAAACGGAAGAGCAAGCTACATGAAAACAAGCTACACACGCTCACTGATTGCGGCCTACTCTTAATTCAATCACATATAAGAGCTGGACACTAGAGAAGCACACTGCATGAGAGGTAGTATCTTTAACATAAAAACCAAGTAGCTTACGCATAAGGAAAAGAGGTGCTATTTGAATTGAGTGTGTAGTGAGCTGCATAACTGCTAGGAAGAGTGAATCTGAGAGCAGTGGAGGAGAATTAATATGACAGCTAAGAGGAATACAAAGGCCACGCCATTAGGCAAGCAAACCACAGCTCCTATATTCTTTAAAACTGGTAGAAGTGAGAGATCCCCAGAACAACTTTCACCCAGATCTGATGGGGGACATGCTGACATAATGGCTGACGCTCCGGAGTCAAATACCCAAACCCCGCTAACAAGGGCCGATTTAGATCACTTGGTGTCAAAACAAGACATCGCCATTAATTTTGAGAAACTTCTGGAGAAAATGGAAACGCTACAAAACACAGTTACCAGTAGCTTGAACGATCTTAAACAAGAAATGGGAAAACTTGGCTCTAGAATTAACATACTTGAAGAGAATGGGAATACTTTGGCAGAGGGCTTAAATGATGTAGTAACCCAGTCGAATGCTCAGCGACAAGATATAGAAGATATCTACGACAAGCTGGAAGATCTGGAAAATAGGAGTCGCCGGTGTAACATAAGGTTGAAAGGTGTTCCAGAAGTGGTGACTCCTAAGGAACTGAATAATTACTTAACCAGCTTGTTCCAAGGAATAACGGGGAGTGAAGATGAAAATAAATTCCAAATGGAACGGGCTCATAGAGCATTACGGCCTAAACCTAAGGGTGAGGAACCACCACGTGATATCATTATCAAGATGCTTAAATACCAGGAGAAAGAGGAAATTCTGATGGCAGCTAGGAGAAATCCTACATTTAAACACCAGGGAAACGTGGTGCAATTTTTTCAGGACTTATGCTTAAGGACCTTGCAGAGACGGGGTGCCCTTAGACCCCTTACTACGCAACTACGGAAGGCCCAAATACCATATAGATGGGGCTTCCCTCTTGCCTTACACATAACCTGGGAAAATAAACTGATATCCATCAAAGACCCGGAGGAAATGCCAGACATCTGCAGAAGACTGAAACTAGACATCCCAGATCTATCACACCAGCAGACTTCAGCAAGAAAAGAGGAGGGAGAGAGGCCACCTTTCCAGAAGAAATGGACCAAAGTACCAGAAAAGAAGCGGAAAACTTGAGGTACTCGAGATCTTCTTATACTACAGATCGAGAGAAAGAAGAAGATAGCGGCATAGGAGGGGGGCGAGATGTGCCCCGAACTTTCTGTAGAGTTTGCAGTCTTCCATAATTAGGAGGCTGAGAGTTAGAGACTCAAGGACATTTCCAGTCATCGGACAGATGAGTATAAGTTTATGTTATATAAAGTGTTAATAGTGATATAGGATACTGTAGTGATAATGGTAAGGTTATTTTATTTGCTCCATATGTAAGTGCTTAAAACCAAAGGGTTAAAATGTGAACTGTTGCAAAAGATCTAGCCACATAAAGTGGTGACGGACACTTTAACAGACTCGAAGTAAAATTCTTTTGTGCAGACATTTATTTGTGCTCTTGATATACCAGCTGAGTCCAACAGAGGATGGTCAGACGTATTCCAAACCGGGTTAGTCTGCTGCTTTATATGGTTTGAAGAGACTTCAGGTGAAACAAATGTTAGCCTTAAAAGTTAATAAGTATAGTTGAAATGTATTTGTACTGCCTGCCTAGGTAGGTTATCGTAATGCATTATGTTGTTATTACAATGAAAGTTTTTGTTTATATGTTGTGTTTAGGGATGTTAATAACTGTTTTTTATCAGGGGGTGCCAATCAAGAATAGAAGAGAGTGGAGGAGATGGAGGATGTCAAGCGTAGAAATTAGAATAGGAAAATATGATGGGAGACAGGACACTTTATTTACACTAAGGAAATACTTGAGAGCTGGAGGTGGCAGACAGAGGACAGGGAGACTACAGATTGACAATGACGCTTAATTTTGTACTTTCGCATAACGCGAGAGGTCTCAACACAGACATTAAAAGAAGGACGGCCATATCACAGTATTTGAAAGCTAGAGCCAAAATATTTTTTTTACAAGAGACGCATTTTGTTAAATCAAATATCCCCAAATTTTGGTCACACCACTTTCCGTCCCATTTTCACGCCACGACAGACACCAAAAAACGGGGGGTTTCAATTTTAATACATAGATCACTGGATTTCGAGTTAGATAAGGTAATTAGAGATAACGAGGGACGGTATATAGTCGTCCAGGGAGCAATACAGGGTACGAAGGTGACGCTCTGCAATGTGTACGCACCGAATGAGTCACAAAATTTGTTCTTCTCGAGGCTATCTGCAACACTTACACAATGGTCACAGACCAAATTAATAGTGGCGGGAGACTTCAATGTTAACATGACCTCTTTTAGGGGACCGGAGGGAACAAAGATATCAAGCAAACAGCACAGACACAACAGTGTGATCAAATCCATCCAGGGCTCATTGGGGGAACATGGGCTGGTAGATTCTTGGGAAGCATTAGGTAATTCAACACACGACTATACTTACTATTCGCCAGCTCACAAGACTTACACGACACTTGACTATATATTTGTTAGTCAGATCCTGGTGCCGAACTTAGTTACTTCACAAACTCAAACTTGTGTATGGTCTGACCACTCCATGGTACTTCTGGAGTTGGCGGGGCTAGTGCACTTCTCTAGGCAAAGATCGTGGACATACAACCCAACCCTATTAAAAGACCCTGAGGTATTTGGTAGGATACAAAAAGCACTGTCAGAATACTGGGAATTAAATGAGAATTCAGTCGATAATCCGTTAATTACATGGGCGGCTCATAAAGCGGTCATGAGAGTATTGCTGATTAAGGAAAAAGCAGTGCAGACCAAAAAAATGACTGCACTGGCAGCTGCATTACTGAGGGAGGTAGAGCAACTAGAGAAGGAACATCAGCGTACCTTATCTGAGAGAGTATATAGGAATTTGTGCTTAAAAAGAAGGGAACTAGCTACGTTATTAAATGAGACCTCAGTGAGAGCTGCTATGCGGCTAAAAGCTAATTACTTCGTGTTTGCGAACAAACCGGACCGATATTTAGCACACAAACTAAGAGAGAGAAATAGGCTCTTCTCAATTCCCAAGATAGATAACGCACAGGGGGTGACGACCACAAATCCACAAGAGATTGCAGATAACTTTGCTCAGTTTTATGAGAAATTATATGATGGGAACAAAGTTAAGGGTGATAATACTGACACTAAGATAAGCAAGTTTTTAGAGAAAGCCAACTTAAAAACTATAAAGGAAGAGGATCTAGAGAGCCTTAATGCTAATATCACTATGGGAGAAGTAGCGGGGGTAATCAAAGATTTAAAAGTTGGCAAAGCGGCAGGCCCTGACGGACTGATAGGCGAATACTATAAAGTATTTAAAAAAGAATTGACACCCCATTTGACTAACTTATGTAACGGGATCTTGGTGGGTAAGACAATGCCTGGGGAGATGCTCCAAGCAAAGATAATAGTAATACCCAAGAGTGGGAAGAACGCAAGGCTATGCCAAAATTATAGACCAATCTCCCTGATCAATCATGACATCAAAATTTTCGCTAAGATAATGGCCAATAGACTGAAAAAGATCTTACCTACACTGATTCACCAAGATCAAGTAGAGTTTGTCCAGGATAGGGAAGCACCAGACAATGTTCGAAGAACGCTTACCTTGTTAGATTACTTAAAGACATCAGAGACTCCAGCTCTACTCCTGTCGCTAGACGCAGAGAAAGCGTTCGACAGGGTAGACTGGAAGTTCATGTTTCGGGTTCTTACGGCCATGGGATTTAGGGGGGCATTCATACAAGCTTTAGGAAGCATTTATTCCAATCCGACAGCGGTGGTGGGGGCGGCGGGATACCTATCAAGACATATAGATATCAAGAATGGGACACGACAGGGCTGCCCGCTGTCACCACTGATATTTGCAATATGTATAGAACCGCTAGCAGCAAATATTAGGAACATGAAAGAAATTGAGGGAGCGAAAATAGGAGCTTCTGAATATAAGACCATGCTATTCGCTGATGATGTCTTATTGACAATCACCAGACCCATGAGCTCGTTGCCGTATTTGTACAGACTATTAGATGCATACTCGGGAATCTCGGGTTACAAAATAAATTCTGGTAAATGTGAGGCACTTGCGATTAATTTACCCCCCCACACCAAAAAATTAATCGAACTAAATTTTGCAATTAACTGGGCGAAAAACTATATCACATATTTGGGGGTCAAGATAGGCGTTAAAGTGGCAGATCTATACAAACTAAATTTCATTCCTGTGTATAAAGCGATCAGAAATGATCTGAGGAGATGGAGAAAATGTAATTTCTCATGGTATGGGAAAATGGTATCCATAAAAATGAATGTACTCCCAAGATTAATGTACTTATTCAGGGCTATACCGATTAATATACCGTTGTCAGAACTACAGGCGTTACAGACTGATGTACTGAAATTTCTAAGGGGGGATGGGAGACCGAGAATAGCTTCCAAGTTGCTAACGCTGCACAGACAGGTAGGAGGAGTGGGAGTCCCAAACCTGGTGGAGTACTACCAGGCTGCTAGGTTGGCGCAGACAGTTACATTGGGGAAAGAAGGAAACAAGCTGATATGGCCGCAGGTGGAGGCGGAAATAATGGGTAGTACTAGAGCGGCGGATATTCTGTGGGATCCTGAAGGACACTTGAAGTCAAAGGAGTATAGGTCACCAATAACGGCTGACGCAATAGGTTTGTGGGAGGGAATCACGAAAAAGATGCATCTGATTAGGAATGATTCAGGGCTGAGACCGATTAAGTTTCTTATACCAAAAGATTTAAGAAGGACAGTGGACAAATGGGCAAATAAGGGGTTGTATAGGGTGGCAGACTTCTATACGGGCACTAAATTACTTACATTTAACTCAATTAGAGACCGAATAAACCCAGAGCAGCTACACTGGTTTATGTATTTGCAAATTAGTTCAACCATAGCAGCATATAGGAAGGACACACAAACCCAACAGCTCACTGAGTTTGAGAAATTGATGGTGTGCCCCAATAGGGGGAAAAACTGATTTCCAGGATATATGTCCTACTCCAGAAAGCTAAACGAGATATCGAACTAACGATGACAAAAAAATGGGAAAGAGATACATTGGAGACGTGGGAGGATGAGGAATGGAACGAATTGATAGCGAACTCTTATAGAGGCCTGATTAGTGCAGATATGAGAGAGAATTGTATAAAGGTGATGTTTAGATGGTACTTGACACCAGAGAGAACAGCTCATTTCTCCATAGGATTTAACGGAGGCTGCTATAGAGGCTGTCAAGAGAGAGGTACATATAAACACATGTGGTGGGAGTGTCAGGAAGTTCAGGCGCTATGGAGGAAGCTGTCCGAATTAATTAGCAACCTATTAGACGAGAGAGTGAAACTCACCATGTCGCAGGCTTTACTACATGAAAGGGTGAAACCTTTCAACACAGCAATTAATAGATTTATAAAAATAGTTTGCACGTGCTTAAGAATATGTATAGCCAGACATTGGAAGGAGGGAGTGCCCTCATGGCAGGAAGTGATAGGGAAAATCAAGGAGACTACACATTGTCAGAACTGACTGCATGGGCACAAGGACAGACTGAACAATTTCAAAAGACTTGGTTTTATTGGGTACTAAGGTTCAGGGAATAACCAAGAAGGAAAGACTAGGAGACAACAAGGTGCTGGACTTAATGGGGTAGCCTATTTTAGAGATAGAGAGTCTCCCCCCACGAGAGAGAATAGCGGAGTTAGCGGGGTGTCACCACCTCGAGAAGACTGGTAGGTTTGTTAGAGGTAAAATGGCACCTCCTGATAGGGAGAGGGTGGGTAAGGGGAGGAGGGATGGTTAGTTAGGATGTGCAAAATATGAAGGCAGTAAAAAGTACATAAGGATGGGGAAACTACGCAGGGTATCAAACATAGGAAGTTATGTGGTCATGAGAGTTATGTAACCTGTAACCCCAATGAGTTTTGATGTGTAATAACCTTTATTTAAATCCTATTGTACTAATGGGGTAATGCGAAAAGTTCTGTATTGTTTTAAGATGTTGTAACCAAATAATAATAATAAAAATCATTTCAACATAAAACCCATTAAATGTTAACTTAACCCCTTGGAATGAATGGTTTTAGACTAATTATATCTGATGATACAATAGAGCAATAGCTGATCTCATTACATTATGGTTGATATGAGGAATTGTAGGTATCCTAAAAGGGAATATACACTTTTGCTAGATATAACAATGAGGGATGAGGAAATCTAATGTGTATTAATATATAGGTTCAACATGATATAAGGTTATCTGGTACTACCACGGATGAAGTAGCTATATTATAATTAGTGACATAGTTATGTTTCAATCTTTCTATGCCACTATAATATAATGTGACATTGAGGGTCAATGTGTGTGTGTTTTTTTAGGGTCCTGTCTTTGGCTGCAATTATAGTCGGAAGAAAAGTAAGGTAATAGTAACCCAGAAGGATTAAGTCTAATGTCTATTAGACTTTTGTACTTTAGTACCCTTCAACTGCAAGCGATATTGTTTAAAGGGACACTGTACCCAAAAATTTTCTTTCGTGATTCAGATTGAGCATGAAATTTTAAGCAACTTTCTAATTTACTCCTATTATCAAATTGTCTTCATTCTCTTGGTATCTTTATTTGAAATGCAAGAATGTAAGTTTAAATGCCGGCCTATTTTTGGTGAACAACCTGGGTTGTCCTTGCTGATTGGTGGATAAATTCATCCACCAATAAAAAAGTGCTGTCCAGAGTACTGAAACCAAAAAAAAACTTAGATGCCTTCTTTTTCAAATAATGATAGCAAGAGAACGAAGAAAAATTGATAATAGGAGTAAATTAGAAAGTTTCTTAAAATTTCATGCTCAATCTGAATCACGAAAGAAATATTTTGGGTACAGTGTCCCTTTAAGTTACTGCATGTATAATGTGCTTGTCTTGATATAAGTATACCTGAGCTTAAAATATTACAGACCAATAGGTATAGATGGTGCTCCTTTGTAAAAGGATCTGCAATGGCTCTGTTAAATATCGCATTTTAGCATTTTATAAAAAACGTAACATACTATTTGGAAATCTTAGTCACAATTGTAATAAGTAACATAGAAACCTATCGCTCTAGTAACAATGCAACCAATTGATGGGACTCAGACTCAGTGACAATCGTATGTGCCGCAAGCTACTGTTTACAATTCTAGTGCTAACTCAATGAGACAAGCTCTCACACACAAGCCCCCTCGATATCCAATGAAAGTAATAATGTGGAATTAGAGGAGGGAGGAGCTATGACGCAACGCATCATAATTGGAGGCTTGACGAAGTTTGCGCCGAAAAAGCACTGGGCTTGTCCTATTCATCACAATCATAGTCACATTGAGAAAGGTCGCATACAGGCCGAAAAGCGCTTGTGCTTAACTTTATCTTCACTGTATAATCTAGGTTACGCCCCTGTCACCTGATGCCGATGTAAGCTGTTATCGGCCAGGAAACAGGGAGGCAGACAGTCTATGCAGTGATAGTTAATTTTGGGTTGTTTTGTTTTTATGTGTGGTGGGTCATTTTCCAGGGTTTCCTGGATTTTAAGATACAATATCTTTATTAAAAGTTATATTTTAAGTGTATATTCAATTAGAAGTGGAGTGCTTTTTGCCCCATTCCTTTAATGGGGTATTTATGTTCTATAATATTTATTAGGGCAGCACCTGTCCCCTTTTTAGGGTCCTTTCCTCTAATTTAACTCCTGCAGTGCCAGTAATTTATTCCTTTTATAATTTGATTATTAGGTGAGGTTCTTAAACTTACCATTTTCTGTTACTTACTTGAGCACGTGAGATTAACATAGCCACTTTTGATTTAGGAGCTGAGATGCTCAAATGGTCAGAGGATATTAGCAAATTAACTTTAGACTTAAAAAACAAACATGCTCATGAAGGTGTGAATGAAGGTGAATGGTTTAATTCAATTAAGGATCTCATAAAGGTCAGGAAAAAACAAATTAAACGCCAATGGAATATAGGAATGTACAACTTTTTATAAAGATAATTCTATTATTCCAAGGGGTTTACATTTAATGATTATAAACCTGAGTTTCAGACTAAGTGGGAAGGGGCACTTACAGATTGCTCAATTAAATTAATGGGATACCTAGTAGAACACGGACTAGAGAAACTAGGAGAGATCACAGAGGAAATCACCAAGTTGAGCAATGAATTAAAGCAATATGAAATGAAGGAGGACTTCCAAAAATCTTATAATAAAGTGAAAGGGGAAGCTGAAAAATTTGCCAGATTTATTGCAGAGAAAAAAGAAAGAAAAATCGATAGAGACCTTAGTGATTATTCTGAGAAAAAAGTGTATCTATGGGGAAAAAATAAAATAAAAAATGCAGACTCAGATATTTCATACATATCAGACATGGACTGCGATAACACAGAAGCAAAAAAAAAAAAATTGTTCTGAGCATGAAAGAGCTCCCAGACCTATACTTAGAAATCAAATTCAACCACACATTAATCCAGAGAATGTCCCTTTAGAAGGAGAACTAGGAGGGCAGGGGGAAACAAAATGAGGACAAGAAGCCAAGTTCGCTTTACTCAAAAACCCCAGTACAAAAAGAAATAATAACCACAGATAGTCTAAATATTGTTAATTTATCTGACATAGACTTGACTATGAATCAAATCTCAGTTCTTAAAAAAGGACTTTCATTTGTACCCACAACACACATAGACAAATTTGATGTTATTAAAGATGTCCATTTATTTGTATGGAAATTACTTCTTAAAAAAAGGACTTTGATACAGGCACATTAGAACAGGATGAGTTGAATACAATTTATGATCTTATTTCTTTATTAGAAGAATCAGAAACAATGAGTATGAGTAGTCCAGAGAATAGTTGGCGTAACATCTTGAAACCTAATTCACACTTTGTTCCACCAAACAGCACATCCCATAATGCTCTTACATTTCTCAATTTGGTATGCAAAGATATTATGGCCATACAGATACACAGAAATACAGAAATAGGAAACTGCACGGAACAGGAGAGAGAAGCCCTGATGGAATTATAAAAGATGCAGAATATACAAATTAAAAAGAGTGACAAAGGGGGAAATATCGTTCTCTGGCCAACAGATTTGTACATATAGGAAGCACACAGACAACAATGTTAAGAATTACAAACGGTTGTTCAGTAATCCTACTGAAGCCTTTATGGACAAATATAATAAACTCATTACTAACGCTCTTGATGAAGGAATAATAGATCATAAAGAACATTGGTATCTTTCTGTTAGCAATCCTAGGATTGCAACATTTTACATGTTTCCTAAAGTACACAAAAATTTGTCTAAACCTCCCGGCAGGCCCATTGTATCATGGATTGAATCCTTAACGGAAAAAGCTAGTGTGTACTAAGATGCCAGATTAAGATACATTGTCAACTTATCACCCTCCCACACCAAAGACACCATGCACATAATGAATACGATTTGTGAATAAGAAGTAAATTGTGACTCATTATTGGTAACGTGTGATGTAGAATCATTATACACTAGTATTCAGACCAATTGGGGATGTAAGGCAGTTACCCACTTCCTAGAAAAAGATACTACTTTACAAGATGATACTAAAGAATTCATCATTACATTATTAAAATTTGTGTTAAGTCACAATTACTTCGTATTTAATGATAAATTTTATTTACAAACTTGCAGAACAGCGATGGGCACCTCGTGTGCACCAACTTATGCCAATATATATTTGGGGTGGTGGGAGGAAACTGTTGTGAACCATGATTCTCTCATTAAGTACACACAATATATATCCCACTGGTCAAGATATATTGACAACATCTTCTTTATCTGGAATGGACCAGAAGGGACGCTGCAAGATTTCTTTGAGGTTCTCAACCAAAATCCATTTGGTTTATATCTCACATATTCCATAAGTAAAGAAAAGGTGGAATTTTTTAGATCTTATCATAAAAAATATGGATGGTTAATTAGAGACTGATACTTTTAGGAAACCAACAGCGATTAATAGTATTTCTTTCATGTAATTAGCAAGAGTCCATGAGCTAGTGACGTATGGGATATACATTCCTACCAGGAGGGGCAAAGTTTCCCAAACCTCAAAATGCCTATAAATACACCCCTCACCACACCCACAATTCAGGTTTACAAACTTTGCCTCCCATGGAGGTGGTGAAGTAAGTTTGTGCTAGATTCTACGTTGATATGCGCTTCGCAGCAGGCTGAAGCCCGGTTTTCCTCTCAGAGTGCAGTGAATGTCAGAGGGATGTGAAGAGAGTATTGCCTATTTGAATACCATGGTCTTCCTCTAGGGGATCTATTTCAAAGGTTCTCTGTTATCGGTCGTAGAGATTTCTTCTCCTACCTCCCTTTTCAGTTCGACGATATACTCTTATATACCATTACCTCTACTGATTCTCGTTTCAGTACTGGTTTGGCTATCTACTATATGTAGATGAGTGTCTTAGGGTAAGTAAGTCTTATTTCTATTTATGACACTCAAAGCTATGGTTGGGAACTTTATATGTAAAGTTCTAAATATATGTGTTTAAACTTATATTTGCCATGATTCAGGATAATCAGTATTCCTTCATTCAGACTGTCAGTTTCATTTTTTGGGGAAAATGCATATAAATTTTATTTTTCTTACCTTAAAATTTTCAATTGACTTTTTTTCAAAATTGCGGGCTGTTAGGCTTTCGGGTGCAGAAAATGCTTCTTTTTATTGCGTCATTCTTGGCGCGAGACTTTTTTGGCGCAAAAATTTCGTCATTTCCGGCGTCATAGTTGGCGCCGGAAGTTTTCACGTAATTGCGTCATTTTTGCTGTATTTGTATTGTGGACGTTTTTTTGGCGCCAAAAAATATGGGCGTCATTCTTGGCGCCAAAATGTGTGGGCGTTATACTTGGCGCCAAAAATGTGGGCGTCATACTTGGCGCCAGTTTTTTTCACATTATTTCAGTCTCACTTTTCTTCTGTTAAGTGTGATCAGTCCACGGGTCATCATTACTTCTGGGATATTACTCCTCCCCAACAGGAAGTGCAAAAGGATTCACCCAGCAGAGCTGCATATAGCTCCTCCCCTCTACGTCACTCCCAGTCATTCTCTTGCACCCAACGACTAGATAGGATGTGTGAGAGGACTATGGTGATTATACTTAGTTTTATATCTTCAATCAAAAGTTTGTTATTTTAAAATAGCACCGGAGTGTGTTATTACCTCTCTGGCAGAGTTTGAAGAAGAATCTACCAGAGTTTTTGCTATGATTTTAGCCGGAGTAGTTAAGATCATATTGCTGTTTCTCGGCCATCTGAGGAGAGGTAAACTTCAGATCAGGGGACAGCGGGCAGATGAATCTGCATAGAGGTATGTAGCAGCTTTTATTTTCTGACAATGGAATTGATGAGAAAATCCTGCCATACCGATATAATGTCATGTATGTATACTTTACACTTCAGTATTCTGGGGAATGGTACTTCACTAGAATTACACTGTAAGAATTACATAAAGCTGTTTAATAACTAGAAATTATGTTTAACGTTTTTGCTGGAATGTAAAATCGTTTTCATTTGCTGAGGTACTGAGTGAATAAATGTTTGGGCACTATTTTTCCACTTGGCAGTTGCTTAATCTTTTTTCTGACAGTTTCTGTTCTCTCTCACTGCTGTGTGTGAGGGGGAGGGGCCGTTTTTTGGCGCTTTTGCTACGCATCAAATATTTCAGTCAGCAGCTCATTGTATTTCCTGCATGATCCGGTTCATCTCTACAGAGCTCAGGGGTCTTCAAAACTTATTTTGAGGCAGGTAATTTCTCTCAGCAGAGCTGTGAGAATTATAGTTGACTGAGATAAAAAACGTTTATTCTGTAATTTGCTTTCAGAATTTGTTATCTTTGCTAATGGGATTAAACCTTTGCTAAAGTTGTGTTGTTTACACTATAACTGTTTTCAATTTATTAATTTTCAACTGTCATAGATCTTCTGTGCTTCTTAAAGGCACAGTACGTTTTTAATATTATTCTAATTGAATTGTATTCCAAGTTGCAAGTTTATTTGCTAGTGTGTTAAACATGTCTGATTCAGAGGATGATACCTGTGTCATTTGTTGCAATGCCAAAGTGGAGCCCAATAGAAATTTATGTACTAACTGTATTGATGCTACTTTAAATAAAAGTCAATCTGTACAAATTGAACAAATTTCACCAAACAACGAGGGGAGAGTTATGCCGACTAACTCGCCTCACGTGTCAGTACCTGCATCTCCCGATCGGGAGGTGCGTGATATTGTAGCGCCGAGTACATCTGGGCGGCCATTACAAATCACATTACAGGATATGGCTACTGTTATGACTGAAGTTTTGGCTAAATTACCAGAACTAAGAGGTAAGCGTGATCACTCTGGGGTGAGAACAGAGTGCGCTGATAATATTAGGGCCATGTCAGACACTGCGTCACAGGTGGCAGAACATGAGGACGGAGAACTTCATTCTGTGGGTGACGGTTCTGATCCAAACAGACTGGATTCAGATATTTCAAATTTTAAATTTAAACTGGAAAACCTCCGTGTATTACTAGGGGAGGTGTTAGCGGCTCTGAATGATTGTAACACAGTTGCAATACCAGAGAAAATGTGTAGGTTGGATAAATATTTTGCGGTACCGGCGAGTACTGAGGTTTTTCCTATGCCTAAGAGACTTACTGAAATTGTTACTAAGGAGTGGGATAGACCCGGTGTGCCGTTCTCACCCCCTCCGATATTTAGAAAAATGTTTCCAATAGACGCCACCACACGGGACTTATGGCAAACGGTCCCTAAGGTGGAGGGAGCAGTTTCTACTTTAGCTAAGCGTACCACTATCCCGGTGGAGGATAGCTGTGCTTTTTCAGATCCAATGGATAAAAAATTAGAGGGTTACCTTAAGAAAATGTTTGTTCAACAAGGTTTTATATTGCAACCCCTTGCATGCATTGCGCCGATCACGGCTGCAGCGGCATTCTGGATTGAGTCTCTGGAAGAGAACATTAGTTCAGCTACTCTGGACGACATTACGGACATGGTCAGCTGATGTTACTTCTAAGTCTAAATTGCTTAATATACCTTTCAAAGGGCAGACCTTATTCGGGCCCGGGTTGAAAGAAATTATCGCTGACATTACAGGAGGTAAAGGCCATGCCCTGCCTCAGGACAAAGCCAAAGCTAAGGCTAGACAGTCTAATTTTCGTTCCTTTCGTAATTTCAAAGCTGGAGCAGCATCAACTTCCTCTGCACCAAGACAGGAAGGAGCTGTTGCTCGCTACAGACAAGGCTGGAAACCTAACCAGTCCTGGAACAAGGGCAAGCAGACCAGGAAACCTGCTGCTGCCCCTAAAACAGCATGAATTGAGGGCCCCCGATCCGGGATCGGATCTAGTGGGGGGCAGACTTTCTCTCTTCGCCCAGGCTTGGGCAAGAGATGTCCAGGATCCCTGGGCGCTAGAGATAATATCTCAGGGATACCTTCTGGACTTCAAATACTCTCCTCCAAGAGAGAGATTTCATCTGTCAAGGTTGTCAACAATCCAGACAAAGAAAGAGGCGTTTCTACGCTGCGTACAAGAGCTCTTGTTAATGGGAGTAATCCATCCTGTTCCACGATCGGAACAGGGACAGGGGTTTTACTCAAATCTGTTTGTGGTTCCCAAAAAAGAGGGAACTTTCAGACCAATCCTGGACTTAAAGATCCTAAACAAATTCCTAAGAGTTCCATCGTTCAAGATGGAGACTATTCGGACAATTTTACCTATGATCCAAGAGGGTCAGTACATGACCACTGTAGATTTAAAAGATGCCTACCTTCACATACCGATTCACAAAGATCATTACCGGTACCTAAGGTTTGCCTTCCTAGACAGGCATTACCAGTTTGTGGCTCTTCCATTCGGATTGGCTACAGCTCCAAGAATCTTCACAAAGGTTCTGGGTGCTCTTCTGGCGGTACTAAGACCGCGGGGAATCTCGGTAGCTCCATACCTAGACGACATTCTGATTCAAGCTTCAAGCTTTCAAACTGCCAAGTCTCATACAGAGTTAGTACTGGCATTTCTAAGGTCACATGGATGGAAGGTGAACGAAAAGAAAAGTTCACTCGTTCCACTCACAAGAGTTCCCTTCCTGGGGACTCTTATAGATTCTGTAGAAATGAAGATTTACCTGACAGAGGACAGGCTAACAAGACTTCAAAGTGCTTGCCGCACCCTTCATTCCATTCAACACCCGTCAGTGGCTCAATGCCTGGAGGTAATCGGCTTAATGGTA
Source organism: Bombina bombina (assembly GCF_027579735.1). Taxonomy (NCBI): domain Eukaryota; kingdom Metazoa; phylum Chordata; class Amphibia; order Anura; family Bombinatoridae; genus Bombina; species Bombina bombina. The sequence continues at coordinate 292,548,280 of NC_069501.1, forward strand.
GCGGCAATGGACATAGTACCCTTTGCACGCTTACACCTCAGACCACTGCAACTGTGCATGCTAAGTCAGTGGAATGGGGATTACTCAGACTTATCCCCTTCTCTGAATCTGGATCAAGAGACCAGAAATTCTCTTCTATGGTGGCTTTCTCGGGCACATCTGTCCAGGGGGATGCCATTCAGCAGACCAGACTGGACAATTGTAACAACAGACGCCAGCCTTCTAGGTTGGGGTGCCGTCTGGAATTTTCTGAAGGCTCAGGGACAATGGAGTCAGGAGGAGAGTCTCCTGCCAATAAACATTCTGGAATTGAGAGCAGTTCTCAATGCCCTCCTGGCTTGGCCCCAGTTGACAACTCGGGGGTTCATCAGGTTTCAGTCGGACAACATCACGACTGTAGCTTACATCAACCATCAGGGAGGGACAAGAAGCTCCCTAGCTATGATGGAAGTATCAAAGATAATTCGCTGGGCAGAGTCTCACTCTTGCCACCTGTCAGCAATCCACATCCCGGGAGTGGAGAACTGGGAGGCGGATTTCTTAAGTCGTCAGACTTTTCATCCGGGGGAGTGGGAACTCCATCCGGAGGTCTTTGCCCAAATACTTCGACGTTGGGGCAAACCAGAGATAGATCTCATGGCGTCTCGACAGAACGCCAAGCTTCCTCGTTACGGGTCCAGATCCAGGGATCCAGGAGCAGTCCTGATAGATGCCCTGACAGCACCTTGGGACTTCAGGATGGCTTACGTGTTTCCACCCTTCCCGATGCTTCCTCGATTGATTGCCAGAATCAAACAAGAGAGAGCATCAGTGATTCTAATAGCTCCTGCGTGGCCACGCAGGACTTGGTATGCAGACCTGGTGGACATGTCATCCTGTCCACCTTGGTCTCTACCTCTGAAACAGGACCTTCTGATACAGGGTCCCTTCAAACATCAAAATCTAACTTCTCTGAAGCTGACTGCTTGGAAATTGAACGCTTGATTTTATCAAGACGTGGGTTTTCCGAGTCAGTTATTGATACCTTAATACAGGCTAGGAAGCCTGTTACCAGAAAGATTTACCATAAGATATGGCGTAAATACCTATATTGGTGTGAATCCAAAGGTTACTCTTGGAGTAAGGTTAGGATTCCTAGGATATTGTCTTTTCTACAAGAAGGTTTAGAAAAGGGTTTATCTGCTAGTTCATTAAAGGGACAGATCTCAGCTCTGTCCATTCTGTTACACAAACGTCTGTCAGAAGTTCCTGACGTCCAGGCTTTTTGTCAGGCTTTGGCCAGGATTAAGCCTGTGTTTAAAACTGTTGCTCCACCATGGAGTTTAAACCTTGTTCTTAATGTTTTACAGGGCGTTCCGTTTGAACCCCTTCATTCCATTGATATAAAGTTGTTATCTTGGAAAGTTCTATTTTTAATGGCTATTTCCTCAGCTCGAAGAGTCTCTGAATTATCAGCCTTACATTGTGATTCTCCTTATTTGATTTTTCATTCGGATAAGGTAGTTCTGCGTACTAAACCTGGGTTCTTACCTAAGGTAGTTACTAACAGGAATATCAATCAAGAGATTGTTGTTCCTTCCTTGTGCCCAAATCCTTCTTCGAAGAAGGAACGTCTACTGCACAACCTGGATGTAGTCCGTGCTCTAAAATTTTACTTACAGGCAACTAAGGAATTTCGACAAACGTCTTCTCTGTTTGTCGTTTACTCTGGGCAGAGGAGAGGTCAAAAAGCTTCTGCTACCTCTCTTTCTTTTTGGCTTCGTAGCATAATTCGTTTAGCTTATGAGACTGCTGGACAGCAGCCTCCTGAAAGAATTACAGCTCATTCTACTAGAACTGTGGCTTCCACTTGGGCCTTCAAGAATGAGGCCTCTGTTGAGCAGATTTGCAAGGCTGCAACTTGGTCTTCGCTTCATACTTTTTCCAAATTTTACAAATTTGACACTCTTGCTTCATCGGAGGCTATTTTTGGGAGAAAGGTTCTTCAGGCAGTGGTTCCTTCTGTATAAAGAGCCTGCCTATCCCTCCCGTCATCCGTGTACTTTTGCTTTGGTATTGGTATCCCAGAAGTAATGATGACCCGTGGACTGATCACACTTAACAGAAGAAAACATAATTTATGCTTACCTGATAAATTCCTTTCTTCTGTAGTGTGATCAGTCCACGGCCCGCCCTGTTTTTAAGGCAGGTAAATATTTTTTAATTTATACTCCAGTCACCACTTCACCCTTGGCTTTTCCTTTCTCGTTGGTCCTTGGTCGAATGACTGGGAGTGACGTAGAGGGGAGGAGCTATATGCAGCTCTGCTGGGTGAATCCTCTTGCACTTCCTGTTGGGGAGGAGTAATATCCCAGAAGTAATGATGACCCGTGGACTGATCACACTACAGAAGAAAGGAATTTATCAGGTAAGCATAAATTATGTTTTTAGTTGCTTCTGGTTTCTAGAGGCTTGTTTCATTTTGCATTTTTTCCCATTCCTGAAACTGCCATTTAAGGAATTTGATAATTTTGCTTTATATGTTGTTTTTTCTTTTACATATTGCAAGATGTCACTACCTGACCCTGGATCAGAATCTACTTCTGGAAAAGCGCTGCCTGATGTCGGTTCTACCAAAGTTAAGTGCATTTGTTGTAAACTTTTGGTAACTGTTCCTCCGGCTGTAGTTTGTGTTAGTTGTCATGATAAGCTATCCAACGCTGATAATATTTCCATTAGTAATAAACCATTACCTGTTGTTGTTCCTTCAACATCTAATGTTCAGGATGTTCCTGTTAATGTTAAAGAATTTGTTTCTAATTCTATTTGGAAGGCTCTGTCTGTTATTCCTCCTTCTAGTAAACGTAAGAGGTCTTTTAAAACTTCACATATTTCAGATGAATTTTTAAATGACAGCCATCATTCTGACTTATCTTTTTCTGATGAGGATCTTTCTGGTTCAGAAGATTCTACCTCAGATATTGACACTGATAAATCTTCATATTTGTTTAAGATGGAGTTTATTCGTTCTTTACTTAAAGAAGTGTTGATTGCATTAGATATGGAGGAGTCTAGTCCTCTTGATATTAAAACTTCTAAGCGTTTAAATTTGGTTTTTAAACCTCATGTAGTTATTCCAGAAGTTTTTCCAGTTCCTGATGCTATTTCAGAAGTAATTTCTAGGGAATGGAATAGTCTGGGTACTTCATTTACTCCTTCTCCAAGGTTTAAGAAATTGTACCCTTTGCCATCTGATAGATTAGAGTTTTGGGAGAAAATCCCCAAAGTTGATGGGGCTATCTCTACTCTTGCTAAACGTACTACTATCCCTACGGCAGATAGTTCTTCATTTAAGGATCCTTTATATAGGAAGCTTGAATCCTTTCTAAGGAAGGCTTATTTATGTTCAGGTAATCTTCTTAAACCTGCTATTTCTTTGGCTGATGTTGCTGCAGCTTCAACGTTCTGGTTGGAGGCTTTAGCGCAACAAGTGTCAGACCATAATGCTTATAGCATTGTTAAACTCCTTCAACATGCTAATAACTTTATTTGTGATGCCATTTTCGATATCATCAGAATTGATGTCAGGTATATGTCTTTAGCTATTTTAGCTAGAAGAGCTTTATGGCTTAAAGGGCCACTAAACCCAAAATCTTTCTTTCATGATTCAGATAGAACATACAAATTTAAACAACATTACAATTTACTTCTATTATTTATTTTGCTTCATTTTTTAGATATCCTTATTTGAAGAAAAAGCAATGCACATGGGTGAGCCAATCACATGAGGCTTCTATGTGCAGCAACCAATCAGCAGCTACTGAGCATATCTAGATATGCTTTTCAGCAAAGAATATCAAGAGAATAAAACAAATTAGATAATAGAAGTAAATTAGAAATATGTTTAAAATGCATTCTCTTTCTAAATCATGAAAGAAAAAATGTGGGTATCATGGCCCTTTAAGTCTTGGAATGCAGATATGACTTCTAAGTCAACTTTGCTTTCTCTTTCTTTCCAAGGTAATACATTATTTGGTTCTCAGTTAGACTCAATAATTTCAACTGTTATTGGGGGGAAGGGAGCCTTTTTACCGCAGGATAAAAAATCTAAAGGTAAATATAGGGCTGCTAATCGTTTTTGTTCCTTTCGTCAGAATAAGGAACAAAAGCCTGACCCTTCCTCTAAAGGAACAGTTTCCGTTTGGAAACCTTCTCCAGTCTGGAATAAATCCAAGCCTTTTGAAAGTCAAAACCAGCTCCCAAATCCGCATGAAGGTGCGGCCCTCATTCCAGCACAGCTGGTAGGGGTCAGGTTACGATTTTTCAAAGATGTTTGGATCAATTCGATTCAAAGTCTTTGGATTCAGAACATTGTTTCACAAGGGTACAGAATAGGTTTCAAAATAAGACCGCCTGTGAGAAGATTCTTTCATGCATTCCAGTAAACCCAGTAAAGGCTCAAGCGTTTCTGAAATGTGTTTCAGATCTGGAGTCAGCTGGAGTAATTGTGCCAGTTCCAGTTCTGGAATAGGGCCTGGGGTTTTATTCAAATCTGTTCATTGTTCCAAAGAAAGAGAATTCTTTCAGACCAGTTCTGGATCTAAAAATATTGAATCGTTATGTAAGGATACCAACATTCAAGATGGTGACTATAAGGACTATTCTGCCTTTTGTTCAGCAAGGGCATTATATGTCCACAATAGACTTACAGGATGCATATCTTCATATTCCAATTCATCCGGACTATTATCAGTTCCTGAGATTCTCTTTTCTAGACAAGCATTACCAGTTTGTTGCTCTTCCTTTTGGCCTAGCAACAGCTCCAAGGATCTTTTCGAAGGTTCTCGGTGTCCACCTCTCTGTAATCAGGGAGCAGGGTATTGCGGTATTTCCTTATTTGGACAATATCTTGGTACTTGCTCAGTCTTTACATTCTGCAGAATCTCACACAAATCAACTTGTGTTGTTTCTTCAAAGACATGGTTGGAGGATCAATTTACTAAAGAGTTCCTTGATTCCTCAGACAAGGGTAACCTTTTTGGGTTTCCAAATAGATTCAGTGTCCATGACTTTGTCTCTAACAGAAAAGAGACGTCTGAAATTGGTTTCAGCTTGTCGAAACCTTCAGTCTCAATCTTTCCCTTCGGTAGCTTTGTGCATGGAAATTTTAGGTCTCATGACTGCACTATCGGACGCAATCCCTTTTGCTCGTTTTCACATGAGATCTCTTCAGCTTTGTATGCTGAACCAATGGTGCAGGGATTATACAAAGATATCACAATTAATATCCTCAAATCCCAATGTTCGATCTTCTCTGACTTGGTGGTTAGATCACCATCGTTTAGTTCAAGGGGCCTCTTTTGTTCGTCCAACCTGGACTGTGATCTCAACAGATGCGAGTCTTTCAGGTTGGGGAGCTGTATGGGGATCTCTGAAAGCGCAGGGGGTTTGGGAATCTCAGGAGGCGAGATTACCAATCAACATTTTGGAACTCAGTGCGATTTTCAGAGCTCTTCAGTTCTGGCCTCTTCTGAAGAGAGAATCGTTTATTTGTTTTCAGACAGACAATGTCACAACCGTGGCATATGTCAATCATCAAGGGGGGACTCACAGTCCTCAGGCTATGAAAGAAGTATCTTGGATACTTGAATGGGCGGAATCCAGCTCCTGTCTAATTTCTGCAGTTCACATCTCAGGTATAGACAATTGGGAAGCGGATTATCTCAGTCGCCAGACGTTACATCCGGGGGAATGGTCTCTTCACCCAGAGGTATTTCTTCAGATTGTTCAAATCTGGGGGCTTCCAGAAATAGATCTGATGGCCTCTCATCTAAACAAGAAACTTCCCAGGTATCTGTCCAGATTCAGGGATCCTCAGGCGGAAGCAGTGGACGCGTTGTCTCTTCCTTGGATTTATCAACCTGCCTATATCTTTCCGCCTCTAGTTCTTCTTCCAAGAGTGATTTCCAAAATCCTAATGGAGCGTTCATTTGTACTGCTGGTGGCTCCAGCATGGCCACACAGGTTTTGGTATGCGGATCTCGTTCGGATGGCAAATTGCCAACCTTGGACACTTCCGTTAAGGCCAGACCTTCTGTCTCAAGGCCCATTTTTCCATCAGGATCTCAAATCATTAAATTTGAAGGTATGGAGATTGAACGCTTAATTCTTAGTCATAGAGGTTTCTCTGACTCAGTGATTAATACTATGTTACAGGCTCGTAAATCTGTGTCTAGAAAGATCTATTACCAAGTCTGGAAGACTTACATTTCTTGGTGTTCTTCACATAAATTCTCTTGGCATTCTTTTAGAATTCCTAGAATTTTACAATTTCTTCAAGATGGTTTGGATAAGGGTTTGTCTGCAAGTTCCTTGAAAGGACAAATCTCTGCTCTTTCTGTTCTTTTTCACAGAAAGATTGCTAATCATCCTGATATTCATTGTTTTGTACAGGCTTTGGTTCGTATCAAGCCTGTCATTAAGTCAATCTCTCCTCCTTGGAGTCTCAATTTGGTTCTGAGGGCTTTACAGGCTCCTCCGTTTGAACCTATGCATTCTCTGGATATTAAATTACTTTCTTGGAAAGTTTTGTTCCTGTTGGCCATCTCTTCTGATAGAAGAGTTTCTGAGTTATCTGCTCTTTCTTGTGAACCTCCTTTTCTGATTTTTCATCAGGATAAGGCGGTGTTGTGGACTTCATTTAATTTTTTACCCAAGGCTGTGAATTCTAACAACATTAGTAGAGAAATTGTTGTCCCTTCATTGTGTCCTAATCCTAAGAATTCTCTGGAGAGATCTTTACATTCTTTGGATGTAGTAAGGGCTTTGAAATACTGTGTTGAAGCTACTAAAGATTTCAGAAAGACTTGTAGTCTATTTGTTATCTTTTCTGGTTCTAGGAAAGGTCAGAAGGCTTCTGCAATTTCTTTGGCGTCTTGGTTAAAGTCTTTGATTCATCATGCTTATGTGGAGTCAGGTAAATACCCGCCTCAAAGGATTACGGCTCTTTCTACTAGGTCAGTTTCTACTTCCTGGGCTTTTAGGAATGAAGCTTCTGTTGATCAGATTTGCAAAGCAGCAACTTGGTCTTCTTTGCATACTTTTACTAAATTCTACCATTTTGATGTTTTCTCTTCTTCTGAAGCAGTTTTTGGTAGAAAAGTACTTCAGGCAGCTGTTTCAGTTTGAGTCTTCTGCTTATAATTTCAGTTTTTTTCATTATAAGATTAAAACTTTTTGATTTGGGTTGTGGATTATTTTTTCAGCGGAATTGACTGTCTTTATTTTATCCCTCCCTCTCTAGTGACTCTTGCGTGGAAGTTCCACATCTTGGGTATCTGCTATCCCATACGTCACTAGCTCATGGACTCTTGATAATTACATGAAAGAAAACATTTATGTAAGAACTTACCTGATAAATTCATTTCTTTCATATTAGCAAGAGTCCATGAGGCCCACCCTTTTTGTGGTGGTTATGATTTCTTTCATGTAATTAGCAAGAGTCCATGAGCTAGTGACGTATGGGATATACATTCCTACCAGGTTTCCCAAACCTCAAAATGCCTATAAATACACCCCTCACCACACCCACAACTCAGTTTTACAAACTAGTGACATATGGGATATACATTCCTACCAGGTTTCCCAAACCTCAAAATGCCTATAAATACACCCCTCACCACACCCACAACTCAGTTTTACAAACTTTGCCTCCTATGGAGGTGGTGAAGTAAGTTTGTGCTAGATTCTACGTTGATATGCGCTCCGCAGCAGGTTGGAGCCCGGTTTTCCTCTCAGCGTGCAGTGAATGTCAGAGGGATGTGAGGAGAGTATTGCCTATTTGAATTCAATGATCTCCTTCTACGGGGTCTATTTCATAGGTTCTCTGTTATCGGTCGTAGAGATTCATCTCTTACCTCCCTTTTCAGATCGACGATATACTCTTATATATACCATTACCTCTACTGATTCTCGTTTCAGTACTGGTTTGGCTTTCTACTACTTGTAGATGAGTGTCCTGGGATAAGTAAGTCTTATTTTCTGTGACACTCTAAGCTATGGTTGGGCACTTTTATATAAAGTTCTAAATATATGTGTTCAAACATTTATTTGCCTTGACTCAGGATGTTCAACATTCCTTATTTCAGACAGTCAGTTTCATATTTGGGATAATGCATACGAATTAATCAATTTTTTTCTTACCTTAAAATTTGACTTTTTCCCTGTGGGCTATTAGGCTCGCAGGGGCTGAAAATGCTTCATTTTATTGCGTCATTCTTGGCGCAGACTTTTTTGGCGCAAAACTTTTTTTCTGTTTCCAGCGTCATACGTGTCGCCGGAAGTTTTTTTGACTTTTTTTGCGCCAAAAGTGTCGGCGTTCCGGTTGTGGCGTCATTTTTGCGCCAAATAATGTGGGCGTCTTTTTTGGCGCTAAAAAATATGGGCGTCACTATTGTCTCCACATTATTTAAGTCTCATTATTTATTGCTTCTGGTTGCTAGAAGCTTGTTCACTGGCATTTTTTCCCATTCCTGAAACTGTCATTTAAGGAATTTGATCAATTTTGTTTTATATGTTGTTTTTTCTATTACATATTGCAAGATGTCTCAGTTTGTCCCTGAGTCAGAAGCCACTTCTGGAAAAATGCTTAACTGAGTTTCAGTTCTACCAAAGCTAAGTTCATTTATTTTAAATGTTATAAATGTTTATCTTTAGCTATGGTTTGTAATAAGTTATTATGATATACTTTTACATGCAGATTCCATTAGTATTTATGCTTTATACATTTCCATTCTTAAGTGCAAGAAATGTTTAGAAGATTTATAAGAAATATTTTTTCTGATTAAGGCTATGTCTGACTTCGTGCCTTCTAATACGATTTTTAGGTCTTTTTCACTTCTTTTTTAATTATTGAAGTTTCAAATGACAAACAACATACTGATTTATCCTTCTCTGATGATGTTTTTTTCTCTTTCAGAAATTCTCTTCATCAGATATTGACACTAACAAATCTACTTTTTTATATAATTTTTTTATTATTAAAGTACATTTGTTCTTTGTTGAAGAGGTGTTGATTATTTTGGATATTAAGGTAACTAGTTCTTTAAGACTAGCTGACACTATTTCTGCCTTTTTATTCTTCTGTGATTTCAGAGGTTTTCTTTCCAATTCCCCATACTAGGGAATGGAATAGGCTGAGAATTTTCTTTTATTTTTTAAACTATATTCTTTGTCAGCAGTTAAATTCAATTTGGAGGGTTCTCCAATTTATTGGAGCTATCTCTACTCCTACTAATTATGCTATTGTTTTTATAGCAAAATAGTATTTATTTTCCTTTATATAGTTGTATCTTATTTTTGGAAAATTATTTAGTTTCAGGTACTTTTCTTGGTCCTGTGATATTACAATTGCTTCATTTTTTCTGTTTACTTTAAGATCAAGTATCAGATCATGATTTATTTTAGCATTGTTAAGGGACAACATTTACTAGACTAGGTGCCGTTGCATTTGTCTTGTTGTTTTGCATTTTGCAAGTCCTCTGTTTTGACTGGTCCTTTAAACTGGACTATCATGCTAATGATTTCATTTGTGTCTTCATTTTATTGAATATATTCGCAAATGAGGGTTAATCTATGTCTTTAGCTATTTTAGCTAGAAGAATTCTGTGATTTTTAAAAATCCATATTTCTTTTGTTCTAAGATAATCAATTATAATTGGATTCAATTCTTAACTGTTACTATAGGCTTCAATATTGAGTTCTAAGACTAAAACTTTAAGCTTATACTAGTTTGGTTGTTCTTATTAAGGAACAAGTTCTTTCCCAAGTAACATGTTTTTAATTGGGGTTCGAAATTAGCTCCCTAATGTTGTGATGCACGTGCCGTATTCCAGCTTGGCTGGTAAGGGGCAGGTTAAGACTTCTTTGAAATTTATTTGGTTCTATTTTGTCCAAATTTCTTTGATTTTATTCCAGTAAGGCTAACGCTTTCTTTCAGTGTGTTTCTGTCCTATATATTTTGGATACTGATGAAGCATGGCTGGGTACCCATGGGGTTCAAGCGCTGCTCAGACCTGGAATCTTCTGGGGTTTTTATTCCAGTTCCTTTTCTAGGAACTGGGTTTTGGAGTTTTATTCAAACTATTCTGCCTTTTTGTGGTCATTGATAGCATTATTTGTTTTCTTTAGATACAATAAATGCATATTCTTCATTTTTCTATTTTCATTTAGATTATTTCCTGAGGATGCGGATTCTCATATGTTTCACTTGCTCTTCAGGACATAGTTAGAGGATCTTTTTTCAAAAACTCTTGATTCCTCACGCAAGGGTCACCTTTTTTTAGGTTTCCAGATGGTTTATGTCACTATCTTTGTCTCTATCAGACAAGGGACAATTTGTATTGGGTTCCGTCTGTCGGTACCTTTAGTCTCTATTATTTCCTTCAGTTGCTATATATGCATAGAAGTTTTAACAGCATTGGATTCAATTCCCTTTGCTCATTTTCAATGGAAAGATCCTTTTCAGCTTTTTATGAGTGTTGTTTCTTCAAGAACATGGTTGGAGGATCAATTAACCAAAAAGTTTGTTGATTCCTCAGACAAGAGTAACCTTTTTTAGATTTCCGGATAGATTCAGTGTCCATGACTCTGTCTCTGTTGGACAGGAGACGTCTGAAATTGGTTTCAGCTTATCGAAACCTTCAGTCTCAATCATTCCCTTCGGTAGCCTTATGCATGGAAATTCTAGGTTCTTATGACTGCTGCATTGGACGTGTTCCCCTTTGCTCATTTTCACATGCGACCTCTTCAGCTCTGTATGCTGAACCAGTGGTGCCGGGATTATACAAAGATATCTCATTTAATATCTTTAAAACTGATTGTTCGACACCCTCTGACGTGGTACAGACCACCATCGTTTAGTTCAGGGGGCTTCTTTTTTTCTTCCAACCTGGACTGTGATCTCAACAGATGCAAGTCTGACAGGTTGGGGAGCTGTATGGGGGTTTCTGACAGCACAAGGGGTTTGGGAAATCTCAGGAGAATATTTGCAATTTTCAGAAGCTCTTCAGTCATGGCCTCTTCTAAAGAGAGAATCGTTCATTTGTTTTCAGACTTACAATGTCACAACTGTGGCATATATCAATCATCAAGGAGGGACTCACAGTCCTCTGGCTATGAAAGAAGTATCTCGAATACTGGTATGGGCGGAATCCAGCTCCTGTCTAATCTCTGCGGTTCATATCCCAGGTATTGACAATTGGAAAGCGGATTATCTCAGTCGCCAAACGTTACATCCGGCCGAGTGGTCTCTTCACCCAGAGGTGTTTCTTCAGATTATTCAAATGTGAGGACTTCCAGAAATTGATCTGATGGCTTCTCATCTAAACAAGAAACTTCCCAGGTATCTGTCCAGATCCAGGGATCCTCAGGCGGAAGCAGTGGATGCATTGTCACTTCCTTGGAAGTATCATCCTGCCTATATCTTTCCGCCTCTAGTTCTTCTTCCAAGAGTAATCTCCAAGATTCTGAAGGAATGCTCGTTTTTTCTGCTGGTGGCTCCAGCATGGTCTCACAGGTTTTGGTATATGGATCTTGTCCGCATGGCTTCTTGCCAACCGTGGACTCTTCCGTTAAGACCAGACCTTCTGTCACAAGGTCCTTTTTTACCATCAGGATCTCAAATCCTTAAATTTAAAGGTATGGAGATTGAACGCTTGATTCTTAGTCAAAGAGGTTTCTCTGACTCTGTGATTAATACTATGTTACAGGCTCGTAGATCTGTATCTAGGAAGATATATTATCGAGTCTGGAAGACTTACATTTCTTGGTGTCTTTCTCATCATTTTTCCTGGCATTCTTTTAGAATTCCGAGAAATTTTCAGTTTCTTCAGGATGGTTTGGATAAAGGTTTGTCTGCAAGTTCCTTGAAAGGACAAATCTCTGCTCTTTCTGTTCTTTTTCACAGAAGGATTGCTATTCTTCCTGATATTCATTGTTTTGTACAAGCTTTGGTTCGTATAAAACCTGTTATTAAGTCAATTTCTCCTCCTTGGAGTTTGAATTTGGTTCTGGGGGCTCTTCAAGCTCTCCCGTTTGAACCTATGCATTCAATGGACATTAAATTACTTTCTTGGAAAGTTTTGTTTTCTTTGGCCCTCTCTTCTGCTAGAAGAGTTTCTGAATTATCTGCTCTTTCTTATAAATCTCCTTTTCTGATTTTCCATCAGGATAAGGCGGTGTTGCGAACTTCTTTTAAATTTTTACCTAAGGTTGTGATTTCTAACAACATTAGTAGAGAAATTGTGGTTCCTTCATTATGTCCTAATCCTAAGAATTCTAAGGAGAGATCATTGCATTCTTTGGATGTAGTTAGAGCTTTGAAATATTATGTTGAAGCTACTAAGAATTTCCGAAAGACTTCTAGTCTATTTGTTATCTTTTCCGGTTCCAGGAAAGGTCAGAAGGCCTCTGCCATTTCTTTGGCATCTTGGTTGAAATCTTTTATTCATCATGCTTATGTCGAGTCGGGTAAATCTCCGCCTCAAAGGATTACAGCTCATTCTACTAGGTCAGTTTCTACTTCCTGGGCGTCTAGGAATGAAGCTTCGATTGATCAGATTTGCAAAGCAGCAACTTGGTCTTCTTTGCATACTTTTACTAAATTCTACCATTTTGATGTGTATTCTTCTTCTGAAGCAGTTTTTGGTAGAAAAATACTTCAGGCAGCTGTTTCAGTTTGATTCTTCTGCTTATAATTTCAGTTTTCTTCATTATAAGATTTAAACTTTATTTTGGGTGTGGATTATTTTTCAGTGGAATTGGCTGTCTTTATTTTATCCCTCCCTCTCTAGTGACTCTTGCGTGGAAGATCCACATCTTGGGTAGTCATTATCCCATACGTCACTAGCTCATGGACTCTTGCTAATTACATGAAAGAAAACATAATTTATGTAAGAACTTACCTGATAAATTCATTTCTTTCATATTAGCAAGAGTCCATGAGGCCCACCCTTTTTGTGGTGGTTATGATTTTTTTGTATAAAGCACAATTATTCCAATTCCTTGTTTTTTATGCTTTCGCACTTTTTTCTTATCACCCCACTTATTGGCTATTCGTTAAACTGATTTGTGGGTGTGGTGAGGGGTGTATTTATAGGCATTTTGAGGTTTGGGAAACTTTGCCCCTCCTGGTAGGAATGTATATCCCATACGTCACTAGCTCATGGACTCTTGCTAATATGAAAGAAATGAATTTATCAGGTAAGTTCTTACATAAATTATGTTTTTTTTGTATAAAGCACAATTATTCCAATTCCTTATTTTTTTATGCTTTCGCTCCTTTCTTATCACCCCACTTCTTGGCTATTCATTAAACTGAATTGTGGGTGTGGTGAGGGGTGTATTTATAGGCATTTTGAGGTTTGGGAAACTTTGCCCCTCCTGGTAGGAATGTATATCCCATACGTCACTAGCTCATGGACTCTTGCTAATATGAAAGAAATGAATTTATCAGGTAAGTTCTTACATAATTTATGTTATTGTGTGCTGAGAGTTGTCATCATTCCTCTACGATAAAATAATTACCTGTAGACGAGTATATGAGAATCAGAAGGAATTGCTCTACTGATGAGTCGTTTAATACTGCAGCAATAGACTTGAGACACAGGGGCTTATCCATCAAGCTCCAAATGAAGTTTGGGGGCCCGTGTTTCTGGCGAGTCTTTAGACTCGCCAGAAACACCAGTTATGAAGCAGCGGTCTAAAGACCGCTGCTCCATAACCCTGTCCGCCTGCTCTGTTGAGGCGGACAGGAATCGCCACAATTCAACCCGATCGAGTAGGATAAGGTCCGACAGACATTTGATAATTCGGCCTCAAAGACTGTTAGAGAGAGGTTACTCTCATAGATTCAATAACCATTGGCATGTCATTAAGGCAGAGAGACAACCATTTAAAGACATTAATTACAGCTAAACCTTCATTTACGTATAGGAGGTGTAAGAATTTGAATGAATATCTGACACAGAGCCATTTTGACAAAAATACCAATAAAATACAGATTTTCCAGGGATCTGTGGAATGTGGGGATTGTAAGGTCTGCTAGCATATGGTCAAGAAAACTGCTATGAAAGATAGATTCAATAACCTATGATCTATTAAGGAGTATATAAACTGCAAAAGTAGTAATGTGGTATACTGTATTTCTTGCAGTTGTAATATGTTCTATGCTGGCATGATGACGAGACCCCTAGGGAAGAGAATGACTGAACACCTAAGTAATATTAGGAATGCAAAGTCAGATGTGGATAAAAAGAAGAAAATAACTAGTGTTGCAAGAAATTTCTTGCATAAACGCAGAGGAAATACACAGGCACTTAAATGCTTGGGCCTGGAGAGAATCAAACCAGGCATCAGAGGGGGTGATATGGAAACCCAATTGCTGCAGCAGGAAACAATATGGATATTCAGATTAGACAGTGTCATGCCTAAGGGCATGAACAAGTCCAATAAGTATTGGACTTTCCTTTAAACTTAAATTATTCAGCAATGAATATATAATTTGTGGTGGTATAATACCTTTAAAACCCATTAAATATTAACTTAACCCCTTGCAATGAATGGTTTTAGACTAATTATATCTGATGATACAATACAGCGATTGCTGACCTCATTACATTATGTTTGATATGAGGAATTGTAGGTATCCTAGAAGGGAATATACACTCTTGCTAGATATAACAATGAGGGATGAGGAAATCTAATGTGTATTAATATATAGGTTCAACATGATATAAGGTTATCTGGTACTACCACGGATAAAGTAGCTATATTATAATTAGTGACATAGTTATGTTTCAATCTTTCTATGCCACTATCATATAATGTGGCACAGAGGGTTGATGTGTGTGTTTTTTTAGAGTCCTCTCTTTGGCTCCTATTATAGTCAGAAGAAAAGTAAGGTAATAGAAAGCCAGACGGATTGAGTCTGTCTATTACCATATGTACTTTAGTACCCTTCAACTGCGAATGATATTGTTAAAGTTACTGCATGAATAATGTGCTTGACTTGATATAAGTATACCTGAGCTTAAGATATTACAGACCAATAGGTATAGATGGTGCTCCTTTGTAAAAGGATCTACAATGGCTCTGTTAAATATTGCATTTTAGCGTTTTATAAAATACGTAACATACTATTAGGAAATATTAGTCACAATTGTAATAAGTAACAGAAACCTATCACTCTAGTAACATTGCAACCAATTGATGGGACCCAGACTCAGTGACAATCGTATCTGCCGCAAGCTACTGTTTACAATTCTAGTGCTAACTCAATGAGACAAGCTCCCACACACATGCCCCCTCGATAGCCAATGAAAGTAATAATGTGGAATTGGAGGAGGGAGGAGCTATGATGTGACACGTTGTAATTGGAGGCTTGACTCAGACAGGGTATTTAAGTTGCGATGAAAAAGTGCTTGTCTTGTCCTATTATTCACAATCATAGTCACATTGAGAAAGGCCGCATACAGGCCGAAACGCGTGTGTGCTTAACTTTATCTTCACTGTATAATCTAGGTTACGCCTCTGTCACCTGATGCTGATGTAAGCTGTTATCGGCCAGGAAACAGGTAGGGGGACAGTCTATGCAGTGATAGTTAATTTGGGTTGTTTTGTTTTTAAGTGTGGTGGGTAATTTACCAGGGTTTCCTAGATTTTAAGATAAAATATCTTTATTAAAAGTTATATTTTAAGTGTATACTCAATTAGAAGTGGAGTGCTTAATCCCTCTGCTTTTGCCCCATTCCTTTAATGGGGTATTTGTGTTCTATAGTATTTATTAGGGCAGCACCGGCCCCTTTTTTAGGGTCCTTTCCTCTAATTTAACTTTGCAGTGCCAGTAATTTATTCCTTTTATAACCTTCAGTTACTTACCTGCATTAGGGTGGCCAGCAGGTCATATAATGACACTTAAGTGTATTATAGTAACCAGTAGCAAATGTATGTAATTTATTTATTTTTTGGTGGGGGGCGCAAGTTGCTGGTCTTGCCTAGGGCGCAAAATAGTCTAGCACCGGCCCTGGCTGTAACATATATAACATGATATTTTTTTATTATAATAATGAATAGCTAACTGCTACTGTAACAATAACGCTGGTTAAACTTGCTTCACAGGTAGCTATATGGCTGAGAAACAAAAAGGTGTGGCATAATATCATGTGTCCTTTCTTCAATGAGCTGCCTACGGCATTGTCATAATGAATAGAATTATGAAGAAAAAAAAGGAGTGGATTATTAGAGATTGTTGTGATGACTGCTGATAAATATGGGCAGTTATAACCTAAATTACAAAGGAGAAGCAGAGAAAGTTCTTGGTTTAAGGCACTTAGCCAAAACAACTTGCTTAAGCAGGACATATTTATTCAAAACTTAAGTAACAAATTCTAGCTACTATTCAAATTAAGCAGTCCTGGCTACTACACACAGCTTGTCAGCCAATGCATACAAAGTTAAAGGAAAATATATGTGCTTGCAATATTTCAAGCAACAATATAAACACATGCACAATTTTAAGCAATGGAGGAGGTAATAGAGACAGACAGCAGTTCAGTGTGTGTTGTTTTACCCCCAAGTGCTGCTTTAAAACGGGACATACTAAACTGCATATTGGGATGATGGGATGATGGGATGATTGGCTGCAATGCTAAACACTATCACTAGATGTCATTATACTTTTTACACACATTCATGGTAATGACTCTGCTGTAACTCAAAATATGTTGTTCTTTTCTGCACTGCTTGATACTAAGTTGCAAACAGTAGTTGCAAATGTTTAACTATTCACTTGCTGACATATATACAGTTGTATAATGGAATCACATTAAATAATATAATAGAAAAATACTTTTGTGGGACTACATTACTAATTTAATATAGTACATGTATGTGCAAAGCAACACATTTAACCTGTTTTGATAGGAACCTGTGAATAGATGTTTTAAACATGGGGATTATGGGTTACACATGCCAAGGAAAATTGTAATTTCTGATAAGAATATGGTTATAACTATTTTTCTACATGGGGATTATGGGTGAAATATCATGGTTACACATGCAGAAGAACACATTTGACCTGTTTCTGATAGGAATATGGATATAATTATTTTTATACATGGGGATTATGGGTGAAATATCATGGTTACACATGCAGAAGAACACATTTGACCTGTTTCTGATAGGAATATGGTTCTAATTATTTTTCTACATGGGGATTATGGGTGAAATATCATGGTTACACATGCAGAAGAACACATTTGACCTGTTTCTGATAGGAAAATGGTTATAATTATTTTTCTACATGGGGATTATGGGTGAAATATCATGGTTACACATGCAGAAGAACACATTTGACCTGTTTCTGATAGGAAAATGGTTATAATTATTTTTATACATGGGGATTATGGGTGAAATATCATGGTTACACATGCAGAAGAACACATTTGACCTGTTTCTGATAGGAATATGGTTCTAATTATTTGTATACATGGGGATTATGGGTGAAATATCATGGTTACACATGCAGAAGAACACATTTGACCTGTTTCTGATAGGAAAATGGTTATAAATATTTTTATATATGGGGATTATGGGTGAAATATCATGGTTACACTTGAAGAGGAACACATTTTACCTGTTTCTGATAGGAATATGGTTATAATTATTTTTATACATGGGGATTATGGGTGAAATATCATGGTTACACTTGCAGAGGAACACATTTGACCTGTTTCTGATAGGAATTTGGTTATAACTATTTTTCTACATGGGGATTATGGGTGAAATATCATGGTTACACTTGCAGAGGAACACATTTGACCTGTTTCTGATAGGAATATGGTTCTAATTATTTTTATATATGGGGATTATGGGTGAAATATCATGGTTACGCATGCAGAAGAACACATTTGACCTGTTTCTGATAGGAATTTGGTTATAACTATTTTTCTACATGGGGATTATGGGTGGAATATCATGGTTACACATGCAGAAGAACACATTTGACCTGTTTCTGATAGGAATATGGTTCTAATTATTTTTATACATGGGGATTATGGGTGAAATACCATAGTTACACATGCAGAAGAACACATTTGACCTGTTTCTGATAGGAATTTGGTTATAACTATTCTTCTACATGGGGATTATGGGTGAAATATCATGGTTACACATGCAGAGGAACACATTTGATCTGTTTCTGATAGGAATATGGTTCTAATTATTTGTATACATGGGGATTATGGGTGAAATATCATGGTTACACATGCAGAAGAACACATTTGACCTGTTTCTGATAGGAAAATGGTTATAATTATTTTTATACATGGGGATTATGGGTGAAATATCATGGTTACACATGCAGAAGAACACATTTGACCTGTTTCTGATAGGAATATGGTTCTAATTATTTTTATATATGGGGATTATGGGTGAAATATCATGGTTACACATGCAGAAGAACACATTTGACCTGTTTCTGATAGGAATATGGTTCTAATTATTTTTATATATGGGGATTATGGGTGAAATATCATGGTTACACATGCAGAGGAACACATTTGACCTGTTTCTGATAGTAATATGGTTATAATTATTTTTATATATGGGTATTATGGGTGAAATATCATGGTTAAACATGCAGAACAACACATTTGACCTGTTTCTGATAGGAATTTGGTTATAATTATTGTTATACATGGGGATTATGGGTGAAATATCATGCTAACACATGCAGAAGAACACATTTGACCTCTTTCTGATAGGAATATGGTTCTAATTATTTTTATATATGGGGATTATGGGTGAAATATCACGGTTACACATGCAGAAGAACACATTTGACCTGTTTCTGATAGGAATTTGGTTATTATTATTGTTATACATGGGGATTATGGGTGAAATATAATGGTTAGACATGCAGAGGAACACATTTGACCTGTTTCTGATAGGAATATGGTTCTAATTATTTTTCTACATGGGGATTATGGGTGAAATATCATGGTTACACATGCAGAAGAACACATTTGACCTGTTTCTGATAGGAATATGGTTCTAATTATTTGTATACATGGGGATTATGGGGGAAATATCATGGTTACACATGCAGAGGAACAGATTTGACCTGTTTCTGATAGGAATATGGTTCTAATTATTTGTATACATGGGGATTATGGGGGAAATATCATGGTTACACATGCAGAAGAACACATTTGACCTGTTTCTGATAGGAAAATGGTTATAATTATTTTTATACATGGGGATTATGGGTGAAATATCATGGTTACACATGCAGAAGAACACATTTGACCTGTTTCTGATAGGAATATGGATATAATTATTTTTATACATGGGGATTATGGGTGAAATATCATGGTTACACATGCAGAGGAACACATTTGACCTGTTTCTGATAGGAAAATGGTTATAATTATTTTTATACATGGGGATTATGGGTGAAATATCTTGGTTACACATGCAGAAGAACACATTTGACCTGTTTCTGATAGGAATATGGATATAATTATTTTTATACATGGGGATTATGGGTGAAATATCATGGTTACACATGCAGAGGAACACATTTGACCTGTTTCTGATAGGAAAATGGTTATAATTATTTTTATACATGGGGATTATGGGTGAAATATCATGGTTACACATGCAGAAGAACACATTTGACCTGTTTCTGATAGGAATTTGGTTATAATTATTGTTATACATGGGGATTATGGGTGAAATATCATGCTAACACATGCAGAAGAACACATTTGACCTGTTTCTGATAGGAATATGGTTCTAATTATTTTTATACATGGGGATTATGGGTGAAATATCATGGTTACACATGCAGAAGAACACATTTGACCTGTTTCTGATAGGAATATGGTTATAATTATTTTTCTACATGGGGATTATGGGTGAAATATCATGGATACACATGCAGAGGAACACGTTTGACCTGTTTCTGATAGGAAAATGGTTATAATTATTTTTCTACATGGGGATTATAGGTGAAATATCATGGTTACACTTGCAGAGGAACACATTTGACCTGTTTCTGATAGGAATATGGTTACAATTATTTTTATACATGGGGATTATGGGTGAAATATCATGGTTACACTTGCAGAGGAAGACATTTGACCTGTTTCTGATAGGAATATGGTTATAATTCATTTTCTACATGGGGATTATGGGTGAAATATCATGTTTACACATGCCAAGGAACATATTTGACCATTTTCTGATATGAATATGGGTATAATTATTTTTTTATACATGGGGTGTATGGGTTTGATATAAAATGGTTACACATGGAAAGAAACACATTTGACTTGTTACTACTAAGAATATGGGTATATATATTTTTATACATGTGGATTATGGGTGGAATATCATGGTTACACTTGCCAAGGACCATATTTGACCTGTTTTTGATGGAAATATGAGTATAATTATTTTTCTACGTGGGAATTATATGTGGAATATTATGGTTACACATGCCAAGTAATATATTTGACATGTTACTGCTAAGAAAATGTGTACAAATATTTTAATATATGGGGTTTATGGGTGGAATATTATAGTTACACCTGCCAAAGAACATATTTGACCTGTTTCTGATAGAAACGTGGGTATAATTATTTTTCTACATGGGGATTATGGGTGGAATATCATGGTTACACATGCCAAGTAACATATTTGACTGGTTACTGCTAAGAATATGGGTAAACATATTTTTATATATGCAGATTATTGGTGGAATATCATGGTTACTCATGCCAAGAAACATATTTGACCTGTTTCTGATAGGAATATGGATATACATATTTTATATAAAGGGATTATGGGTGGAATATCATGGTTAGAACAATATAGTAACAGATATCACTAAGCGCCCTCCAGAGATAAGACCTAGCTTCGGTTAATTGACTCCTAGTAGTCAAATAGATATAAGGAATAAAGGGATAAAAAACCAAAGCGCCACTGAAGGCTCGGTCTGTAATAGCCCAAAAAATACTACGTGGGGTTGAGATAAGATTAAAATCACATCCACTTTAATTACATATAAAATAACTCACATAAAATAATTCAATAAAATCACAAACTTGAATACTACCCTTGATACCTGGGTAGGGTAAGATCATAGGTCTGCAAACGACAAATTTCAAATATCGAATACTATGGTAAACATGGGAGTCGAGACTCCTTGTCCTTAGAATTATATTCCGTTTACTTAACAAATGCCTGCTAGAATAGATAACTCTGCGGCCCAAATAGGGTCAATCAATGCCGTCTGCAGCTGTTAGAAAACTACAAATACATTAAGTGATACGATGATTGTGTGCTGGGTCCAATAACCCCGTGTTAGTTAACAGAGTGTTCAAAGCGATATCATGAATTGATATTAAATATCCTTAAAAAACAAAAAATCAGACATTCAAACATAAAACTTCAAGTGCCTGTGTCATAAAAAGAAGTGAACAGTGTTTCAAAAAACAATCTAAAAACAAAGCATAAATTTAAAATTCCTGTCATGTAATGAAGAATGTAGCGTGAAATGTCAGAAAAAATATATCAAATCCAATCTGTGCTGTGCATATTATCAAAATCAGGTGAAAAAAACAGTGGCCACTGTGGAAGCAAAAATATTGATGAACAGTACAATCCAACGTGTAAATGTTCCTTACAACCTAAAAAAGTGTTCCTGTAGTGGTCCTGTAAGTGCTGCAGGAACCGGAAATTAAGGTCTAAGGTCTCGGGTCTCCCAAATTCGAGTTTCCCGCGGCGGTACCTAGAAATAAAAAAACACCAATAGTGCAGACGGTTTTCTTAATCTTCTATCAATTGCAAACGTACTCACCAGTCGACGCGTTTCGGTCTATGCTAGGTACCGTCGCGGGAAACTCGAATTTGGGAGACCCGAGACGTCTAGACTTTACTTTCCGGTTCCTGCAGCACTTACAGGACCACTACAGGAACACTTTTTTAGGTTGTAAGGAACATTTACACGTTGGATTGTACTGTTCATCAATATTTTTGCTTCCACAGTGGCCACTGTTTTTTTCACCTGATTTTGATAATCTGCACAGCACAGATTGGATTTTATATATTTTTTCTGACATTTCACGCTACACTCTTCATTACATCACAGGAATTTTAAATTTATGCTTTGTTTTTAGATTGTTTTTTGAAACACTGTTCACTTCTTTTTATGACACAGGCACTTGAAGTTTTATGTTTGAATGTCTGATTTTTTGTTTTTTTAAGGATATTTAATATCAATTCATGATATCACTTTGAACACTCTGTTAACTAACACGGGGTTATTGGACCCAGCACACAATCATCATATCACTTAATGTATTTGTAGTTTTCTAACAGCTGCAGACGGCATTGATTGACCCTATTTGGGCCGCAGAGTTATCTATTCTAGCAGGCATTTGTTAAGTAAACGGAATATAATTCTAAGGACAAAGAATATCATGGTTACCCATGCCAAGAAACATTTTTGACCTGTTTCTGATAGGAATATGGGTAAAATTATTTTTATGTAAGGGTTTATGGGCGGAATATCATGGTTACACATGCCAAGGAACATATTTGACTTGTTACTACTAAGAATATGGGTATAATTATTTTTATATATGGGGATTATGGGTGGAATATCATGGTTACACTTTCCAAGTTACATATTTGACTGGTTTCTGATAGGAGTATGGGTATAATTATGTTTTTTTACATGGGGATTATGGGTGGAATATCATGGTTACACATGCCAAGGAACACGTTTGACCAGTTTCTGATAGGAATATGGGTATAATTATTTTTCTATGTGGGGATTATGGGTAAAATATCATGGTTACACATGCCAAGGAACATATTTGACCTGTGTCTGATAGGAATATTGGCATAAATGTTTTTATATAAAGGGATTATGGGCAGAATATCATGGTTACAAATGCCAAGGAACATATTTGACCTTTTACTGATATGAAACATGGGTATAAATATTGTTTACATTGGGATTATTGGTGTAATATCATGGTTACACATGGGAAGGAACATTTTTCACTTGTTGCTGCTAAAAATATGGGTATACATATTTTTATATATGGGGATTATGGGTGGAATATTATAGTTACACATGCCAAGGAATATATTTGACTGGTTTGTGATAGGAATAGGGGCATAATTATTTTTCTGCATGGGGATTATGGGTGGAATATCACGGTTACACATGAAGATGAACACATTTGACCTGTTTCTGATAGGAATATGGTTAGAATTATTTCTTTCATGTAATTAGCAAGAGTCCATGAGCTAGTGACGTATGGGATATACATTCCTACCAGGAGGGGCAAAGTTTCCCAAACCTCAAAATGCCTATAAATACACCCCTCACCACACCCACAATTCAGTTTTACAAACTTTGCCTCCGATGGAGGTGGTGAAGTAAGTTTGTGCTAGATTCTACGTTGATATGCGCTCCGCAGCAAGTTGGAGCCCGGTTTTCCTCTCAGCGTGCAGTGAATGTCAGAGGGATGTGAGGAGAGTATTGCCTATTTGAATGCAGTGATCTCCTTCTACGGGGTCTATTTCATAGGTTCTCTGTTATTGGTCGTAGAGATTCATCTCTTACCTCCCTTTTCAGATCGACGATATACTCTTATATATACCATTACCTCTGATGATTCTCGTTTCAGTACTGGTTTGGCTTTCTACAAACATGTAGATGAGTGTCCTGGGGTAAGTAAATCTTATTTTCTGTGACACTCTAAGCTATGGTTGGGCACTTTGTTTATAAAGTTCTAAATATATGTATTCAAACATTTATTTGCCTTGACTCAGAATGTTCAACTTTCCTTATTTTTCAGACAGTCAGTTTCATATTTGGGATAATGCATTTGATTTAATCATTTTTTCTTACCTTCAAAAATTTGACTTTTTTCCCTGTGGGCTGTTAGGCTCGCGGGGGCTGAAAATGCTTCATTTCTTCTGTTAAGTGTGATCAGTCCACGGGTCATCATTACTTCTGGGATATTAACTGCTCCCCTACAGGAAGTGCAAGAGGATTCACCCAGCAGAGCTGCATATAGCTCCTCCCCTCTACGTCACTCCCAGTCATTCTCTTGCACCCAGCAACTAGATAGGTCGTGTGAGAGGACTATGGTGATTATACTTAGTTTTATATCTTCAATCAAAAGTTTGTTATTTTAAAATAGCACCGGAGTGTGTTATTACCTCTCTGGCAGAGTTTGAGGAAGAATCTACCAGAGTTTTGCTATGATTTTAGCCGGAGTAGTTAAGATCATATTGCTGTTCTCGGCCATCTGAGGAGTGAGGTAAACTTCAGATCAGGGGACAGCGGGCAGATGAATCTGCATAGAGGTATGTAGCAGTTTTTATTTTCTGACAATGGAATTGATGAGAAAATCCTGCCATACCGATATAATGTCATGTATGTATACTTTACACTTCAGTATTCTGGGAGAATGGTACTTCACTAGAATTACACTGTAAGAAAGACATAAAGCTGTTTAATAACTAGAGATTATGTTTAACGTTTTTGCTGGAATGTAAAATCGTTTTCATTTGCTGAGGTACTGAGTGAATAAATGTTTGGGCACCATTTTTCCACTTGGCAGTTGCTTAAATCTGTTTTTTCTGTCAGTTTCTGTTCTCCCTCACTGCTGTGTGTGTGGGGGAGGGGCGCTTTTACTATGCATCAAATATTTCAGTCAGCAACTCATTGTATTCCCTGCATGATCTGGTTCATCTCTACAGAGCTCAGGGGTCTTCAAAACTTATTTTGAGGGAGGTAATTTCTCTCAGCAGAGCTGTGAGAATTATAGTTTGACTGAAATAAAAACTTTTATTCTGTAATTTGTTTCCTGCTTTCAGAAATTGTTATCTTTGCTAATGGGATTAAACCTTTGCTAAAGTTGTGTTGTTTACAAGGATTGAGGCTATAACTGTTTCAATTTATTAATTTTTAACTGTCATAGATCTTCTGTGCTTCTTAAAGGCACAGTACGTTTTAATATTATTCTATTTGAATTGTATTTCCAAGTTGCAAGTTTATTTGCTAGCTTCATCGGAGGCTATTTTTGGGAGAAAGGTTCTTCAGGCAGTGGTTCCTTCTGTATAAAGAGTCTGCCTATCCCTCCCGTCATCCGTGTACTTTTGCTTTGGTATTGGTATCCCAGAAGTAATGATGACCCGTGGACTGATCACACTACAGAAGAAAGGAATTTATCAGGTAAGCATAAATTATGTTTTTATTGCGTCATTCTTGGCGCGGACTTTTTTGGCGCAAAAATTCTTTTCCGTTTCCGGCGTCATACGTGTCGCCGGAAGTTGCGTCATTTTTTGACGTTATTTTGCGCCAAAAATGTCGGCGTTCCGGATGTGGCGTCATTTTTGGTGCCAAAAAGCATTTAGGCGCCAAATAATGTGGGCGTCTTATTTGGCGCTAAAAAATATGGGCGTCGCTTTTGTCTCCACATTATTTAAGTCTCATTTTTCATTGCTTCTGGTTGCTAGAAGCTTGTTCTTTGGCATTTTTTCCCATTCCTGAAACTGTCATTTAAGGAATTTGATCAATTTTGCTTTATATGTTGTTGTTTTTTCTCTTACATATTGCAAGATGTCTCACGTTGCATCTGAGTCAGAAGATACTACAGGAAAATCGCTGTCTAGTGCTGGATCTACCAAAGCTAAGTGTATCTGCTGTAAACTTTTGGTAGCTATTCCTCCAGCTGTTGTTTGTATTGATTGTCATGACAAACTTGTTAAAGCAGATAATATTTCCTTTAGTAAAGTACCATTGCCTGTTGCAGTTCCTTCAACATCTAAGGTGCAGAATGTTCCTGATAACATAAGAGATTTTGTTTCTGAATGCATAAAGAAGGCTATGTCTGTTATTTCTCCTTCTAGTAAACGTAAAAAATCTTTTAAAACTTCTCTCCCTACAGATGAATTTTTAAATGAACATCATCATTCTGATTCTGATGACTCTTCTGGTTCAGAGGATTCTGTTTCAGAGGTTGATGCTGATAAATCTTCATATTTATTTAAAATGGAATTTATTCGTTCTTTACTTAAAGAAGTACTAATTGCTTTAGAAATAGAGGATTCTGGTCCTCTTGATACTAATTCTAAACGTTTGGATAAGGTATTTAAATCTCCTGTGGTTATTCCAGAAGTTTTTCCTGTTCCTAATGCTATTTCTGCAGTAATTTCCAAAGAATGGGATAAATTGGGTAATTCATTTACTCCTTCTAAACGTTTTAAGCAATTATATCCTGTGCCGTCTGACAGATTAGAATTTTGGGACAAAATCCCTAAAGTTGATGGGGCTATTTCTACCCTTGCTAAACGTACTACTATTCCTACGTCAGATGGTACTTCGTTTAAGGATCCTTTAGATAGGAAAATTGAATCCTTTCTAAGAAAAGCTTATCTGTGTTCAGGTAATCTTCTTAGACCTGCTATATCTTTGGCTGATGTTGCTGCAGCTTCAACTTTTTGGTTGGAAACCTTAGCGCAACAAGTAACACATCATGATTCTCATGATATTATTATTCTTCTTCAGCATGCTAATAATTTTATCTGTGATGCCATCTTTGATATTATCAGAGTTGATGTCAGGTTTATGTCTCTAGCTATTTTAGCTAGAAGAGCTTTATGGCTTAAGACTTGGAATGCTGATATGGCTTCTAAATCAACTCTACTTTCCATTTCTTTCCAGGGTAACAAATTATTTGGTTCTCAGTTGGATTCTATTATTTCAACTGTTACTGGTGGGAAAGGAACCTTTTTACCACAGGATAAAAAATCTAAGGGTAAAAACAGAGCTAATAATCGTTTTCGTTCCTTTCGTTTCAACAAAGAACAAAAACCTGATCCTTCATCCTCAGGAGCAGTTTCAGTTTGGAAACCATCTCCAATCTGGAATAAATCCAAGCCAGCCAGAAAGGCAAAGCCTGCTTCTAAGTCCACATGAAGGTGCGGCCCTCATTCCAGCTCAGCTGGTAGGGGGCAGGTTACGTTTTTTCAAAGAAATTTGGATCAATTCTGTTCACAATCTTTGGATTCAGAACATTGTTTCAGAAGGGTACAGAATTGGTTTCAAGATGAGACCTCCTGCAAAGAGATTTTTTCTTTCCCGTGTCCCAGTAAATCCAGTAAAAGCTCAAGCATTTCTGAATTGTGTTTCAGATCTAGAGTTGACTGGAGTAATTATGCCAGTTCCAGTTCAGGAACAGGGGATGGGGTTTTATTCAAATCTCTTCATTGTACCAAAGTAGGAGAATTCCTTCAGACCAGTTCTGGATCTAAAAATATTGAATCGTTATGTAAGGATACCAACGTTCAAGATGGTAACTGTAAGGACTATCTTGCCTTTTGTTCAGCAAGGGAATTATATGTCCACAATAGATTTACAGGATGCATATCTGCATATTCCGATTCATCCGGATCATTATCGGTTCCTGAGATTCTCTTTTCTGGACAAGCATTACCAGTTTGTGGCTCTGCCGTTTGGCCTTGCTACAGCTCCAAGAATTTTTACAAAGGTTCTCGGTGCCCTTCTGTCTGTAATCAGAGAACAGGGTATTGTGGTATTTCCTTATTTGGACAATATCTTGGTACTTGCTCAGTCTTTACATTTAGCAGAATTTCATACGAATCGACTTGTGTTGTTTCTTCATGATCATGGTTGGAGGATCAATTTACCAAAAAGTTCATTGATTCCTCAGACAAGGGTAACCTTTCTGGGTTTCCAAATAGATTCAGTGTCCATGACTCTGTCTTTAACAGACAAGAGGCGTCTAAAACTGATGGCAGCTTGTCGAAACCTTCAGTCACAATCATTCCCTTCGGTAGCCTTATGCATGGAAATTCTAGGTCTTATGACTGCTGCATCGGACGCGATCCCCTTTGCTCGTTTTCACATGCGACCTCTTCAGCTTTGTATGCTGAATCAATGGTGCAAGGATTACACAAAGATATCTCAATTAATATCTTTAAAACCGATTGTTCGACACTCTCTAACGTGGTGGACAGATCACCATCGTTTAATTCAGGGGGCTTCTTTTGTGCTTCCGACCTGGACTGTAATTTCAACAGATGCAAGTCTCACAGGTTGGGGAGCTGTGTGGGGATCTCTGACGGCACAAGGAGTTTGGGAATCTCAGGAGGTGAGATTACCGATCAATATTTTGGAACTCCGTGCAATTTTCAGAGCTCTTCAGTTTTGGCCTCTTCTGAAGAGAGAATCGTTCATTTGTTTTCAGACAGACTATGTCACAACTGTGGCATACATCATTCATCAAGGAGGAACTCACAGTCCTCTGGCTATGAAAGAAGTATCTCAAATTTTGGTTTGGGCGGAATCCAGCTCCTGTCTAATCTCTGCGGTTCATATCCCAGGTGTAGACAATTGGGAAGCGGATTATCTCAGTCGCCAAACGTTGCATCCGGGCGAATGGTCTCTTCACCCAGAGGTGTTTCTTCAGATCGTTCAAATGTGGGAACTTCCAGAAATAGATTTGATGGCGTCCCATCTAAACAAGAAACTTCCCAGGTATCTGTCCAGATCCCGGGATCCTCAGGCGGAGGCAGTGGATGCATTATCACTTCCTTGGAAGTATCATCCTGCCTATATCTTTCCGCCTCTAGTTCTTCTTCCAAGAGTAATCTCCAAGATTCTGAAGGAATGCTCGTTTGTTCTGCTGGTAGCTCCGGCATGGCCTCACAGGTTTTGGTATGCGGATCTTGTCCGGATGGCCTCTTGCCAACCGTGGACTCTTCCGTTAAGACCAGACCTTCTGTCACAAGGTCCTTTTTTCCATCAGGATCTGAAATCCTTAAATTTAAAGGTATGGAGATTGAACGCTTGATTCTTCGTCAAAGAGGTTTCTCTGACGCTGTGATTAATACTATGTTACAGGCTCGTAAATCTGTATCTAGAGAGATATATTATAGAGTCTGGAAGACTTATATTTCTTGGTGTATTTCTCATCATTTTTCTTGGCATTCTTTTAGAATTCCGAGAATTTTACAGTTTCTTCAGGATGGTTTAGATAAAGGTTTGTCCGCAAGTTCCTTGAAAGGACAAATCTCTGCTCTTTCTGTTCTTTTTCACAGAAAGATTGCTATTCTTCCTGATATTCATTGTTTTGTACAAGCTTTGGTTCGTATAAAACCTGTCATTAAGTCAATTTCTCCTCCTTGGAGTTTGAATTTGGTTCTGGGGGCTCTTCAAGCTCCTCCGTTTGAACCTATGCATTCATTGGACATTAAATTACTTTCTTGGAAAGTTTTGTTCCTTTTGGCCATCTCTTCTGCCAGAAGAGTTTCTGAATTATCTGCTCTTTCTTGTGAGTCTCCTTTTCTGATTTTTCATCATGATAAGGCGGTGTTGCGAACTTCTTTTGAATTTTTACCTAAAGTTGTGAATTCCAACAACATTAGTAGAGAAATTGTGGTTCCTTCATTATGTCCTAATCCTAAGAATTCTAAGGAGAAATCGTTGCATTCTTTGGATGTTGTTAGAGCTTTGAAATATTATGTTGAAGCTACTAAATCTTTCAGAAAGACTTCTAGTCTATTTGTTATCTTTTCCGGTTCTAGAAAAGGCCAGAAAGCTTCTGCCATTTCTTTGGCATCTTGGTTGAAATCTTTAATTCATCTTGCCTATGTTGAGTCGGGTAAAACTCCGCCTCAGAGAATTACAGCTCATTCTACTAGGTCAGTTTCTACTTCCTGGGCGTTTAGGAATGAAGCTTCGGTTGATCAGATTTGCAAAGCAGCAACTTGGTCCTCTTTGCATACTTTTACTAAATTCTACCATTTTGATGTATTTTCTTCTTCTGAAGCAGTTTTTGGTAGAAAAGTACTTCAGGCAGCGGTTTCAGTTTGAATCTTCTGCTTATGTTTTTCGTTAAACTTTATTTTGGGTGTGGATTATTTTTAGCAGGAATTGGCTGTCTTTATTTTATCCCTCCCTCTCTAGTGACTCTTGTGTGGAAAGATCCACATCTTGGGTAATCATTATCCCATACGTCACTAGCTCATGGACTCTTGCTAATTACATGAAAGAAAACATAATTTATGTAAGAACTTACCTGATAAATTCATTTCTTTCATATTAGCAAGAGTCCATGAGGCCCGCCCTTTTTTTGTGGTGGTTATGATTTTGTATAAAGCACAATTATTCCAATTCCTTATTTTATATGCTTTCGCACTTTTTTATCACCCCACTTCTTGGCTATTCGTTAAACTGAATTGTGGATGTGGTGAGGGGTGTATTTATAGGCATTTTGAGGTTTGGGAAACTTTGCCCCTCCTGGTAGGAATGTATATCCCATACGTCACTAGCTCATGGACTCTTGCTAATATGAAAGAAATGAATTTATCAGGTAAGTTCTTACATAAATTATGTTTTTTTATACATTGGGATTATTGGTGTAATATCATGGTTACACATGCCAAGGAACATTTTTCACTTGTTGCTGCTAAGAATGTGGGTATACATATTTTTATAAATGGGGATTATGGGTGGAATATTATAGTTACACATGCCAAGGAATATATTTGACTGGTTTGTGATAGGAATAGGGGTATAATTATTTTTCTGCATGGGGATTATGGGTGGAATATCATTGTTACACATACCAAGGAACATATATGACCTGTTTTTGATACGAATATGGTTGCAATTATTATTCCTCCACATTGTTTCCATTCTGTCAGTAATGGAGGACATGTATACTTTGTAAAATTTGCAGATTCCTTATCACTTTTAAACTATGATGTTTTACTCTTTCCAACTAACAGTGACCTAACTTTATATGGAAGAGGTTTGCACTGGTTTTTGGCTGTAATGTAGCAGACCTAAAATCTAAAACAGTGACAATAATGGACTCACTAAGCAATAAATATAACACATACTGTGCTATTGTCCAAAAAAATGCTCTATTGCATTCACACTCTCTGTCCCTCAGTTGAGTTTCTTGAAGCAGACTGGACCTGGATTGCCCGAAACAAAGTAATTCTTATAACTGGAGTGCATGTCCTCCTATATTCGTACATTATATGTAGTGGTCTCAAAATATGTGAGGAATTTCGACAGCAATAAAGTTAGACAGTGGATGCACAGCAAAATTCTGCAAAGTTGATTACTCATACCTGACCATTAAACAAACCACAAAGCACACATTTGTAGCAGGAAAAATTGAGAAATACAGCCCACCAATGGTCAAAATAGCAGAACAGGACACACAGGAGGACGAGTACTTTCCCCTCATGTTACTGCAAATCAGAAGGCTGGACATTTTGTTCGTCTTGTTACTGCAGATCCTATGGGTCTGCAGCGGTCTAAAGACCGCTGCTCCATAACCTGTCCGCCTGCTCTGAGGCGGCGGACAGAAATCAACCCAATTGAATACGATCGGGTTGATTGACACCCCCTGCTAGCGAATCTGCAGGGGGCAGTATTGTACTAGCAGTTCACAAGACCTGCTGGTGCAATGATAAATGCTGTCGGCATTTATCGATGTGTGGCGGACATGGTACGCTATAGTGGATCATGTCCGTCCGCACAATGATAAATTGACCCCTAAGTGTTGTGTGTCGAAACTGGTATCACCAGAAGTGTGGAGGACAGAAGGGTAGACCAACAACATATTTAATTTGTTTACAGTGCAAAAGAAAATAGCACCAAATTTTAGTATTACTATTTAGTAGAATGTTAAATTGTCCTTTAAAATTGTTTTGGTACATAGCTATTCAAAACAATAAACATGTAAATAAAAAAGTACAAAATAGTTCTGATAAACTGCTCTTAATGTGAATTTAAATTGCCTGGGATAAACTGGATGTTTATTGACATTGAATTTCATTAATGGGGACACAAAGTAAAACACTCTTCCTGTCCAGTTATTTAATAATAGTTTACATGTGTAAATTACCCCTCATGATCTCCCAAGGAAATAACCAGATATTTTTCCTTTTGTTATGTTTAGCATGGACGATGGAAAATTCTCAATTCCAGTCTAAGGGGCCGATTTATCATGCAGTGTATGCTGCAGTTTCTGCATGAGCCTTCAGGCTTGCTGGAAACAAGAGTTAAGGAGCAGTGGTCCTAAGACCGCTGCTCGTTAACTCGTCCGCCACCTCTGAGGTGGTGGACAGCAATCATCCTGATCTGATCAGGATGATTGACACCCCCTGCTAGCGGCAGGGGCAGAATTGCACAAATGTCGGCATTTATCGATATGGGGCGGACATTCATAAATCGGCCCCTAAATATATGAAGCTATCCGCTTGTCTTGTAAGGAAGTCTAACCTACTGTTTCACATCAATACACATGAGCATATGAAAATGCACTTGTTCAGTAAGAATGGACTGTTTTCGGTAAGACATTTATTGTGTCTGTTGTTATTATGGCCTTGGTATAGACATAATCTATATTGATGTTTGAGATACATGCTCCATCTAAAAATAGTTAGGTTAAAAAAAAAAATTATACATAAGCAGGGTATCTGCAAATTGAGACCCTATATAAACTAGATGGCTGGTTGAGTTTGTGAACTAAAAATATTTCTAGTGTTGAATTTGTAGAAACGTTTACTTGTAGCCTGTACTTCTTGTAACCAGAAGTAGCAGAAATAGGTCAAATATGTTCCTTGGCATGTGTAATAATAATATTTCACCCATAATCCCCACATAGAAAAATAATTATACCCATATTCCTATAAGAAACATGTCAAATGTGTTCCTTGGTATGAGTAATCATGATATTGCACCCATAATCCCCATGTAGGAAAAATATTATACTAATATTCTTATCAGATACAGGTCAAATATGTTACTTAGTATGTGTAACCATGGTATTCCACCCATAATCCCCATGTAGAAAAATATAACCATATTCTTATTATAAACAGGTCACATATGTTACTTGGGATGTGTAATCATGATATTCCACCCATAATCCCATTATATACAAATAATTATAACCATATTCTTATCAGAAACAGGTCAAATATGTTCCTCAGCATGTGTAATGATGATATACCACCCATAATCACCATGTTCAAAGTATGTATACCCATTTTCTTACCAGAAACAGCTCAAATATGTTCCTTGGCATGTGTAACCATGATATTTAACCCATTATCTGTTATGTTCGTGCAATATTTCCTATCAGACCAATCCTGGCCAGTAGTTTTCTTATCCTAGCATCAAGTGGAAACATAAGGAAAAATCCCAGAACTAAAGTTAACGGATTGAAAGAATGTGGTAGTACAGGAACAGCAAACACAATGAGCAGCAAGGGTTAATGAGGAGAAGGTCAAAGAGCTGAGTAGGGCTCAGAAGTAAGCAAGTAGTTCTATGCCCCTGAGAAACACAAGAAATAAAACAAAAGGAATGCTCACCAGACAGTGCAGGGTTCCTTAAGAGTAGGCAGTTCAATCTTTCTGAGTTTCCAAAAGGGTTAAGCAAATTATGGGTCACAAGGCAGTGCAGGGTTCAGTAACAGGCAGGATGTCAAATCTTTCTGAGTATCAAAAGGGTTAAGCAAAGGAATGGTAGCAAAGGAATGGTCACAAGACACAGGGTTCTGTAACAAGCAGGCAGTCCACTATAGAACACTAGGAAGTTGCTACAATAGCACCCAGGGGTACACAGGGGTAAACCTATTCTTGGGCAGAGATTACATGAAAAGGAGTTACTTTTAAGGCTCGTGGGATACTCCTCTATCAGACCGAACTCGGCCAGTAGTCTTGTTATCCTGGCGTCGAGCCGGAAAGATAGGGAATATCCCAGAGCAGAGAGTATCAGGCAAATGAGGAGAGCGGCACTCACCACAGGGTGGACAGCACAAGGCAAATAAGACAGACAGGATATGGCAACAGAAAATCAGGCCAGCAATTCAGGGGTTAACCAGGTAGCGCAGCGAGACAGGCAGGGTTCAGCAACAAGAAGACAGTCCAGCAATGTAGGGGTTAACCAGGTAGCGTAGTGAGACAGGCAGGGATCAGCAACAAGAAGTCAGTCCAGCAAGTTAGGGGTTAACTAAGTAGCGTAGTGAGACAAGCAGGGTTCAGTAACAAGGATCAGTCCAGCAGATTAGCGGTTAACCAGGTAGAGCAGTAAGACAGGCAAGGTTTCAGCAACAAAGTATCAGTCCAGCAGTTTAGTGGTTAACCAAGTAGCGTAGTAAGATGGGCAAGGTTTCAGCAACAAAGTATCAGTCCAGCAGTTTAGGGGTTAACCAAGTAGCGTAGTAAGACAGGAGAGTTTCAGCAACAAAGTATCAGTCCAGCAGTTTAGGGGTTAACCAAGTAGCGTAGTAAGACAGGCAAGGTTTCAGCAACAAAGTATCAGTCCAGCAGACGATCTGTCACTCCCAGGAACACACAAAGTAGCACCTATATTTGGGCAGTGACAAATCAATTGCTGCCCGCTAAAGTACCTGGTGGATTGGCGCCAAGAGACTAACCGGCGTCAGGAGCGTGGAGTGATGACGTCAGCGCTGCACGCATCCTGAGCTGACACAGCCCTAGGCAACGAGCATGGTGAAGACGACGCGCCCCTAGCAACGGCGCAGCGTGACATTACTTACATAGACGCCGGTTCCCGCCAAGGACACACAGGTGATGTTCAGAGCGGCATTAGCAGTACTCGTGGCACACAACAAAAACCCTGTGGGGCAACATTATCCCCATGTAGAGAAATCATTATAACCATATTCTTACCAGAAATAGGTCAAATATGTTACTAGGGATGTATAACGAAATGGCACCCATAATCCAATGCATAAAAATAATTATACCATTATTCTTATCAGAAACAGGTTAAATATGCTCCTTGACATGTGTAACCATGATATTCCACCCATAATCCCTACATAGAAAAATAATTATACCCATATTCTTAGCAGTAACAAGTCAAATATGCTCCTTGCCATGTGTAACCATGATATTCCGCCCATAATCCCCTTATATAAAAACATTTATACCCATATTCCTATCAGAAACAGGTCAAATATGTTCCTTGGCATGTGCAACCATTATATTCCACCCATAATTCCCATGTAAAAAATAATTATACCCATATTTCTATCAGAAACAGGTCAAATATGTTCCTTGGCATGTGTAACCATGATATTCAACCCATAATCCACAAGTAGAAAAATAATTACAACTATATTCCTATCAGAAACAGGTCAAATGTGTTCCTCTGCATGTGTAACCATGATATTTCACCCATAATCCCCATGTAGAATAATAGTTATAACCAAATTCCTATTAGAAACAGGTCAAATGTGTTCTTAAGCATGTGTAACCATGGTATTTCACCCATAATCCCCATGTATAAAAATAATTAGAACCATAATCCTATCAGAAACAGGTCAAATGTGTTCTTCTGCATGTGTAACCATGATATTCCACCCATAATCCCCACGTATAAAAATAATTATAACCATTTTCCTATCAGAAACAGGTCAAATGTGTTCTTAAGCATGTGTAACCATGGTATTTCACCCATAATCCCCATGTATAAAAATAATTAGAACCATATTCCTATCAGAAACAGGTCAAATGTGTTCTTCTGCCTGTGTAACCATGATATTCCACCCATAATCCCCATGTAGAAAAATAATTATAACCATATTCCTATCAGAAACAGGTCAAATGTGTTCCTCTGCATGTGTAACCATGATATTTCACCCATAATCCACCATGTATAATAATAGTTATAACCAAATTCCTATCAGAAACAGGTCAAATGTGTTCTTAAGCATGTGTAACCATGGTATTTCACCCATAATCCCCATGTATAAAAATAATTAGAACCATATTCCTATCAGAAACAGGTCAAATGTGTTCTTCTGCATGTGTAACCATGATATTCCACCCATAATCCCCATGTAGAAAAATAATTATAACCATTTTCCTATCAGAAACAGGTCAAATGTGTTCTTCTGCATGTGTAACCATGATATTTCACTCATAATCACCATGTATAAAAATAATTATAACCATATTCCTATCAGAAACAGGTCAAATGTGTTCCTCTGCAAGTGTAACCATGATATTTCACCCATAATCCCCATGTATAAAAATAATTATAACCATATTCCTATCAGAAACAGGTCAAATGTTTTCTTCTGCATGTGTAACCATGATATTTCACCCATAATCCCCATGTATAAAAATAATTATAACCAATTTCCTATCAGAAACAGGTCAAATGTGTTCCTCTGCAAGTGTAACCATTATATTTCACCCATAATCCCCATGTAGAAAAATAATTATAACCATTTCCTATCAGAAACAGGTCAAATGTGTTCCTCTGCAAGTGTAACCATGACATTTCACCCATAATCCCCATGTAGAAAAATAATTAGAACCATATTCCTATCAGAAACAGGTCAAATGTGTTCCTCTGCATGTCTAACCATGATATTTCACCCATAATCCCCATGTATAACAATAATTATAACCAAATTCCTATCAGAAACAGTTTAAATGTGTTCTTCTGCATGTGTAACCGTGATATTTCACCCATAATACCCATATATAAAAATAATTTTAACCATATTCCTATCATAAACAAGTCAAATGTGTTCCTCTGCATGTGTAACCATGATATTTCACCCATAATCCCCATATATAAAAATAATTATAACCATATTCCTATCAGAAACAGGTCAAATGTGTTCCTCTTCAAGTGTAACCATGATATTTTACCCATAATCCCCATGTATAACAATAATTATAACCATATTCCTATCAGAAACAGGTCAAATGTGTTCTTCTGCATTTGTAAGCATGATATTTCACCCATAATCCCCATGTATAAAAATAATTAGAACCATATTCCTATCAGAAACAGGTAAAATATGTTCCTCTGCATGTGTAACCATGATATTTCACCCATAATCCCCATGTATAACAATAATTATAACCAAATTCCTATCAGAAACAGGTCAAATGTGTTCTTCTGCATGTGTAACCATGATATTTCACCCATAATACCCATATATAAAAATAATTATAATCATATTCCTATCAGAAACAGGTCAAATGTGTTCCTCTGCATGTGTAACCATGATATTTCACCCATAATCCCCATGTATAAAAATAATTAGAACCATATTCCTATCAGAAACCGGTCAAATGTGTTCTTCTGCATGTGTAACCATGATATTTCACCCATAATCCCCATGTATAAAAAAAATAATTAGAACCATATTCCTATCAGAAACAGGTAAAATGTGTTCCTCTGCATGTGTAACCATGATATTTCACCCATAATCCCCATGTATAAAAATAATTAGAACCATATTCCTATCAGAAACAGGTAAAATGTGTTCCTCTGCATGTGTAACCATGATATTTCACCCATAATCCCCATGTATAAAAATAATTAGAACCATATTCCTATCAGAAACAGGTCAAATGTGTTCTTCTGCATGTGTAACCATGATATTTCACCCATAATCCCCATGTATAAAAATAATTATAACCATTTTCCTATCAGAAACAGGTCAAATGTGTTCCTCTGCAAGTGTAACCAATATATTTCACCCATAATCCCCATGTAGAAAAATAATTATAACCATATTCCTATCAGAAACAGGTCAAATGTGTTCCTCTGCAAGTGTAACCATGACATTTCACCCATAATCCCCATGTAGAAAAATAATTAGAACCATATTCCTATCAGAAACAGGTCAAATGTGTTCCTCTGCATGTCTAACCATTATATTTCACCCATAATCCCCATGTATAACAATAATTATAACCAAATTCCTATCAGAAACAGGTTAAATGTGTTCTTCTGCATGTGTAACCGTGATATTTCACCCATAATACCCATATATAAAAATAATTATAACCATATTCCTATCATAAACAAGTCAAATGTGTTCCTCTGCATGTGTAACCATGATATTTCACCCATAATCCCCATATATAAAAATAATTATAACCATATTCCTATCAGAAACAGGTCAAATGTGTTCCTCTGCATGTGTAACCATGATATTTCACCCATAATCCCCATGTATAACAATAATTATAACCATATTCCTATCAGAAACAGGTCAAATGTGTTATTCTGCATTTGTAAGCATGATATTTCACCCATAATCCCCATGTATAAAAATAATTAGAACCATATTCCTATCAGAAACAGGTAAAATGTGTTCCTCTGCATGTGTAACCATGATATTTCCCCCATAATCCCCATGTATAACAATAATTATAACCATATTCCTATCAGAAACAGGTCAAATGTGTTCTTCTGCATTTGTAAGCATGATATTTCACCCATAATCCCCATGTATAACAATAATTATAACCAAATTCCTATCAGAAACAGGTCAAATGTGTTCTTCTGCATGTGTAACCATGATATTTCACCCATAATACCCATATATAAAAATAATTATAATCATATTCCTATCAGAAACAGGTCAAATGTGTTCCTCTGCATGTGTAACCATGATATTTCACCCATAATCCCCATATATAAAAATAATTATAACCATATTCCTATCAGAAACAGGTCAAATGTGTTCTTCTGCATGTGTAACCACGATATTTCACCCATAATCCCCATGTATAAAAATAATTAGAACCATATTCCTATCAGAAACAGGTCAAATGTGTTCTTAAGCATGTGTAACCATGGTATTTCACCCATAATCCCCATGTATAAAAATAATTATGTACAAAGAGAGAAGCGCTCTACCAGGAACGAACAACAGCTCAGTGGCTTGTTCTATGGCGATTTACCACCCGGAAGCAGCCTCTTTTAGACCAGTGTGCTTTTCACAGAAGAAAACTTTCCTGAAGTATATCAGTCTGATCCTGCCAAGTAAGGTCAGTCCAGCCCCGAAATACCAAGCAATTCTCCTCTGAACAAGGAACATGACAACCCCAGACGATCGTTTCGGCCTATTATGGGCCTCGTCAGTGAGGTGCAGCCACATTCCTCTAAGCACACTGGGCAAGGAGTCCACGTCTGGTTTCCCCCATCACCCATAGGGAGACTTCCCCAGGGTCATAATAATTTGCATACAAAGAGAGAAGCGCTCTACCAGGAACGAACAACAGCTCAGTGGCTTGTTCTATGGCGATTTACCACCCGGAAGCAGCCTCTTTTAGACCAGTGTGCTTTTCACAGAAGAAAACTTTCCTGAAGTATATCAGTCTGATCCTGCCAAGTAAGGTCAGTCCAGCCCCGAAATACCAAGCAATTCTCCTCTGAACAAGGAACATGACAACCCCAGACGATCGTTTCGGCCTATTATGGGCCTCGTCAGTGAGGTGCAGCCACATTCCTCTAAGCACACTGGGCAAGGAGTCCACGTCTGGTTTCCCCCATCACCCATAGGGAGACTTCCCCAGGGTCATAATAATTTGCATACAAAGAGAGAAGCGCTCTACCAGGAACGAACAACAGCTCAGTGGCTTGTTCTATGGCGATTTACCACCCGGAAGCAGCCTCTTTTAGACCAGTGTGCTTTTCACAGAAGAAAACTTTCCTGAAGTATATCAGTCTGATCCTGCCAAGTAAGGTCAGTCCAGCCCCGAAATACCAAGCAATTCTCCTCTGAACAAGGAACATGACAACCCCAGACGATCGTTTCGGCCTATTATGGGCCTCGTCAGTGAGGTGCAGCCACATTCCTCTAAGCACACTGGGCAAGGAGTCCACGTCTGGTTTCCCCCATCACCCATAGGGAGACTTCCCCAGGGTCATAATAATTTGCATACAAAGAGAGAAGCGCTCTACCAGGAACGAACAACAGCTCAGTGGCTTGTTCTATGGCGATTTACCACCCGGAAGCAGCCTCTTTTAGACCAGTGTGCTTTTCACAGAAGAAAACTTTCCTGAAGTATATCAGTCTGATCCTGCCAAGTAAGGTCAGTCCAGCCCGAAATACCAAGCAATTCTCCTCTGAACAAGGAACATGACAACCCCAGACGATCGTTTCGGCCTATTATGGGCCTCGTCAGTGAGGTGCAGCCACATTCCTCTAAGCACACTGGGCAAGGAGTCCACGTCTGGTTTCCCCCATCACCCATAGGGAGACTTCCCAAGGGTCATAATAATTTGCATACAAAGAGAGAAGCGCTCTACCAGGAACGAACAACAGCTCAGTGGCTTGTTCTATGGCGATTTACCACCCGGAAGCAGCCTCTTTTAGACCAGTGTGCTTTTCACAGAAGAAAACTTTCCTGAAGTATATCAGTCTGATCCTGCCAAGTAAGGTCAGTCCAGCCCCGAAATACCAAGCAATTCTCCTCTGAACAAGGAACATGACAACCCCAGACGATCGTTTCGGCCTATTATGGGCCTCGTCAGTGAGGTGCAGCCACATTCCTCTAAGCACACTGGGCAAGGAGTCCACGTCTGGTTTCCCCCATCACCCATAGGGAGACTTCCCCAGGGTCATAATAATTTGCATACAAAGAGAGAAGCGCTCTACCAGGAACGAACAACAGCTCAGTGGCTTGTTCTATGGCGATTTACCACCCGGAAGCAGCCTCTTTTAGACCAGTGTGCTTTTCACAGAAGAAAACTTTCCTGAAGTATATCAGTCTGATCCTGCCAAGTAAGGTCAGTCCAGCCCCGAAATACCAAGCAATTCTCTGAACAAGGAACATGACAACCCCAGACGATCGTATCGGCCTATTATGGGCCTCGTCAGTGAGGTGCAGCCACATTCCTCTAAGCACACTGGGCAAGGAGTCCACGTCTGGTTTCCCCCATCACCCATAGGGAGACTTCCCCAGGGTCATAATAATTTGCATACAAAGAGAGAAGCGCTCTACCAGGAACGAACAACAGCTCAGTGGCTTGTTCTATGGCGATTTACCACCCGGAAGCAGCCTCTTTTAGACCAGTGTGCTTTTCACAGAAGAAAACTTTCCTGAAGTATATCAGTCTGATCCTGCCAAGTAAGGTCAGTCCAGCCCCGAAATACCAAGCAATTCTCCT
Source organism: Bombina bombina (assembly GCF_027579735.1). NCBI lineage: Eukaryota > Metazoa > Chordata > Amphibia > Anura > Bombinatoridae > Bombina > Bombina bombina. The sequence continues at coordinate 292,589,351 of NC_069501.1, forward strand.
CTGAACAAGGAACATGACAACCCCAGACGATCGTATCGGCCTATTATGGGCCTCGTCAGTGAGGTGCAGCCACATTCCTCTAAGCACACTGGGCAAGGAGTCCACGTCTGGTTTCCCCCATCACCCATAGGGAGACTTCCCCAGGGTCATAATAATTTGCATACAAAGAGAGAAGCGCTCTACCAGGAACGAACAACAGCTCAGTGGCTTGTTCTATGGCGATTTACCACCCGGAAGCAGCCTCTTTTAGACCAGTGTGCTTTTCACAGAAGAAAACTTTCCTGAAGTATATCAGTCTGATCCTGCCAAGTAAGGTCAGTCCAGACCCGAAATACCAAGCAATTCTCCTCTGAACAAGGAACATGACAACCCCAGACGATCGTTTCGGCCTATTATGGGCCTCGTCAGTGAGGTGCAGCCACATTCCTCTAAGCACACCATTTTCCTATCAGAAACAGGTCAAATGTGTTCTTCTGCATGTGTAACCATGATATTTCACTCATAATCACCATGTATAAAAATAATTATAACCATATTCCTATCAGAAACAGGTCAAATGTGTTCCTCTGCAAGTGTAACCATGATATTTCACCCATAATCCCCATGTATAAAAATAATTATAACCATATTCCTATCAGAAACAGGTCAAATGTGTTCTTCTGCATGTGTAACCATGATATTTCACCCATAATCCCCATATATAAAAATAATTATATCCAAATTCTTATCAGAAACAGGTCAAATGTGTTCCTCTGCATGTGTAACCATGATATTCCACCCATAATCCCCATGTAGAAAAATAATTATAACCATTTTCCTATCAGAAACAGGTCAAATGTGTTCTTCTGCATGTGTAACCATGATATTTCACCCATAATCCCCATGTATAAAAATAATTATAACCATTTTCCTATCAGAAACAGGTCAAATATGTTCTTCTGCATGTGTAACCATGGTATTTCACCCATAATCCCCATGTATAAAAATAATTAGAACCATATTCCTATCAGAAACAGGTGAAATGTGTTCTTCTGCATGTGTAACCATGATATTTCACCCATAATCCCCATGTATAAAAATAATTAGAACCATTTTCCTATCAGAAACAGGTCAAATGTGTTCCTCTGCATGTGTAACCATATTTCACCCATAATCCCCATATATAAAAATAATTATAACCATATTCCTATCAGAAACAGGTCAAATGTGTTCCTCTGCATGTGTAACCATGATATTTCACCCATAATCCCCATATATAAAAATAATTATAACCATATTCCTATCAGAAACAGGTCAAATGTGTTCTTCTGCATGTGTAACCACGATATTTCACCCATAATCCCCATGTATAAAAATAATTATATCCATATTCCTATCAGAAACAGGTCAAATGTGTTCTTCTGCATGTGTAACCATGATATTTCACCCATAATCCCCATGCATAAAAATAATTATAACCATTTTCCTATCAGAATCAGGTCAAATGTGTTCTTCTGCATGTGTAACCATGATATTTCACCCATAATCCCCATGTATACAAATAATTAGAACCATATTCCTATCAGAAACCGGTCAAATGTGTTCCTCTGCATGTGTAACCATGATATTTCACCCATAATCCCCATGTAGAAAAATAGTTATAACCAAATTCCTATCAGAAACAGGTCAAATGTGTTCTTAAGCATGTGTAACCATGGTATTTCACCCATAATCCCCATGTATAAAAATAATTATAACCATATTCCGATCAGAAACAGGTCAAATGTGTTCTTCTGCATGTGTAACCATGATATTTCACCCATAATCCCCATATATAAAAAATAATTATATCCAAATTCTTATCAGAAACAGGTCAAATGTGTTCCTCTGCATGTGTAACCATGATATTCCTCCCATAATCCCCATGTAGAAAAATAATTATAACCATTTTTCCTATCAGAAACAGGTCAAATGTGTTCTTCTGCATGTGTAACCATGATATATCACCCATAATCCCCATGTAGAAAAATAATTAGAACCATATTCCTATCAGAAACCGGTTAAATGTGTTCTTCTGCATGTGCAACCATTATATTTAACTCATAATCCCCATGTAGAAAAATAGTTATAACCATATTCTTATCAGAAATTAAAATTTTCCTTGGCATGTGTAACCCATAATCCCCATGTTTAAAACATCTATTCACAGGTTCCTATCAAAACAGGTTAAATGTGTTGCTTTGCACATACATGTACTATATTAAATTAGTAATGTAGTCCTACAAAAGTATTTTTCTATTATATTATTTAATGTGATTCCATTATACAACTGTATATATGTCAGCAAGTGAATAGTTAAACATTTGCAACTACTGTTTGCAACTTAGTATCAAGCAGGGCAGAAAAGAACAACATAATTTGAGTTACAGCAGAGTCATTACCATGAATGTGTGTAGAAAGTATAATGACATCTAGTGATAGTGTTTAGCATTGCAGCCAATCATCCCATCATCCCAATCATCCCAATATGCAGTTTAGTATGTCCCCTTTAAAACCCACTGCCATTTGCTCCAATATTAGGCTATATATTTTCCCTGCATTTCTTTTTGAATAAGCTTGAACATACTACCTGGATGAAAGCAAACACACCTAAAATATGTCTTTTTGATTAAAAATTTGTATTGTTTGAAAAGATAGATAATCCCTTTATTATCCATTCCCCAGTTTTGCATAACCAACACACTTATATTAATATACTTTTTACCTCTGTAATTACCTTGTATCAAAGCTTAAAGACTGCCCTCTTATCTCAGTGCTATTTACAGACTTGCATTTTAGCCAAATAGTGCTGACTCATAAATAGCTCCACAGGAGTAAGCATAATGTTATCTATATGGCACACATGAACTAGCAGTGCCTTGCTGTGAAAAGCTATAAAAAATGCGGTCTGTAGCGGCTTAGAGACAAGTAGAAATGTAGAGGTTTAAAGGTTATAAAGTATATTAATATAACAATGTTGGTTGGGCAAAGCTGGGGAATGGGTAGTAAAAGTGTTATCTATATTCTTACAAATTTTGAAGTAGACTGTCTCTTTAATGTAAAATCTGCTTTTAGTGAAAGCTTAAAAAAATATATAATAAACATATTTTGTGATTTATTTAAGCCTTTATGTCAAATTGGCACTTTTGTTTTAGTTTCCTACACAGTATCTGAAATTATTATTTTTTTTAGTTGCAATATTTTAGGTACCAAAACAACACTATTTCTTTCATGTAATTAGCAAGAGTCCATGAGCTAGTGACGTATGGGATATACATTCCTACCAGGAGGGGCAAAGTTTCCCAAACCTTAAAATGCCTATAAATACACCCCTCACCACACCCACAAATCAGTTTTACAAACTTTGCCTCCTATGGAGGTGGTGAAGTAAGTTTGTGCTAGATTCTACGTTGATATGCGCTCCGCAGCAGGTTGGAGCCCGGTTTTCCTCTCAGCGTGCAGTGAATGTCAGAGGGATGTGAGGAGAGTATTGCCTATTTGAATGCAATGATCTCCTTCTACGGGGTCTATTTCATAGGTTCTCTGTTATCGGTCGTAGAGATTCATCTCTTACCTCCCTTTTCAGATCGACGATATACTCTTATATATATACCATTACCTCTGCTGATTTTCGTTTCAGTACTGGTTTGGCTTTCTACAAACATGTAGATGAGTGTCCTGGGGTAAGTAAGTCTTATTTTCTGTGACACTCTAAGCTATGGTTGGGCACTTTTTTATAAAGTTCTAAATATATGTATTCAAACATTTATTTGCCTTGACTCAGGATGTTCAACATTCCTTATTTTCAGACAGTCAGTTTCATATTTGGGATAATGCATTTGAATCAATCATTTTTTCTTACCTTAAAAAATTTGACTTTTTCCCTGTGGGCTGTTAGGCTCGCGGGGGCTGAAAATGCTTCATTTTATTGCGTCATTCTTGGCGCGGACTTTTTTGGCACAAAATTTTTTTCTGTTTCCGGCGTCATACGTGTCGCCGGAAGTTGCGTCATTTTTGACGTTCTTTTGCGTCAAAAGTGTCGGCGTTCCGGATGTGGCGTCATTTTTGGCGCCAAAAGCATTTAGGCGCCAAATAATGTGGGCGTCTTATTTGGCGCTAAAAAAATATGGCCGTCACTTTTTTCTCCACATTATTTAAGTCTCATTATTTATTGCTTCTGGTTGTTCTCTGGCATTTTTTTCCCATTCCTGAAACTGTTATTTAAGGAATTTGATCAATTTTGCTTTATATGTTGTTTTTTCTATTACATATCGCAAGATGTTCCACGTTGCAACTGAGTCAGAAGATACTTCAGGAAAATCGCTGCCCGGTGCTGGAGCTACTAAAGCTAAGTGTATCACTTTTGGTATCTGTTCCTTCAGCTGTTGTTTGTATTAAATGTTACGACAAACTTGTTAATGCAGATAAAATTTCCTTTAGTACTGTTACATTACCTGTTGCTGTTCCGTCAACATCTAATACTCAGAGTGTTCCTGATAACATAAGAGATTTTGTTTCTAAATCCATTAAGAAGGCTATGTCTGTTATTTCTCCTTCTAGTATACATAAAAGTCTTTTAAAACTTCTCTTTTTTCAGATGAATTTTTAAATGAACATCATCATTCTGATACTGATAATGGTTCTTCTGGTTCAGAGGTTTCTGTCTCAGAGGTTGATGCTGATAAATCTTTGTATTTGTTCAAGATGGAATTTATTCGTTCTTTATTTAAAGAAGTATTAATTGCATTAGAAATAGAGGATTCTGGTCCTCTTGATACTAAAACTAAACGTTTAAATAAGGTTTTTAAATCTCCTGTAGTTATTCCAGAAGTGTTTCCTGTCCCTGATGCTATTTCTGAAGTAATTTCCAGGGAATGGAATAATTTGGGTAATTCATTTACTCCTTTTAAAACGTTTTAAGCAATTATATCCTGTGCCATCTGACAGATTAGAGTTTGGGACAAAATCCCTAAGGTTAATGGGGCTGTCTCTACTCCTGCTATATTTTTAGCGGATGTTGCTGCAGCTTCAACTTTTTGGTTAGAAACTTTAGCGCAACAAGTAACAGATCATAATTCTCATAGCATTATTATTCTATAACATGCTAATTATTTTATTTGTGATGCCATCTTTGATATCATTAGAATTGATGTCAGGTATATGTCTCTAACTATTTTAGCTAGAAGAGCTTTATGGCTTAAAACTTGGAATGCTGATATGTCTTCTAAGTCAACTTTGCTATCCCTTTCTTTCCAGGGTAATAAATTATTCGGTTCTCAGTTGGATTCTTTTATCTCAACTGTTACTGGAAGGAAGGGAACTTTTTTACCACAGGGTAAAAAATCTGAGGTAAATTTAGGTCTAATAATTGTTTTCGTTCCTTTCATCACAACAAGGAACAAAAGCCTGATCCTTCATCCTCAGGAGCGGTATCAGTTTGGAAACCTTCTTCACTTTGGAATATATCCAAGCCTTATAGAAACCCAAAGCCAGCTCCTAAGTCCCCATGAAGGTGCGGCCCTCATTCCAGCTCAGCTGGTATGGGGCAGTTTACGTTCTTTTCAAAGAAATTTGGTTCAATTCCGTTCACAATCTCTGGTTTCAGAACATTGTTTCAGAAGGGTATAGAATTGGCTTCAAGTTAAGGCCTCCTGCAAAGAGATTTTTTTCTTTCCCGTGTCCCAGTAAACCCAGCAAAGGCTCAAGCATTTCTGAAATGTGTTTTCAGATCTAGAGTTGGCTGGAGTAATTATGCCAGTTCCAGTTCTGGAACAGGGGCTGGGGTTTTATTCTATCTCTTCATTGTACCAAAGAAGGTCAATTCCTTCAGACCAGTTCCGGATCTATCAATATTGAATCGTTATGTAAGGATACCAACATTCAAGATGGTAGCTGTAAGGACTATCCTGCCTTTTGTTCAGCAAGGGCATTATATGTCTACAATAGATTTACAGGATGCATATCTGCATATTCCGATTCATCCAGATCACTTTTAGTTTCTGAGATTCTCTTTTTTAGACAAGCATTACCAGTTTTGTGGCTCTACCGTTTGGCTTAGCATCAGCTCCAAGAATTTTTACAAAGGTTCTCGGTGCCCTTCTGTCTGTATTCAGAGAACAGGGTATTGGTATTTCCTTATTTGGATGATATCTTGGTACTTGCTCAGTCTTCACATTTAACAGAATCTCATACGAATCGACTTGTTTTGTTTCTTCAAGATCATGGTTGGAGGATCAATTTACCAAAAAGTTCATTGATTCCTCAGACAAGGGTAACCTTTTTAGGTTTCCAGGTAGATTCAGTGTCTATGACTCTGTCTTTGTCAGACAGCTTGTCAAAACCTTCAGTCACAATCATTCCCTTTGGTAGCCTTATGCATGGAAATTTTAGGTCTTATGACTGCTGCATCGGACGCGATCTCCTTTGCTCATTTTCACATGCAACCTCTTCAGCTCTGTATGCTGAACCAATGGTGCAGGGATTACACAAAGATATCTCAATTAATATCTTTAAAACCGATTGTACGACACTCTCTGACGTGGTGGACAGATCACCATCGTTTAGTTCAGGGGGCTTCTTTTGTTCTTCCGACCTGGACTGTAATTTCAACAGATGCAAGTCTTACAGGTTGGGGAGCTGTGTGGGGGTCTCTGACGGCACAAGGGGTTTGGGAATCTCAGGAGGTGAGATTACCGATCAATATTTTGGAACTCCGTGCAATTTTCAGAGCTCTTCAGTCTTGGCCTCTTCTGAAGAGAGAGTCGTTCATTTGTTTTCAGACAGACAATGTCACAACTGTGGCATACATCAATCATCAAGGAGGGACTCACAGTCCTCTGGCTATGAAAGAAGTATCTCGAATTCTGGTTTGGGCGGAATCCAGCTCCTGTCTAATCTCTGCGGTTCATTTCCCAGGTATAGACAATTAGGAAGCGGATTATCTCAGTTGTCAAACGTTGTATCCGGGCGAATGGTCTCTTCACCCAGAGGTATTTCTTCAGATTATTCAAATGTGGGAACTTCCAGAAATAGATCTGATGGTTTCTCATCTAAACAAGAAACTTCCCAGGTATCTGTTCAGACCCCGGGATCCTCAGGCGGAGGCAGTGAATGCATTATCACTTCCTTGGAAGTATCATCCTGCCTATATCTCTCCGCCTCTAGTTCTTCTTCCAAGAGTAATCTCCAAGATTCTGAAGGAATGCTCGTTTGTTCTGCTGGTAGCTCCAGCATGGACGGATTCTTTTTCGGATGGCCTCTTGCCAACCGTGGGCTCTTCCGTTAAGACCAGACCTTCTGTCGCAAGGTCCTTTTTTCCATCAGGATCTCAAATCTTTAAATTTAAGGGTATGGAGATTGAACGCTTGATTCTTGGTCAAAGAGGTTTCTCTGACTCTGTGATTAATACTATGTTACAGGCTCGTAAATCTGTATCTAGAGAGATATATTATAGAGTCTGGAAGACTTATATTTCTTAGTGTCTTCTCATCATTTTTCCTGGCATTCTTTTAGAATTCCGAGAATTTTTTTTACAGTTTCTTCAGGATGGTTTAGATAAAGGTTTATCCGCAAGTTCCTTGACAGGACAAATCTCTGCCCTTTCTGTTCTTTTTTACAGAAAGATTGCTAATCTTCCTGATATTCATTGTTTTGTACAAGACTTGGTTCGTATAAAACCTGTCATTCAGTCAATTTCTCCTCCTTGGAGTTTGAATTTGGTTCTGGGGGCTCTTCTAGCTCCTCCTTTTGAACCCATACATTCATTTGGACATTAAACTTCTTTCTTGGAAAGTTTTGTTTCTTTTGGCCATCTCTTCTGCCAGAAGAGTCTCTGAATTATCTGCTCTTTCTTGTGAGTCTCCTTTTCTGATTTTTCATCAGGATAAGGCGGTGTTGCGAACTTCTTTTGAATTTTTTCCTAAAGGTTGTGTATTCTATCAACATTAGTAGAGAAATTGTGGTTCCTTCATTATGTCCTAATCCTAAGAATTCTAAGGAGAAATCATTGCATTCTTTGGATGTTGTTAGAGCTTTGTAATATTATGTTGAAGCTACTAAGTCTTTCCGAAAGACTTCTAATCTATTTTTCATCTTTTCTGGTTCTAGAAAAAGCCAGAAAGCTTCTGCCATTTCTTTGGCATCTTGGTTGAAATCTTTAATTCATCATGCCTATGTCGAGTCGGGTAAAACTCCGCCTCAAAGGATTACAGCTCATTCTACTAGGTCAGTTTCTACTTCCTGGGCGTTTAGGAATGAAGCTTCGGTTGATCAGATTTGCAAAGCAGCAACTTGTTCCTCTTTGCATACTTTTACTAAATTCTACCATTTTGATGTGTTTTCTTCTTCTGAAGCAGTTTTTGGTAGAAAAGTACTTCAGGCAGCGGTTTCAGTTTGAATCTTCTGCTTATGTTTTCATTAAACTTTATTTTGGGTGTGGATTATTTTCAGCAGGAATTGGCTGTCTTTATTTGATCCCTCCCTCTCTAGTGACTCTTGCGTGGAAAGATCCACATCTTGGGTAGTCATTATCCCATACGTCACTAGCTCATGGACTCTTGCTAATTACATGAAAGAAAACATAATTTATGTAAGAACTTACCTGATAAATTCATTTCTTTCATATTAGCAAGAGTCCATGAGGCCCACCCTTTTTGTGGTGGTTATGATTTTTTTGTATAAAGCACAATTATTCCAATTCCTTATTTTATATGCTTTCGCACTTTTTTCTTATCACCCCACTTCTTGGCTATTCGTTAAACTGATTTGTGGGTGTGGTGAGGGGTGTATTTATAGGCATTTTAAGGTTTGGGAAACTTTGCCCCTCCTGGTAGGAATGTATATCCCATACGTCACTAGCTCATGGACTCTTGCTAATATGAAAGATGAATTTATCAGGTAAGTTCTTACATAAATTATGTTTTTAATTCAATAATTTAATTATATTCTAGAATTTTCAGGAACAAATGTATCAGTAAATATCATGTCCATTATTGTGTAACATCTTATATTATTTAGGCAATATTTACATGTCATAATACAGTTTTATACAAGTAAGCCAGAGATAGTTTTATATATATTTTTTTAATACTTTTGTACACGAAGTACCCTCAGAAAGATAGTACAGTATTGTAATCAGAAAGGTAATATTTGTTGTTTAAAATTATATAGTGTATTATTTGCATTTTAGAACATAAAAAACTAACCAAAGACACAGACAGAGAAGATTGTGATTTACAGGCAGGGAAAAAACTAAATTTATGCTTACCAGATAAATTATTTTCTTTCGGAATGATGATGGTCCACAGTCCTCCATAACATATGGGATATATTTCCCACCAGCAGGAGGAGGTCAAGAACCCATACAAGAGCTTTAAAACCCTCCCACCTCCCATCTTTCTCTTTGTTTCATGTAATGCCGAGTAGAGAATAGGAAACGAAAGGTAGGAAAGGCAAAGAGGTGTTATTAGAACTGTCGCCCAACATGAAGCGGGAGGGGGGGGGGAATCATTTATAAGATAGGTAAGCATAAATTTGGGTTCCTTTCTGTCAAGTATCACCTTCTCAATTCAGTAACATTGCCTTACACTGTGCCTTTAAGACCTGCATATTTTCTAATCCTCTCCCTATATAAGGCTCCTCCTTATTATAGCATATTGCTTAGTATTGCAGTTACTTACCTGACTGATTCCTGAGCCCATACACCAGAGTGAACGCTGTTCATACCATCCTGAAGACTCTTCCTTTTACCTCATTCAATATCCTTTTCAAGCATTCTCTGTTGCCTTAAAGTACTCTGTGTAATCTTATCTTATTACCTCGCCTGCAAGCTTTCCTGCTGAGCTGACTGGGACTTTGCTAAATCGTGTGAGCCATCCGCTCTCCCTACCTTCCTCTGCAGCTTTCACTATCCGGAACGCGGTGACGTCATCGCCGGCTGCGACTCTGCTCCTCTGGCACCCGCTCTACAGTCTTGCTTGTTCCTGGTTTCAGCGTTTTCCACCTTACGCTCCTGCAGGGTAAGCCTGGTTCTCTGCATCTCCTCTGGGCCAGTATTACTGTATTTACCGTAGTCACTTTGTCTCTTCCTCATAGTATTTTATTGAGACTTCACACTGCTTTAAGTTTTGCTTTAACTGTTGCTGGCCTCTCAGCTCTCTCTAAGCTGCACTTCCTGTGTTATGTATTTTTTACAGATATATTTGTATATACAATATTTTTGCTGACTTTACTTGTTACCTCTGGATGGTCAGCAGTTACCCCTGCTGTTATTTTATTCACAGTGTTTTCCCAAACACATGTGGCAGCCATAGGGTGTAACTGCTAACTGCACCTGTATATTAAACATTGCATTAAGTGATTATTGTAACACATTGTTGCGCAGGTATTCCATATGTTCTTTCACTATCACATATGCAAAACAATCTATAATTTTATATGACATCCTAGCAGTTGTGATCCTTAATCCTTCCACATATATATATATATATATATTTAGATCTAGTTTCCTAAAATCTGACATAATACTAAGCCCTAACAAATGGATCCAGCTGGGATGAATACTCATCTGCAGAACCTTACACAGAGGGTTGATCTACTCACTGAAGCTCTAAATTCCCTAAAAGTAGAAAACGACACTTTGAAAGCATATATCAGGGATGTTGTGGATAAGAGGGTGCCCATATGTGAACCGCAGGTTAGCACCCCAGAGAAATTTAGTGGTGACAGGTCTCAATATAGAGACTTTAAGAATGCCTGTCTCCTTCTATTCTCTCTCAAACCTCACACTTACCCAAATGACAGAGCAAGAGTACTAACAGTTATATCTTATCTAAGGGGTGAGCCTCGTACCTGGGCTAACTCATATTTTGAAAATAATGATGAGATACTAAATTCATTGGAGAATTTCTTTACTGCTATGGGACACCTGTATGAGGACCCATATAAACAAATGACAGCTGAGAATGCAATGAGAAGCCTTAAACAAAAAAAAGAGTAGTTGAAGACTATATTACCGAGTTTAAAAGATGGGCTAAGGACACACAGTGGAACAATTTGTCTCTACGAAACCAGTTTAGATTGGGCCTCTCAGAAGGCATAAAGGATGAGCTCTCACGATCTGAGTTACCCCAGACTCTTGAGGAATTAATGACACTTAGCATCACCATTGATAGGCGTCTCAGGGAGAGACAACAGGAGCGCTCTTATCATGATAATTACCCAAAAAAACATCCAATTCCATCTATCAGCAAGTCCACACCCGAACCAATGGATATAGGTTTCATTAAAGGCCCACTCACACCTGAGGAAAAGAACAGGAGGTCTAACAACTTATGCTTGTACTGCGCTTCTGAGTCTCATACCGTTAGAGATTGTCCTTCCCTCCAGAAACAAAATAAGGGTAAGACTTCCATTCAACCTTTTTGTTGTACCACTCAACATTTGCCTACTCCTTACTTACACCTATCTTTTCTTTTACAGTGGGATTCACACCGAGTCATGGCTTCCGCGATCATTGATTCTGGAGCCACAGCATCATATATTGATAGTGTGTTTACCCATATAAATAAAATACCTATAGTAAAAAAGAAGTCTCCTGTTTTATTAAGGGGAATTGATGGTAATCCTATCCCAAATGGTCCTGTGGAATATCAGACTATTCCTCTACTTGTCTCTTCAAATGATCACCATAGGGAATATATAACATTTGATATTATCCCTTCTCCTATCTCACCTATTGTTCTAGGTATAAATTGGCTCCAATCTCATAATCCCCAAATAGACTGGTCCAGTTTGACTCTTACTTTCAACTCAAAGTTCTGTCTCTCTACCTGTTTTCCTGCTACTGTTTTACAGACATCTGAACTTCCTCACGTTCTCCAGCTTCCTGAGGTATATCAGGACTTTTCTGATGTCTTTAGTAAAGCAGAATCAGAAAATTTACCGCCTCATAGAAAGTATGATTGTCCTATAGAGATCATACCAGGGTCTGAAATCCCTACAGGACATATCTACCCACTTTCCAATCCAGAACTCACACATTTAAAATGTTATTTAGATGAAAACCTTAAAAAAGGTTTCATCCGCCCTTCTACTTCACCTGCTAGTGCAGGGATTTTTTTTGTAAAAAATAAGGATGGTTCACTGAGACCCATTGTCGATTATCGACAATTAAACAAGATTACTATTAAAAACCGCTACCCCTTACCTCTTATACCCGAGTTGATAGAGAGATTGGAGGGAGCACTCTATTTTACCAAATTGGATTTAAGGGGTGCCTATAACCTCATTTGAATTAGAGCTGGGGATGAGTGGCTGACGGCATTCCGAACACACTATGGTTTGTTCGAGTATGTCGTTATGCCTTTTGGGCTATGTAATGCGCCCGCAACCTTTCAGCACCTCATTAATGACATCTTTAAAGATATATTAGATGTTTTCGTCGTCATCTATCTAGATGATATTTTAATTTACTCCATTACATACGAACAACACATATTACATGTCAGACAAGTACTAGCTAGACTTAGGGGAAACCACCTATATGCCAAGGCTGAAAAATGTCTCTTTAATACTCAGCGTATATCTTTCTTGGGTTACGAAATTTCCCCCACTGGTATTTCTATGGAGGACAAAAAGGTTGAAGCAGTCTTGAATTGGCCCATACCCAAAACTGTACGTCAGGTTCAATCCTTTCTCGGATTTGCAAATTTTTACCGCAAATTTATTAAAAACTTCTCCAAAATAGCTCAACCCCTCACATCTCTCACTAAAGGTAACACACCTTTTAAGTGGACTCATGATGCCCAATCTGCCTTTGACTTGTTCAAACAAATGTTCACATCTGCTCCGATTCTCCGTTTCCCTGACTCTGATTTGCAGTTTGTTTTGGAAGTAGATGCTTCAAACCATGCTATCGGTGCAGTCCTCTCACAAAGAGAGAATTTAACAAAACCACTCCATCCTGTAGCCTTTTATTCAAGGACTTTAAATTCTGCTGAACAAAATTACCCTATAGGCGACAAAGAACTTTTAGCCATTAAACTTTCTTTAGAACATTGGCGACACCTCCTCGAAGGAGCTTCGATACCAACTGTCATATATACGGATCATAGGAATCTCCAGTATTTGAAATCTACTAGAACTTTGTCAGCAAGATAGGTTCGCTGGAATCTTTTTTTTTTCTCGCTTTAATTTCCTGATCACTTATCGTTCTGCAGGTAAAAACCAAAAGGCTGACGCGCTCTCAAGAATCAGTAACCAATCCACATCTCCACAAACAGTTCGCTCAGTGATACCAGAAGAGAATTTCATTTCTTTCGCAGCTGATATTTCTCCCATTCTAAAAAGGGAACAAACTAAAGATCTAACCAAACCAACAGATCAACTCCAAATCAACACACGTGGGATATACACTCATGAAAGTAAAGTATACGTTCCACCTACTCTCAGACCCTCATTTCTGCGTTCTGTTCACGACTCTCTACTAGCTGGCCATTCAGGTCTTCATAAGACTCAAGAACTCGCAAAAAGAAACCACTGGTGGCCAACTATTTCATCTGATGTTAAGAACTATGTGAACACCTGTTCTACCTGTACCATTTCTAAAAAAGATAAACAAGCCCCTTACGGTCTCCTACTACCTCTACCGACACCAAAGAAGCCTTGGTCTGAGATCGCTCTAGATTTCATTGTAGATCTCCCTTTATCATCTAAGAACAATACTATTTTGGTTGTGGTAGACCTCTTCACAAAGATGTGTCATTTCATCCCCTACAACAAACTCCCTACTGCATTGGAAACCGTACAGCTACTTATTAAAAACGTTATCAAATTGCATGGTCTACCCATCTCTATACTGAGTGATAGAGGGACTCAATTCTCTAGTAAACTTTGGTACCAATTTTGCAAAACTTTTTCTGTCGAAAGGAAATTGACGACTGCCTACCACCCTCAATGTAACGGCCAGACCGAGAGATGTAATCAATGGCTGGAGCAATTTCTAAGACTGTACTGCTCCACCGATCAAAATTCTTGGTCTACTTTCCTTCCATATGCTGAATTCTGCTACAACAACACCATACATTCCACTACTGGAATTACTCCATTTTTTGCCAATTATGGATTCCATCCAGTTTTTCATCTCTTTGAACCCCCCAACATTTCTTCACCCAGTATTTCTGAGTTATCTAATAGCATCTCTTCTAATTTCAGGAGCATTGAATCCGCTATTAACACCGCAAAGGAGGTACAAAAAAGGTACTACGACCGGCATAGACGTCCTCCACCCAACTATTATGTTGGGGATCTTGTTTGGCTCTCCACCAAACATTTACGGCTCAATACTCCGTCTAAGAAATTGTCTCCTCTTTTTGTTGGTCCATACCCAGTATCTCGTATCATCAACGCAAACGCTGTTCGTCTCAAACTACCCGACTCTCTCAGAATACACCCTACATTCCACGTCTCACTCCTTAAACCTTACCGGGATCTTAGAGATTCCGCAACTTCCATAACTCCTACTCCTGTCTCCATTGATCCTGCCTTGGAGTATGAGGTTCGTGCTATACTGGACTCACGTTTTCGCAGAGGTAAATTGGAGTATCTCATTCACTGGAAGGGTTACTCTCACGATGAAGACTCTTGGGAGCCGGCAACCAACATTTCTGCTCCACGTTTACTTTCTATATTCCACCAGCGTCATCCGGATCGTCCGAAGCCCTGAGCCCCGGAGTGGCTCCTTGAAGGGGGGATTCTGTCAAGTATCACCTTCTCAATTCAGTAACATTGCCTTACACTGTGCCTTTAAGACCTGCATATTTTCTAATCCTCTCCCTATATAAGGCTCCTCCTTATTATAGCATATTGCTTAGTATTGCAGTTACTTACCTGACTGATTCCTGAGCCCATACACCAGAGTGAACGCTGTTCATACCATCCTGAAGACTCTTCCTTTTACCTCATTCAATATCCTTTTCAAGCATTCTCTGTTGCCTTAAAGTACTCTGTGTAATCTTATCTTATTACCTCGCCTGCAAGCTTTCCTGCTGAGCTGACTGGGACTTTGCTAAATCGTGTGAGCCATCCGCTCTCCCTACCTTCCTCTGCAGCTTTCACTATCCGGAACGCGGTGACGTCATCGCCGGCTGCGACTCTGCTCCTCTGGCACCCGCTCTACAGTCTTGCTTGTTCCTGGTTTCAGCGTTTTCCACCTTACGCTCCTGCAGGGTAAGCCTGGTTCTCTGCATCTCCTCTGGGCCAGTATTACTGTATTTACCGTAGTCACTTTGTCTCTTCCTCATAGTATTTTATTGAGACTTCACACTGCTTTAAGTTTTGCTTTAACTGTTGCTGGCCTCTCAGCTCTCTCTAAGCTGCACTTCCTGTGTTATGTATTTTTTACAGATATATTTGTATATACAATATTTTTGCTGACTTTACTTGTTACCTCTGGATGGTCAGCAGTTACCCCTGCTGTTATTTTATTCACAGTGTTTTCCCAAACACATGTGGCAGCCATAGGGTGTAACTGCTAACTGCACCTGTATATTAAACATTGCATTAAGTGATTATTGTAACACATTGTTGCGCAGGTATTCCATATGTTCTTTCACTATCACATATGCAAAACAATCTATAATTTTATATGACATCCTAGCAGTTGTGATCCTTAATCCTTCCACATATATATATATTTAGATCTAGTTTCCTAAAATCTGACACTTTCGTAAAATGATGATGGTCTACAGTCTTCCATAACATGTAGGATTAATGCCCAAGCTGATGGTCTGTGTTACAAAAAGGGTGGAAAATTACACTGAACCCAAATTTTTTCTTTTGTGACTAAGATGGAGCATGCAATTTTAAGCAGCTTTCTAATTTACTCCTATTACATGTCCTTCATTCTTTTGGTATCTTTATTTGAAAAGCAAGAATATAAGTTTAGATGCCGGCTCATTTTTGGTGAGCAACCTGGGTTGTCCTTGTTGATTGGTGGAAAATTCACCCACCAATAAAAAAGGGCTGTCCAGAGTATTGAACCAAACATTGGCTGGCTCCTTAGCTTAGATGCCTTCTTTTTAAAATAAAGATAGAAAGAGAATGAAGAAAAATTGATAATAGGAGTAAATAAGAAAGTTGCTTAAAATTTCATGCTCTATCTGAATCGTGAAAGAACAAATTTGGGTTCAGTGTCCCTTTAAAAAGTATGTAGAGAACACCATGTGGCAGCTTTGCAAAACTTCTCCAAAGATTCATAATTCTTAAATGTCCACAATGTTGCCACTGCTCTTGTTGAGTGACCTGTAATACGTTCAGGAGATGACTTACTCGCCACCAAGTAAGCCTTGTGTTTAAGCCAAGATGCCAACACACCTTAGTAGCTTTTTGCTCTTTACGAGTCCCAGAGTAATGCACAAACAAACTAGAAGTTTTTCTGAACTCTTTAGTAGCTTGGAGATAGAACTTCAAAGCTCTGACTACGTCCATATTATGTAACAATCTTTCTTCAGAGTTAGCAAGGTCTGGACAAAGAGAAGGAACGACAATTTCTTGTTATCAGTAGAAACCACTTCAGGAAGAAAATCATATTTGGTACTAAGTACAACCTTATCCTTGTGAAAAATAAAAAGTAAAGGATCACAGGATAATGCTGACAACTCAGAAACTCCTCTAGCAGAAGAGATAGCTAACAAGAAATGTACCTTCCAAGACAATAGTTTTATGTCAATGGAGTGCATTGGTTCAAAGGGAGGACCTTGAAGAACTGAAAGAACTTGGTTCAAATCCCATGGAGGAGAAATAGGTCTTACTACTGGCCTAATTCAAACACCTGAACAAAGGTCTGAACATCAGAAAGTTTAGCTAACTTCCTATGAAAAAGAAAGGGAACTAGCTGATAAACCCTGGTCAAGGCCATCTTGTAAGAACTGAAGAATTATCAGGATCCTAAAGGAACACTTAAGAGAATTCTTTAAAAGAGCACCACACAAAATATGCTTTCCAAATCTTGTGGTAAATCCTTTGAGTCACAGGTTTCCTAGCATCGATCAGAGTGTCAATCACAGAATCTGAGAATCTATCTATGTCTCAAAACTAGGTGCTCAACCTCCACACTGTTAAACGTAGAGATTTGAGATCCTGATGGAAAAGAGGACCTTGTGATAACAGGTCTTGTCTCAGAGGAAGAAGCCATCAAGGCGATGAGGACATCTGTACTAGGTCCGCATACCATGCCCTGCATGGCCAGGCTGGAGCAATTAATATTACTGATTCCAACTCCTATTTAATCCTAGCAATGATTCTTAGAAGAAGAAAAACTGAGGAAAAAGGTATGCTGGATGGAATTCCCATGGACATATTAAGGCGTCTACCATATGAGCCCTTGGATCTCTTGATCTTGCACAATACTTTGCAAGTTTGTAATTTAAGTGGGAAGCCATCAGATCTATGTCTGGTAGGCCCTATTTGATCACCAACTGATTGAATACATCCTGATGGAGAGGTCATTCTTCTGGATGAACTGATTGACTGCTTAGGTAATCCACCTCCCAGCTGTTGACACCTGGTATGTGAATTATGTAGATAATTCGTTGACCACTGGCTGAGCATGGGTAATTGAAGGAGACACAATTAAAAGTGGACAAAAGGAACCTCGTCTTAAGTGGCTACCATAAGACCCACTACCTCCATGCACTAAGCATGGCGGCAATGGAGTACTCTGCAGGGAGAGACATACTCTCTGGAGTTTTAACCTGCGCGGGTCTGTCAGGAACAGACGCATACAGACTTAATTTATTATGACTCCTAAAAATGTTACCTTTGTAGCAGGTTATAATGAGCTTTTGGGAACATTGATTTTCCAACCATGGTCTTGGAGAAATAATAGAAGCTTGCAAGTATTAGTGATCGCTAATGACAGAGAAATCGGCGTGATACGGTGCAATCGAAATACCCTGAGCGCTGATCACCATTAACATAGCACCCAGCACTTTTGTAAAGATGTGTGGAGTTGTAGCCAGACCAAACAGAATAGAGACAAACCGGTAGTGTTTGTCCATATATGCAAACCTCAGGATCTAATAGTGATCCCTGTGGATGGGAATTTGCAGTTATGCATCCTTTGTGTCTATTGTGGTCATAAACTGACCCTGTTGAATTAAGGGCAAGACTGTGCAAATGGTTTCCCATCTTGAAAGTGGGAACCCTGACAATCATGTTTAAATTCTTTAGGTCTGACAGTATGTAAGTCCCTTCCTTCTTTGGGACAATGAACAGATTGGAGTAAAACCCTTGACCCTGTTCAGATACACAGGTACTGGGATAATTATCACCATATCATCTAATTCCTGAACACAGTGTAGAAAGACAGCCGCTTTTGACTGAAGTTTGGGAATATGATTTAGAATGAATCATCCTTCAGGAGGTCTGGACTGAAAGCCTATCCTGTAACCCTGAGAAATGATATTTCAAACCCAGGGGTCCTGGAATGACCTGAACCATGCAACCTGAAAAAGTCTCAGTCTGCCCCTACCAGAACAGAATCCGGGGGCCGCACCTTAATGCTGATTTAGTGATGTTGTTGGACTTTTTGGATTGCTTGTTCTTTGACCACGAAGAACCAGGCTGACTTGGAGTGCTCATGTTTCTTAGAAGAGGTGGACTTCTGATCTCCTGAGGAGCAAAAGGAACAAAACTGATTCTCTTGTATGTTCTTTACTTTGAATGTTTTATCCTGAGGAAGAAAGGCTCCTTTCCCACCAGTGAAAGTCTTAATAAAAGAGTCTAAGTCTGAACTGAATAGAATCTTTCCCTGGAAGGAAAGAGTCATCAGTCTATTAGATATCATGTCTGTTGACAAAGATTTTAACCATAAGGATCTCCTTGCCAGCACTGCAATATAAATATTTTTGACATTGATCTTAATAATGTCCATGACAGCATCACTAATAAATGCTTGAGCCATTTTAAGGGCCTTAAAGCAATTTTGTAAATCCTCTGTAGAGGAATTGTCTGCCACCATTTTGGCTAGGGAGTTACACCATAGTGATCCTGCTGCAGCCACACAGCGGTGAGAGAAACTGCTAGTCTAAGTTAAAGTCCTGTTTGGAGAAAGAGTTTCCTTAAGAAAGACTCTTATTTGTGGTCCATTGGGTCTCTAAATGAAACACTATCTTTCATAGGGATAGTTATATGTTTGGCAAGAGTGAAAATAGCACCATCAACTTTAGGGAATGTTTCCCACACTTCCACATTCTTTTCTTTTCCTAAATCTTGTCAAAAGAGTGAAAGGTACACCTGGCTTCTTCCATTCTTTAGCAATATAGTCAGACTAACTCAGGGACCTAAAACACTTGTGAAACTTTTGGTGGAGCTTTGAAAACAATATTTAACTGATTAACAGGCTTGTTTTCAGCAGGCTTTTCCACAGAAATGTATTTAATACACCCTGCAATATGTCAGTATATGGCCGGGTTATAATACAATTTATTTAATAATTATTCTTTAAAACAAACCCCCAATAAAATGCATATATGAAACAATTAAAATCAATATTTTATTCCTAAATTCTTTATATTAGTTAAAGTTATAAACACATTGAATTATATTTATACAAGCTTAAACTGTTACAATATGCTATACAAAGATCATAAAAATATACCTTTACAATTGACCTTATTCACAATGAGCACATTAAAATACCACAATAAAATACCAGAATATGGATCGCTAACTTTCACATATGTCTAGTCAGAAAGGACATTTATTGCATAGGAATGCCTGTTTATATGAACTTATGCAATTATTTTGTTCCTGGTTGCACTGATGCTTTTATATAGACATGTAGGGTGTTATTTTTACCCCAAGTTGTTGCATCCAGGATCAATGAAGTTGTTTAATATCGTGATCAATTGTGCATATATTTTATTACTTATATTAGAGTTGTCATATGTAGATGTTTTAGTATCATACAATGTTAAGATGAATTGTCACCAATTTTCAATTTTAAATATATTTGAAAGCCGTTGTGGCTCACGTCACACACACACCTCACCTATTGGACGAATGTGAATGGCCATGAACCAATCCTTGTTTGGCTCTCCGATTGGCTCCCGATAGGGGTGTGTGAGTGAGGTCAGCATTTGATAGGTTACCAAACACTATAAGTAGAGAAAGTTGTGAGATAGGCATTATCAGCCTGATGAAACGACCCGTAGGTCGAGAAACGCGTTGCTGTATGCCATTTGTTTTGAAATAACTCAATAAATAGTTTTTTATCCATACCACTCCTTGCTCTTCATTATCCTGATCCATTATCCCGATTGGTCTGCCGACCTGCCTGTCCATACGTGAAGCCTGGCATTGGCTACTCCCGGAACAGCTCTGACGTCCGACGCTGATCCTCTGTGGCCGTGGATTGGCTGAACGGGGCCCCGTGACCTGACGTCTCCACGCACTGTTGTGTTTGTCTGTCGGGCGACCTAAAGTCCTGTCCCGCTCTACTAGGCATCCTCATATGCCGCTATCCTTGTGAGTATATCCCATCACGGGCTGTCTCATTGTTTGCCTTATTTGGTTGTTACGATACTGTCCCAAGAGTGCTGTCTGCTTCTCCGGAAGACTCTGGGAACATCCACCTACTGAACGCCCTTATGAACTTTGCGCACCTCATATAGAGACTTGATCTACTCTATATTTATTGTTAACTTTCACAGTGCCTAGTTAAACAATATAGCAAGATACTTTAACAGTCAATTTCTATGCCAAGTTATCTGAGCTGAAATAAATCTTATTTTAGCTACAATTAAGGCAAGTTCTAAAATATACAGTTGCAAATATGAATTACTTAGCACTAAATATGACTAGTTAAACTACACAGGACTGTGAACATGAGCTTAAAATACAAATTGTGCCCTTTTAAAATTACTAACTGCAATGTAGTTGTGATGACCAAATACCTTTTATGTAAATATTATATATAAATTTATCAATTGCGTATACTTTACCCAAAATAACCAAATCGATGTTTCAGTTTCCAAAATTTCTTATTTCACCTCATATGAATAAAGGTATTGCAATACTGTGTCCCAGAATGGCAGCAAAGTTATCAGTCAAAAATTTAGCAAACAGCTCCCCTCTATTCCTATGCATAAGGTTATATCACGTGATATACCCCACCCCTTTTTATTCTAATCATTGGTGAAATTAGTATGATAGGCCCTCGGAGCTTGTCTTTGGATTGGCCCTAACAGAGCTTGTCTCTGATTCGCTCTGGGATCTGAAAATCTCATAGGCTATTTGGTTTGGCATATGTTTTAAACAGTCAATTCGTTTGGCTGTCATACCAGTCTCAATCCCCTAGGGGGTAGCAAACAACCAGAAATGCAGTCTCACCATCAACACTGCCAACAGCTTAATTATCTAACCTTAAAAATGTTTATCAAATACTTTAATTTCTTGTATTAATAAGTCATATGTTTAATATACATGGACCATATTGTGCCATTTTTTTTCTGATTATTTTAATATGAAACATCAGTATTATTTCTGCATTTAAAGTAGCATTTGATTATTTTCTTATATTCATACAAACACAGCATATTTCACATTCAGTACACCTCTTTCTGAGTGCACAAAACATATGACACAATTTATGGGACAACCACACATGTATTTGTCAGATGCCTGGAAAATAAAAAGAATAGGTTATTAATTCTTAAAATAAATTGGACATTTTAAATGGACTGTATAGCTGTTTGTTCAATACAGCAGACATTTATCCAATATAGTATCAGTTTCAGATCAATACATACATATATATATATATATATATATATGTTTTAAATATGATCTGTGTATTAAATTATTATGAAGATTTAGGCACAGCATTTCCATATGTCTGTAGGTAAACATGAGTTCAGCTGCCTTATGTGTATTTAGTTGGCTCAGAGGCGATTAACAGGTCTGTGCTAATTACTGTATTCTAGAATTTCTGTTCGCTTATCTGACTTTATGTACAGAATGTCGTCTTGAAACATCCCATGATGTATGCTGGCTTGGTTGATTATCACGTCCCTGTTATGACCTCATGTAGAGTGATGAGCTTCAAAACTAAATAAATTTAGAGATTTCAATATTTGTTCTTTTTTAGAAGTCCTGTCTGTTTCTTTTGTTCTACAAGTCTGTGTTTCAGACCAAGAGGGGGGTTGTTTTACAAACAGTATTACAAATAAAATGAGTTCTTGGTCTTATCATATATCAATGTGTAGATAAAATATACATACATATATATTATATAATTACACTCACAGATATCCTGACATAAATCCCCCTTCCAATTTTAAATAGATGTAGGACACATGTATTTGAATTGACTTAAAGTAAGTGGTACTTGGTGAGTGTGTTGACAGTATGCATTATAGACAGTCTTCTATGAAAAGAGTCTGTTATTTTTGAGCCCTTGTGCTTATTAGCTAGGCATCTTTAAACTACAATATTTCTTTAGTGCATTTGGGGATATTACACTTCATTACATAGTAACATAGTAGATAAGGTTGAAAAAAGACTGAAGTCCATCGAGTTCAACCTATACAAATCTAAAATACTTACAAAAAGCTCTCCCTCTATGACTTGTAGTTGGGATTTAGGATGGCACACTCACAACCGATTGATATGGACCCATTTATCAATAAAAGTATCATTTTTAGGTATCCTAATTTTATAGGCAACTGGAGATATTTTCTCAGTAATGACAAAAGGACCCTTCCATTATGGAAGAAATGTATTCTCCTTAACCTGAACTCTTCCAAAATTATAAAGATAAACTTTATCATTTATTTCATATTCCTTTTTGGACGTTTTGAGTTCATAATAGGTTTTAGTGGCAGTTGCGGACTTTTCTAAGTTCCTTTGAGAAAATGCAAAGTCAAATTACAGGTGCTTCCTTAGGTTCTCCACATATTGATGCGTATTGATGGCGTATATCAAGTTCTGGTCTGATGTACGGTACAGTAGATGCTGGGGTAGAACCATTCTTCTACTAGTCATCAACTCAAAAGGTGACATCTTAGTTGCACTACTTTGAGTTGCTCTTAATGCCTTTAGTACTAGAGGTAATTTTACATCCCAGTCTTTACCCGTTTCATTCACAAACTTTTGAGGATTTTCACAATGGACTTGTTGTAACGCTCTACACCACCACTAGAGGCAGCTCTATAAGCAATATGGAGCTTTCTTTTCACCCCTAGTATTTTCCACATTTTGGTCATCACTTTGCTAGTGAAGTGGGTCCCCCGATCGGATTAGATTCGGTGTGGTAAACCAAATCTGGAAAACACATGGTTGATGAGCAATGCTGCCCATGTTTCAGCACTATTGTTAGGTGCACTGATGCACTCTACCCATTTAGTGAACAGGCATGTCACTGTCAACATGTATTTGTTACCTCTTGATGACCTAGTTACTGGACCAATAAAATCAAATTGTATATCTGACCATGGCATTACCATCCCCCTTTTCTGCAATGGTGCTCTATGCATTGGTGCAGTGGGTTGGAATTGTGGACAGATTAAACAACCTTGACAGTAGGTTTGCAATATTTCATACGTTAATTTGGCGCCACGATGACCAGATGTGGGAGCATCATGGGCATGTTGAAGCATGAGACCTCTGAACTTTTTAGGTACCACCCATTGCTGGATGTCATTTTTGGATGTTCTAATTAACAAACCATCTTGCAACTTGAATTGTGATCTGGACTTCATTAAGATTCTAAGATCTTCCTTGCCAATACAATCATCTTTTGAGATGGGGTTGCTTTCAGGATCTTCTATGTGTTTATAGAAAATGCCTACAATGGGGTCTTCTTTTTGACTAGTGATCAGGTCCTCACTAGGAGAATCCTGACTCCATTGTACCAGGTTAGGCTCACTCTGTTGTTTAGCCTGGTTTCTGGTAATGGCTTCTACCTGAATTGCGCCCGTTAAGTGGTCGATATTAAGGTGTTTTCCAATTATGACTCCTTGTTTGGCTAATGAATCCGCAAGATCATTGCCTTCCTTATCAGGACCTAGACTCCTGGAATGACCCTTGGTCTTTTTCCAGTGTATGGTTAAATCATTGGACACCACTAGATTATCAATCTCGCAGAACAACTTGCCATGTTTGACTGGTTTGTTGTTAGTTTTCTGCATTCCATTTCTTTTCCAAGTTGGCAGGTATTCAACAAAACTGTCACACACGAAATTTGAGTCAGTAATGATCACAAATTCATGAATACCGTGTTCAATAGTTATCTCAATGGTTTTTAGAACAGCAGTTAGTTCTGCAACTTGACTGGATCTTGGTCCAATGTTGAAACCTACAGAAATGTTTGGGAATCCACTTGCCCAGGTTATACCAATGCCGGCGACTAATCTGCTCTCATTATCAATAGTGGCATGGTAAGAACAGCCATCAACATACGTATACCCAATGTAATGTTTGACACTGGTCCTCATTGTATATTTTATATGGGGAAAACAATTGTTCCTCCATAAAATCACCTTCTAATAACTATTTCCCATGATCCTTAGCAGTACAGTCATGGAAATCAGCAAGCCCCTGTGCGACTGGATTCTTCTTATTTTGCTTATAGCGAATTTCTAAAGGCCAGCCATGTAAGGTATGAGTCCAAGCTGTTATGCGGCTATTAGACAAATTCCCATCTCTTATTCTCTCACTTTGCAGATATAGCAAAAGCTGGTGGGCCGTTTCTACAATAATTTTCTCGCCCTCTATATAGCTGCAGACATTTTGTAGAGCCCATACAGTAGATAAGAGGGCTTTTTCGCAATCGCAAAATTTCTACTGGGGATAAAGTTTTGCTCGGATAAGGGGACTTTGCTTAAATTATCATGCTTTTGGTATAAAACAGCACTCATGCTTATATCTGTGTAACCTGTTTCTAAATAGAAAGGCTTACCACCCTCAGGGTATGCTAAGCAAGGTGCTTGAGTGAGTTTTTTTCTTCAGCTCCTTGATGGCTGTCTCTTGAGTCTCACTCCAGTGCCATTTCATGTCCTTCTTTAGAAGAAGTAGTAGTGGTTTAGCTAATTCTGCATAGTTATCAATAAATTTGCGAGAATAATTCATCATACCCAGGAGTGATCTCAATTCCTTTAAGTTAGTTGGGTTTTTAGAATTTATTATAGCTTCCACCCTTTTCTTCTGAGGAGTTAGCCCTTCAGAAGTAAATTCATGTCCCAAGAAGTTTACACCAGTGCGGCACCATTGAACTTTTTGTAAGTATAATTTGACACCTGCCCTTTTAAGTTGGCTAATGATGTGTTTAAGCTCTGTGATGTGTTTTTCAAAGTCTGTGCTTTTGATTAAAACATCATCAACATAAGATAAGGTCTCCCTTTCCAGTGCATCAGGCTTAGCCTTATGCATGAATACAGCAAATTCATGTCCTGAATTTATGTATCCAAATGGAATGTCATACTGGACCTTTTGGAACGAGAATGCAAGCTTATACTGGTCCTCTTCATGTACCTTTATGGTTCAATATCCCTGTGCACAATCAATGGCAGTGAATATTTTAGATCCCTGCATCTGTGCTAGGCACTGTTCAATATATCACAAAAAACAAAAGAAGAAAAAAAAAAAAGAAATCCGGTGCACTCAGGGGTAAGAAAAATTTGCTGAAAGTTGCTTTATTAATAAAATTTATATGACAGATGCATCATGAGGACAAGGATCCAGAATAGGTGTGATCTTGACGCCAGCCAGACATGTACACTCATTTGTTTAGCTGTCTTAAGTCAGCACTAGGGATGTCGCAAACATAAAATTTTGCGTTTGCGACTGGCGAACGCGAACTTCCACAACTGTTCGCGAACGGGCGAACCGCCATAGACTTCAATAGGCAGGCGAATTTTAAAACCCACAGGGACTCTTTCTGGCCACAATAGTGATGGAAAAGTTGTTTCAAGGGGACTAACACCTGGACTGTGGCATGCCGGAGGGGGATCCATGGCAAAACTCCCGTGGAAAATTACATAGTTGATGCAGAGTCTGGTTTTAATTCATAAAGGGCATAAATCACCTAACATTCCTAAATTGTTTGGAATAATGTGTTTTAAAACATCAGGTATGATGTTGTATCGATCAGGTAGTGTAAGGGTTACGCCCGCTTCACAGTGACAGACCAAACTCCCCGTTTAACGCACCGCAAACAGTCCATTTGCACAACCTCAAACTCCCCATTTGCACAAGGTTGGATACCAAGCTAGCCATGTCCTGTTCCTTGTCCTCACTGATCTCATTGAAGGTCTCTTCCTCCACCCAGCCACGTACAACACCAAGGGTCCCCGAAAGGTGACAACAAGCCCCCTGGGACGCCTGCTGTGTTTGGTCTTCCACCTCCTCAAAGCCACCTTCCTCCTCTGACTCCACTTCTTCGGACTCCTCTCTCTGCATTGCCTCTCTCTGCGTTATTATAAGGTGTGTTAAGTAGTACTATTCCTATAAGTTTAATCCCTGTTACGTCCCCTATCAGGGGACGTGTATATGGTATCGATTTTAGGAACCGGGAGATGGAAAAAGATGCTTGTCGGTCCTCCTACTTCAAATTTGGGGCACTGCGCGTGCAATCTAATGTGCCACCAGATAGGAGTGGTGTGTTAAGTAGTACTATTCTTATCAGTTTAATCCCTGTTACGTCCCCTATCAGGGGACGTGTATATGGCATCGATTTTAGGAACCGGGAGATGGAAAAAGATGCTTGGTCGGTCCTCATACTTCAAATTTGGGGCACTGCGCGTGCAATTTAATGTGCCACCAGATAGGAGTGGTGTGTTAAGTAGTTCTATTCTTATCAGTTTAATCCCTGTTACGTCCCCTATCAGGGGACGTGTATATGGCATCGATTTTAGGAACCGGGAGATGGAAAAAGATGCTTGGTCGGTCCTCCTACTTCAAATTTGGGGCACTGCACATGCAATCTAATGTACCACCAGATAGGAGTGGTGTGTTAAGTAGTACTATTCTTATCAGTTTAATCCCTGTTACATCCCCTATCAGGGGACGTGTATATGGCATCGATTTTAGGAACCGGTAGATGGAAAAAGATGCTTGGTCGGTCCTCCTACTTCAAATTTGGGGCACTGCGCGTGCAATCTAATGTGCCACCAGATAGGAGTGGTGTGTTAAGTAGTTATATTCTTATCAGTTTAATCCCAGTTACATCCCCTATCAGGGGACGTGTATATGGCATCGATTTTAGGAACTGGGAGATGGAAAAAGATGCTTGGTCGGACCTCCTACTTCAAATTTGGGGCACTGCGCGTGCAATCTAATGTGCCACCAGATAGGAGTGGTGTGTTAAGTAGTACTATTCCTATCAGTTTAATCCCTGTTATATGCCTTTTTTTTGGTTTGGTTTTTGAAGCCACAGTGCAGCACCAGAGGCCAGAAAAATTAGGCATGTACACATGCCTGAAAAATTAGGTATTGTTGCAGCTGCTGCTGTAGCAGCAGCCAGAAAAATTGATGTTTGTTTCCCAGGCAGAAAGTGCCCTAAAACATTGCGGCTTGAAACCTAGTTGGTGGCGGATAAGTCACGCAAGTCATCCGGCATTCAGAGATAAAATACAGCAGCGTGTGGACCATTTTTAGCCCAAGGCAGCTCATCTCATCAGGCCTTTTTTAGTCGAATGTATCGCCCACTGTCAGTCCCTTCGGGATCCATCCCTCATTCATCTTAATAAAGGTGAGGTAATCTAGACTTTTTTGACCTAGGCGACTTCTCTTCTCAGTGACAATACCTCCTGCTGCACTGAAGGTCCTTTCTGACAGGACACTTGAAGCGGGGCAGGCCAGAAGTTCTATCGCAAATTGGGATAGCTCAGGCCACAGGTCAAGCCGGTTAATTGCTCCTCAGAGTGTCGATATCTGCAGTTAAGGCAAGGTAGTCTGCTACCTGTCGGTCGAGTCGTTCTCTGAGGGTGGACCCCGAAGGGCTGTGGCAATGCGTAGGACTTAAAAAGCTCTGCATGTCCTCCATCAACAACACGTCTGTAAAGCGTCCTGTCCTTGCCGGCGTGGTTGTGGGAGGAGGAGGATTACTTTCACATCTTCCCCTGTTAGATTCCCGTTGTGCTGTGACATCACCCTTATACGCTGTGTAAAGCATACTTTTTAATTTATTTTGGAACTGCTGCGTCCTTTCCGACTTGCGTTAATTCAGTAACATTTCAGGCACTTTATGCTTATACTGGGGGTCTAGTAGCGTGGACACCCAGTACAGGTCTTTCTCCTTCATCCTTTTTATACGAGGGTCCCTCAACAGGCACGACAGCATGAAAGACCCCATTTGCACAAGGTTGGATGCCGAGCTACTCATGTCCCGTTCCTCGTCCTCAGTGATCTCACTGAAGGTATGTTCTTCCCCCCAGCCACGTACAACACCACGGCTACCAGATAGGTGACAACGAGCACCCTGGGATGCCTGTTATGGTTGGTCTTCCTCCTCCTCCTCAAAGCCACATTCCTCCTCTGACTCCTCTTCCTCACAATCCTCTTCCAGCGTTGCCGCAGGTCCAGCAAGCGATGCTGATAAGGCTGTTTCTGGTGGTGATGGTGACCACAACTCTTCCTCTTCATGCTCATCTACGGCCTGATCCAGCACTCTTCGTAGGGCCCGCTCCAGGAAGAAAACAAATGGTATGATGTCGCTGATGGTGCCTTCGGTGCGACTGACTAGGTTTGTCACCTCCTCAAAAGGACGCATGAGCCTACAGGCATAGCGCATGAGCGTCCAGTAACGTGGCAAAAAAATTCCCAGCTCCGCAGAGGCTGTCCTAGCACCCCGGTCATACAAATAGTCATTAACGGCTTTTTCTTGTTGGAGCAGGCGGTCGAATTCCAACGTGTCGGGCTGTCGCAAATCAAGCGCCTCACTGGCATGTTGTTTCGCCGCTGGATATCTGAAAAGTGTGCCATGGCCGTGTAGGAACACCTGAAATGGCCACACACCTTCCTGGCCTGCTTCAGGACGTCCTGAGCCTGTGACATGTGTCAACTTGCCCAAATTCAATGCCGCCACCAAATTTCTTCCGTTGTCACAAACCACTTTGCCAATCTCCAGTTGGTGCGGAGTCAGCCACTGATTCACCTGTGCGTTCAGGGCGGACAGGAGTGCTGGTCCGGTGTGACTCTCTGCTTTCAGGCAAGTCAACCCCAAGACGGCATGACACTGCCGTATCCGGGATGTGGAATAGTACCTGGGGAGCTGGGGGGGGGGGTGCCGTTGATGTGGAGCAAGACGTAGCAGCAGAAGAGGACTCAGCCGAGGAGGTTATGGAAGAGGATGGAGTAAGAGGAGTAGAGGAGGTGGCAGCAGGCCTGTCTGCAAGTCGTGGCGGTGTCACCAACTCCTCTGCAGAGCCACGCATTCCATGCTTGGGAGCCGTCAGCAGGTTTACCCAATGCGCAGTGTAGGTGATATACCTGCCCTGACCATGCTTTGCAGACCAGGTATCAGTGGTCAGATGGACCCTTGCCCCAACACTGTGTGCCAGACATGCCATTACTTCCTTTTGCACAATCGAGTACAGGTTGGGGATTGCCTTTTGTGCAAAGAAATTTCGGCCGGGTACCTTCAACTGCGGTGTCCCAAAAGCTACAAATTTTTTTAACGCCTCAGACTCCATCAGCTTGTATGGTAAAAGCTGGCAGGCTAAGAGTTCAGACAAGCCAGCTGTCAGATGCCGGGCAAGGGGGTGACTTTGTGACATTGGCTTCTTACGCTCAAACATGTCCTTGACAGACACCTGACTGTGGGCAGATGAGCAGGAACTGGATGGTTGAGAGGGGGCAAGGAGAACAGCAGTGGTTGACGTGGCTGAAGATGCTGGACCAGGAGGAGGATGGCGGCTTTGAGTTTGTGTGCTGCTTGTACTCATGTGTTGATCCAATAGGCGTTTGTGATGTGCGATCATGTGCCTTCGCAAAGCAGTTGTACCTAGGTGGGTGTTGGACTTCCCACGACTCAGTTTCTTTTGGCACAGGTTGCAAATGGCATCGCTGTTGTCAGAGGCAGACACACAAAAAAAATGCCACACTGCTGAGCTCTGCAATGACGGCATTCTGGTGGTGGCAACAGCATGCGTTGATTGGCGTGCTGTCTGGCTGACCCCGGGTGCCGATGCATGCGGTCTGACTGTGCCACTAGCTCCTTGCGACGACCTCCCCCTGCTTCCAACTCGTCTCCTCCTCCTCTCTGTCTCCCCATCTGAACTTTCCCCCTCTTCTTCTCTTCTAGCGGGCACCCACGTGACATCCACGGACGCATCGTCATCAACCGCTTCAATTGTATCTGACAACTCAGCAAAGGAAGCAGCAGTGGGTACAACATCATCATCATCACACCGTACGTCCATGTGTGTAATGCTGCCTGACTGAGACATATCCCTGTTATCTACATCCTCTGGCAATAATGGTTGCGCATCATTATCACTCATTTCTTCCAACTGATGTGTAAATAACTCCTCTGACAGATCAAGTGAAGCGGCTGGGGTGCTAGTGTTGGTGGTGGCGGCAGGCGGGCGAGTGGTAACTTGAGAGGTGCCCGAAGATAAGCTGGAGGAGGATGGTGCGTCAAGGTTCCGAGCGGAAGCTGTAGAAGATTGGGTGTCCTGTGTTAGCCAGTCAACTATGTCCTCAGAACTGTTCGAGTTTGGGGTACGTGGCCTCTGTACACTGGGCATTATTCTAGGGCCAAAGGGAATCACAGCACCACGACCACGACGGCCCCTGCGGGGTGGCCTGCCTCTGCCTGTCATTTTTTTTTTCGATTAGTGGTACTATGCATGCAAGCTACTGTGACAACAGATATGAGTGGCACTGTGCACTGGCAGAAGTTGGCAGAGTAGACGCTGTAGGCCTGACACACACGCTTGCAGACAACTAACTGCTATTCAATCTATTACAGTCAAAATTGTATTATTTTTTTTTAAATGTACACTACTGTTACACCAGATATGAGTTGCACTGGGGTGACACTGTGCCCTGGCAGGCAGGCACTGAAACGCACACGTGTGAAGGAAACTGACTGCTATTATTTCACAGTCAAAAAAAGTGTTTTTTTTGTTTTTTTTTAAATGTACACTACTGTTACACCAGATATGAGTTGCACTGGGGTGACACTGTGCCCTGGCAGGCAGGCACTGAAACGCACACGTGTGAAGGAAACTGACTGCTATTATTTCACAGTCAAAAAAGTGTTTGTTTGTTTTTTAAATGTACACTACTGTTACACCAGATATGAGTTGCACTGGGGTGACACTGTGCCCTGGCAGGCACTGAAACGCACACGTGTGAAGGAAACTGACTGCTATTATTTCACAATCAAAAAAGTGTTTTTTTTTTTAAAATGTACACTACTGTTACACCAGATATGAGTTGCACTGGGGTGACACTGTGCCCTGGCAGGCAGGCACTGAAACGCACACGTGTGAAGGAAACTGACTGCTATTATTTCACAGTCAAAAAAGTGTTGTTTTTTTTAAATGTACATTACTGTTAAACCAGATATGAGTTGCACTGGGGTGACACTGTGCCCTGGCAGGCACTGAAACGCACACGTGTGAAGGAAACTGACTGCTATTATTTCACAATCAAAAAAGTGTTGTTTTTTTTAAATGTACACTACTGTTACACCAGATATGAGTTGCACTGGGGTGACACTGTGCCCTGGCAGGCAGGCACTGAAACGCACACGTGTGAAGGAAACTGACTGCTATTATTTCACAGTCAAAAAAGTGTTGTTTTTTTTAAATGTACACTACTGTTACACCAGATATGAGTTGCACTGGGGTGACACTGTGCCCTGGCAGGCAGGCAGGCAGGCACTGTAACGCACACGTGTGAAGGAAACTGACTGCTATTATTTCACAGTCAAAAAAGTGTTGTTTTTTTTTAAATGTACACTACTGTTACACCAGATATGAGTGTTGGCACTGGGCAATTGGCACAGTATACGCTGTGAGCCTGACACACACGCTGGAAGACAGGCAACTGCAATTAGATAACACAGGGGGGGAAAAAAACAGACTGATGTTCTAGCCCTAAAAAGGGCTTTTTGGGGTGCTGTCCTTACAGCAGAGATCAGATGAGTCCTTCAGGACTGTAGTGGACACTGAATACACTAGCCTAGCTATCGATTTCCCTATTAAATCAGCAGCAGCTACACTGTCCCTCCTCTCACTAAGAATGCAGCTTCCGAATGAATCTAAAATGGATGCTGTCCGGGAGGTAGGAGGGTCTGGGAGGGAGGGTCTGCTGCTGATTGGCTGGAATGTGTCTGCTGACTGTGAGGTACAGGGTCAAAGTATTACTCAATGATGACAAATAGGGGCGGATCGAACATCGCATATGTTCGCCCGCCGCGGCAAACGCAAACAAGCTATGTTTGCCGGGAACTATTCGAAGGCGAACTATTCGCGACATCACTAGTCAGCACACAAATGCCATTGCCCATTGGGCTTAATAACACCTAGAATAGGATTGTTATAAGAGCTATGCACCTGTCGGATAATACCCCTTCTAAGTTTCTTATGATTTCTGCAAGAGAATCATATGAGGCTAACAGAAGTCTGTATTGTTTAACAAAGACAGGTGGTGCATTGGGATCTGCTTGGATTCTTGCAATGTGCAAGTCTGTAGTTCCACAGTCATAAGAATCCCTAGCAAAAATATCCTTGTACTCCATCAGGAGTTCTCATAGCTGTTTGCGTTCATCATCACTGGAACAGCCATTAGCTAAGGAGATTTGCTCTTCGACTATTTGCTGAAATCCTTGAAAAATTTCAGGCTGTCCTATCTCATAGGCTTCTTCCAACCTAGAGGTGAGATCCCCTTGATTATAATTTACATTACCCCCATGATTCTGGGTATTGGGGTATTCTTGCTGTTTGATAAGCTGATCAAATATTAGAGAGGCTTCTTCAATTTTACAGATGCCTTCCTCTGAGCTGAAAGGATAAATAGACTGAATTGTAAACAATCCCTCTGGCATAGGTGCAAATGATTGTTCTATTAAAGGGACAGTCTAGTATAAATTAAACTTTAATTTTTCAGATAGGACTTTTAATTTTAATCAACTTTCTAATTTACTTTTATCATCAAATTTGCTTTTTTCTCTTGGTATTCTTAGTTTAAACTAAACCTAGGTAGGCTCATATGCTAATTTCTAAGCCTTTGAGGGCTGCCTCTTATCACATGCTTTTTAAATCTATTTTCAACACAGAGACAGAAAGTACATGTGGGCCATATAGATAACACTGTGTTCAGGCACAGGGGGTTATTTAAGATTTAGCACAAAACAATTCTAAATTTAAAGGGACACTCAAGTCAAAATTAAACTTCATGATTCAGATACAGCATGCAATTTTAAACAACTTTCCAATTTACTTCCATTAACAAAATGTGCAGTCTTTTCATATTTACACTTTTTGAGTCACCAACTCCTACTGAGCATGTGCAAGAATTCACAGCATATACGTATATGCATTTGTGATTGGCTGATGGCTGTCACATGATACAGGGGGAGTGGAAATAGACATAACTTTGCAATTTATTTAACAAAAATCTACTACTCATTTGAAATTCAGACTAAGTGCTATTGCATTGTATTCTTATCATGCATTTGTTGATTATGCAAATCTACAGTGTTGACTGGTCCTTTAAGACAATAGATAATAAACAGTCACAGTCATGTGATCAGGGGGCTGGAAGAAGGTTCCTAGATACAAGGTACTCACAGAGGTAAAAAACATAATTTTTGTAAGAACTTACCTGATAAATTCATTTCTTTCATATTAGCAAGAGTCCATGAGCTAGTGACGTATGGGATATACATTCCTACCAGGAGGGGCAAAGTTTCCCAAACCTTAAAATGCCTATAAATACACCCCTCACCACACCCACAATTCAGTTTAACGAATAGCCAAGAAGTGGGGTGATAAGAAAGGAGCAAAAGCATCAAAAAATAAGGAATTGGAATAATTGTGCTTTATACAAAAAATCATAACCACCACAAAAAAGGGTGGGCCTCATGGACTCTTGCTAATATGAAAGAAATGAATTTATCAGGTAAGTTCTTACATAAATTATGTTTTCTTTCATGTAATTAGCAAGAGTCCATGAGCTAGTGACGTATGGGATAATAAATAACCAAGATGTGGAACTTCCACGCAAGAGTCACTAGAGAGGGAGGGATAAAATAAAGACAGCCAATTCCGCTGAAAAATTAATCCACTACCCAAATCAAAAAAGTTTCAATTTTTATAATGAAAAAAACTCAAATTATAAGCAGAAGAATCAAACTGAAACAGCTGCCTGAAGTACCATTCTACCAAAACTGCTTCTAAAGAAGAGAAAACATCAAAATGGTAGAACATAGTAAAAGTATGCAAAGAAGACCAAGTCATTGCTTTGCAAATCTGATCAACAGAAGCTTCATTCTTAAAAAGCCCAGGAAGTAGAAACTTACCTAGTAGAATGAGCCGTAATCCTCTGAGGCGGGAATCCACCCGACTCCAAATAAGCATGATGAAACAAAAGATTAAGCAAGATGCCAAATAAATGGCAGAAGCCTTTTGACCTTCCTAAAACCAGAAAAGATAACAAATAGACTAGAAGTCTATCTGAAATCTGAATAGCTTCAACATAGAATTTCAAAAAACTCTTACCATATCCAAAGAAAGTAAGAATCTCACCAAAGAAGTTTTAGGAAAACAATAATTCCTCCCTAATGTTGTTAGAATTTACAACTTTAGGTAAGAATTGAAATGAGGACAGCAAAAACCACCTTATCCTGATGAAAAAATCAGAAAAAAGAGATTCACAAGAAAGAACAGAAAATTAGAGCAAGCATATGCTCAAATAGAAGAGCCTGAAAAGCCTTCAGAACCAAATTAAGACTCCAAGGAGGAGAAATTGGCTTAATGACAGGTTTGATATGAATCAAAACCTGAACAAAATGATGAATATCAGGAAGTAACACTGCCTTATCCTGATGAAAAATCAGAAAAGGATATTCACAAAAAAGAGCAGATAACTCAAAAACTCTTCTAGCAGAAAAAATAACCAAAAGGAACAATAATTTTCCAAGAAAGTAATTTAATGTTCAGAGAATGCATAGTTTCAAACGGAGGAGCCTGTAAAGCCCTCAGCACCAAATTGAGACTCCAAAGAGGAGAGATTGAATTAATGACAGGCTTGATACGAACCAAAGCCTGTACAAAACAATGAATATCAGGATGATTAGCAATCTTTCTGTGAAAAAAAGAACAGAAAGAGTAGAGATTTGTCCTATCAAAGAACTGAAGACAAAACCTTATCCAAACCAACCTGAAAAATTATAAAATTCTATGAATTTTAAAAGAATGCCAAGAAAAGTAGGTCTTCCAGACTCGATAATAAATCTTTCTAGAGACAGATTTACGAGCCTGAAACATAGTATTAATCAATGAGTCAGAGAACCTCTATGACTAAAAATCAAGCGTTCAATCTCCATCCCTTCAAATTTAATGATTTGAGATCCTGATGGAAAAAATGGGCCTTGAGAAAGAAGGTCTGGTTTAAACGGAAGTGTCCATGGTTGGTAACTGGCCATCCGAATGAGATCCGCATACCAAAACCTGAGAGGCCATGCTGGAGCCAACAGCAGAACAAACAAATACTCCATAAGAATTTTGGAAATCACTTTGGAAGAAGAACTAGATGCGGAAAGAAATAGGCAAAAAGATAATTCCAAAGAAATGTCAATGCATACACTACTTCCGCCTGAGGATCCCCAGACCTGAATAGGCCCCTGGGAAGTTCTTATTCAGATGAGATGCCAACAGATCTATTTCTAGAAATGCTCACATCTGAAAAATTGAAAAACATATCTGGGTATGAGAGACCATTCTCCCGGATGTAAAGCTTGATTAACAGAGATAATCCGCTTCCCAAATATCTATACCTGAGAAAAAAACCACAGAATTTAGATAGGAGCTGGATTTAGCCCAAGCTAATCTGCACTTCTGCACTTCTGTCACAGCCTAGGGACTGATAGTCCTACCCTGATGATTGACATACACCATAGTTGTGATATTGTCTGAGAAACAATAAACGTCTCTTCTTCAAAAAGAAACTAACTGAAAAACTCTGAGAATGCACGGAGTTCTAAAATATCAAATGGTAATCTCGCCTCCTGAGATTTCCAAACCCCTTGTGCTGACAGAGATCCTCAGACAGCCTCCCAACCAAAAAGACTCACATCTGTAGAGATCATGGTCCAGGTTGAAAGAAACAAAGAGACCTGTAGAACTAAATGATGGTGATCTTAACCACCAAATCAAGAGAGATAAATATTAGGATTCGAAGATTTAAAATGTGAAATCCTAGAATCCCTGCACCATAATTCAGCATAAAAGACTGGAAAGGTTCTTTCTATTGAAAATGAGCCAAGGGAATTGAATCCAATGCTGTGGCCATAAGACCTAAAACTTCTATGCAAATATAGCAACTGAAGGAAAAAATAGAGACTAAAGGTACCGACAGACGGAACCCAATAAAATTGTCCCTTGTCTGATAGAGACAAAGACAGTGACACAAACTATCTGGAAACCTAAAAAAGGTGACCCTTGTGTGAGGATTCAAGAGCTTTTGAAAAAAAAGATCCTCTAACTATGTCCTGGAAGAACAAAGTGAATCATATGAGATTCCGCATCCTCAGAAAATAATCTGAATGAAAACAGAAAAATGAAAATATGCATTTATTGTATCTAATGAAAACAAATAATGCCATCACTGACCAAAAAAAGGCAAAATAGTTTGAATAAAACTCCAAAACCCATTTCCTAAAAATAGAACTGGAAGAAATACCCCAGAAAATTCCAGGTCTGAGCAGCGCTTGAACCCCACGGGTGTGATATACCTTTAAGGTATATCACCTGTTTGGCCTCTAACCCTATAAAAGGCTTCCTGTTCCTGTATCTCATTGCCTGAATATTGAAGGACAAACACTGCTGTGCATCTGAGTTTCTTAATTGCTCTGATTGTTACTGCAGTATTTCAAACTTTCTACTACAAGTTTTGTTGCTATTTTTCTATTTGTTATTTTGCTAGCAGTTTCGCTACCATTCCTTTTTTGTGCATTATTGGGTAAACCTCTTCTCAGCCTTTTCTCAGGAAACTTCCATTTGTACATTTACCGTTACGCTGACAGGAGTCAGCTGTTTGCAGAATCTCACAGCAAGGACACGGTGTTTGCAGGACCGGAAGTCAGTCACGCACATACCCGCTGCTGTGTAAACACTGAACACGCCGAGGAGGTCAGGTATCTTAGCGGTTACCCCTTCAAGCATATTACTTTTCTCATTACTTGTGTTTATACAAAACCTTATATCAACTGTTACTAATACAAATACCGGAACTCATACTAAGACTGTTTACCTAATCTTTGCTCATTGCCGGATTCCTCTCAATACCTGTGAGCTTCTGTGTGTGTATGTATTGATCGGGTGTGTGTGTGTGAAGACAGAAAGACTCAATCAGATTATACTTCATCATTTGTATAAAGATTTTTTACTGCTTCTATTACCAATTCAAACTAGCATCTCCTTGCTAAGCTACTCATATCAGAGCCAGCCCACGCTGAGAGAACTATCTTAAAGCATAAAATCTGCTCTCTTATATCTGAAACTACTTAACATCAAAACTAGCTCACTGTGTTGTTACTAAGAGTAATCAGTGACTCCTGAGTATCTTTCACAAAAGAGCAACAAAAACTTATTTTTGTAGCATTTATAACATATTTGTTACATAATATTCAGGCCATATAAACATTAGTATCAGGTTATTAAACCATGGATCCTAATGAAATCAAAAAGGAATTTAATAATGTGTACCAGAAGTTAGATTTCTTAGCTCATGCATTAAATGAAGTTAAAGCTGAAAACACAGCTATCAAAACCTTGATAAAGGATTCATTAACCCCTAAGGAACCACAGCTTCCTGAGCCACACATACAAACACCTACACCCTTCTCAGGGAAAAGGTCAGAGTTCCGTGACTTTAAAAATGCATGCTTCCTTTTATTTTCTATGAAGCCACGTACCTATCCTACAGATAGAATTAGAGTCTGCACAACTATCTCTTATTTGATTGGTGAACCGCGGACTTGGGCTAATAGATTTTTTGAGAACAATGACCCAATTTTAGATTCACTTCAAGAATTCTTTTCTGCTTTAGCTAGTTTATATGAGGACTCAAACAGTCAGCTAAATGCAGAGACAAAATTAAGAGCTCTCAAACAAGGGAAAAGAACAGTGGAAGAATACACCACTGACTTCCAAATGTGGGCTTCTGAATCTCTTTGGAATGAGATCAGCCTGAAAAATCAATTTAGGTTGGGACTCTCAGAGACTCTGAAGGACGAGCTATCTCGTTTGGAAATGCCTGAGACACTTGCATCATTAATTAAACTCAGTACTACACTTGATCGCAGATTAAGAGAAAGAAAGGCAGAAAAGGGTTACTATGATCCTACCCCCAGACGCATGACTCAAACTACCCAAGGTCACGATAGAAACCAATCCACACCCATGGAAATAGGTACTATCAAGAGTCCATTATCTGCAGAGGAAAAGACCAGGAGGAGACTGGCGAATCTTTGCCTTTACTGTGCACACAAAGAGCACACAGTATCCTCATGTCCTCTATTGGCCAAACAAAAGAAGGGTAAGATTAAGACCACTATATTTGTGTGTAAAACCAAAACACCTACTCCAAACCAACTCACTTTATCCATTTCTTTACAGTGGGATCAAACACATACCCAGACTGATGCCTTAATAGATTCCGGAGCATCTGGGATATATATAGATGCTGATTATGTATATAGAAATAAAATTCCTGTTGTGTGTAAAAAGCAACCAGTCTTTGTCAAATTAATTGATGGTTCTTTAATACAAAAAGGGCCCATAACCCATCACACCATTCCTTTACTTACCACAACACTAGATGGACATACAGAATATTTAGTCTATGATATAATTCCTATTGATAGACATGAAATAATTCTAGGGTACTCATGGTTGAATACACATAATCCAAACATAGATTGGTCGCATAATTCCATTCTCTTAAGTTCGGATTACTGTACTAAAACTTGTTTTCCACATTGTTCGATATCCAGCCTGGAGACTGGTTTACCATTGGCATATTCTGATTTGGTAGATGTGTTCGATCTCAAAGAAGCGGACAGTTTACCACCTCATAGGCCCTTTGACTGTCCAATAGATATAATTCCTGGTTCACAAATCCCATATGGGAAAATCTACCCATTATCTCAAACCGAACTCGAACACCTACGTACATATCTAGATGATAACCTCAAAAAAGGTTTTATTTCACATTCCACATCACCAGCAGCAGCTGGAATCTTTTTTGTAAAAAATAAGGACCACTCACTACGACCCATAATAGATTATAGAGGCCTCAACGCAATTACCATAAAAAATCGTTACCCACTACCCTTGATACCAGAATTGATAGAAAGATTGACAAATGCAACAATTTATACCAAACTAGACCTTAAAGGTGCTTATAACTTAATTCGCATCAAAAAAGGGGATGAATGGAAAACAGCCTTCAGGACACGCTATGGCTTATTCCAATACAACGTGATGCCATTTGGTTTAACTAATGCCCCAGCGACTTTTCAATATTTTATTAACGAAATATTTCACGATCTCATAGACATATGCGTCATCATCTATCTAGATGATATTCTGGTATATTCCAAATCCCCTAAAGAACATGAAAAACATGTAAGATGGGTCCTGACACGGCTACGAGAGCACCGACTGTTTGCAAAGATGGAAAAATGTAATTTCCATGTTCAACAAATAAAATTTCTTGGATATATCATTTCACCTAATACAATTCAAATGGACCCAGACAAGATCATTGCAATAACTAATTGGCCACAACCTAAAACCCTGAGAGCACTCCAGAGGTTTCTGGGATTCTCCAATTTTTACAGAAAATTTATAAATAAATTTTCAGACATTGTGAAGCCACTCACATTACTTACCAGAAAGAACTGTAACTACAAATGGAATGACGAGGCTCAAAAAGCATTTCTTACTCTAAAACATTTATTCACAGTAGCACCTGTGTTAACCCTGCCTGATTATACTTCACAGTTCATCCTAGAAGTAGATGCTTCTAATTATGGACTAGGAGCTGTCTTATCCCAGAAGGATAAAACTACTCAGGAATTACATCCAATAGAGTACTACTCCAGATCTTTACTCCCAGCTGAACTAAACTACAATGTGGGAGATAAAGAACTTCTAGCGATTAAAGCTGCTTTGGAGCATTGGAGGCACCTTCTGGAAGGTTCTCCAGAACCTTTCCTAATATACACTGACCATAAGAACTTAGAATACTTACGGAAAAACAAGACTCTCTCGGCCCGACAAGTTTGCTGGTCTTTATTCTTAGACCGTTTCAATTTTTTAATCACCTATCGACCTGGAAACAGTAATACTAAAGCTGATGCACTATCTCGAATACCGAATGTCAATTCGAGTCTGGATACCCTCAATCCGATTATTCCTCAAGAAAAATTCTTGGGATCCCTAACCTCTCTTGAAAGTGAGATACTATCTGAAACTCTTAAAGAGACAGAGTTACCAAGTGACTGTGAGAAAGACGAAGCCACCGGACTTTACCTTCACAACAAGAAAATCTATGTTCCCAAAACACTCAGAGATGTCATTTTACATCATCATCATGACAATGTATTAGCAGGACATAAAGGCATACAAAAGACGACAGAGCTAATTAAACGCTACTTCTGGTGGCCTCAAATGGAACTTTCTATTATCTCCTATATAAAAAAATGTGATATATGTGCAAGAAACAAAGTTATACACAAAAAAACAATTGGATATCTCTCACCACTACCAATACCGTCTATGCCATGGTCCACCATCTCCATGGATTTCATAGTAGATCTACCCTCATCTCAACACTTTACCACAATATTAGTAGTTGTTGACCACTTAACAAAGCTTGCACATTTCATCCCTCTCAAGAATCTACCCACTGCTATGACTACAGCTAGAGTATTTTTGAAACACATAGTACGCTTACATGGCATTCCCACTACCATCATTTCTGATCGGGGTACGCAGTTTACCTCAGCTCTCTGGAAATCACTTTGTAAACTCCTACAAATAGAGACTAGGTACTCAACTTCATTCCACCCTCAAACCAACGGGTTGACTGAACGCCTAAATCAGACTTTAGAGCAGTTCCTAAGATGTTACATAACCCACTTACAGGACGATTGGGTTGAATACCTACCTATGGCAGAATTCTCTTATAACAATTCGATATCAACATCCACAAAGATGACTCCATTCTTTGCCACTTACGGATATAATCCATCCACTATAGCCATTTCGCATGCCCCGGTCTCTTGTCCAAGTGTTACTGATTTCACCTCAACATTGAAAGACAGACTGGAGATACTCAAACTACATTTAAGTGAGGCTAAAGATTGTCAGAAAAAATATTATGATTATCATTATTCACCAACACCTCTCTACAAAATAGGTGACTTAGTGCTACTCTCTACCAAACATCTTAAGCTTCAGCTCCCCAGCAAGAAATTAGCTAATCAATATATCGGACCGTACCGTATTATTTCCATAGTGAATACAAATGCTGTAAAGTTGAAATTACCCATTGATTGTAGGTTGCACCCTGTATTCCACGTCTCCCTACTGAAACCTTATGACTGCCTTCATCAATCATCTCCTCTCCCTCCTGTTTTGCTTCAGGATGGTCCGGAGTATGAGGTGGAGCGAATTCTTGACTCCAGGGTACGGAGACGTACTCTCCAGTATTTGGTTAAGTGGAAAGGTTATGGTATGGAGGAAAACTCCTGGGTTTCTCACTTGGACGTTCATGCTCCTTCGCTTCGTTCTGCATTCCACAGACGTTACCCCAATAAACCTTCCTGATTTGACCTGGGGGCCTTGAGGAGGGGGGTATGTGATATACCTTTAAGGTATATCACCTGTTTGGCCTCTAACCCTATAAAAGGCTTCCTGTTCCTGTATCTCATTGCCTGAATATTGAAGGACAAACACTGCTGTGCATCTGAGTTTCTTAATTGCTCTAATTGTTACTGCAGTATTTCAAACTTTCTACTACAAGTTTTGTTGCTATTTTTCTATTTGTTATTTTGCTAGCAGTTTCGCTACCATTCCTTTTTTGTGCATTATTGGGTAAACCTCTTCTCAGCCTTTTCTCAGGAAACTTCCATTTGTACATTTACCGTTACGCTGACAGGAGTCAGCTGTTTGCAGAATCTCACAGCAAGGACACGGTGTTTGCAGGACCAGAAGTCAGTCACGCACATACCCGCTGCTGTGTAAACACTGAACACGCCGAGGAGGTCAGGTATCTTAGCGGTTACCCCTTCAAGCATATTACTTTTCTCATTACTTGTGTTTATACAAAACCTTATATCAACTGTTACTAATACAAATACCGGAACTCATACTAAGACTGTTTACCTAATCTTTGCTCATTGCCGGATTCCTCTCAATACCTGTGAGCTTCTGTGTGTGTATGTATTGATCGGGTGTGTGTGTGTGAAGACAGAAAGACTCAATCAGATTATACTTCATCATTTGTATAAAGACTTTTTACTGCTTCTATTACCAATTCAAACTAGCATCTCCTTGCTAAGCTACTCATATCAGAGCCAGCCCACGCTGAGAGAACTATCTTAAAGCATAAAATCTGCTCTCTTATATCTGAAACTACTTAACATCAAAACTAGCTCACTGTGTTGTTACTAAGAGTAATCAGTGACTCCTGAGTATCTTTCACAAAAGAGCAACAAAAACTTATTTTTGTAGCATTTATAACGTATTTGTTACAACGGGTGATCAGCCATGCTTCAACAGTACCCAAAATATATAGGACCGAAACACACTTAAAGAAAGTGTTAGCCTTACTGGAATAGCTGGAATATAATAGAGAAAAAAGACTTCTCACAGACGGATTATTCTGAACTTATTCTGTACCCAAAATCAAAGAAATTTGGACCGAATAGAACCAAATAAATTTCAAAAAAGTCTTAACCTGCCCCTTACCAGCCGAGCTGGAATACGGCACGTACATCGCAATTTTAGGGAGCTGATTTTGAACTGAAAAATTTCCAATTAAAAACATGTTACTTGGGAAAGAATTCAGGAATTCGTTCCTTAATAAGAACAACCAAACTAACATAAGCTTAAAGTTTTAGTCTTAGAACTCAATCTTGAAGCCCAGAGTAACAGTTAAGAATTGAATCCAATTATAAAACAAATAATTGATTATCTTAGAACAAAAGAAATCTGGATTTTTAGAAATCACAAAATTCTTCTAGCTAAAACAGCTAAAGACATAGATTAAACCTCATTTGCAAAAATATTCAATAAAATGAAGACACAAATGAAATTATTAGCATGATAGTCCAGTTAAAGGATCAGTCAATACACTGGACTTGCATAATCAATAAATGCAAAACAACAAGATAAATGCAACAGCACCTAGTCTAGTAAATTTTGTCCCTTTAACAATGCTAAAATAAATCATAATCTGATACTTGATCTTAAAGTAAACAGAAAAAATGAAGCAATTGCAACATCATCTAAATAAATCACAGGTCCAAGAAAAGTACCTGAAACTAAATAATTTTCCATAAATAAGATACAACTATCTAAAGGAAAATAAATACTATTTTGCTATAGAAACAATAGCATAATTAGTAGGAGTAGAGATAGCCCCAATAAATTGGAGAACCATCCAAATTGAATTTAACTGCCGGCAAAGAATATAGTTTAAAACCTTTGAAGAAGGAATAAAAGAAAATTCTCAGTCTATTCCATTCCCTAGTATGAGGAACTGGAAAAAACCTCTGAAAACACAGAAG
This sequence comes from Bombina bombina, assembly GCF_027579735.1. Taxonomy (NCBI): domain Eukaryota; kingdom Metazoa; phylum Chordata; class Amphibia; order Anura; family Bombinatoridae; genus Bombina; species Bombina bombina. Next base: position 292,633,401 of record NC_069501.1, read on the forward strand.
AATAAATAAGCAGAAATAAAATGTTAGCTAGTCTTGAAAAAGAACTAGTTACCTTAATATCCAAAATAATCAACACCTTTTCAACAAAGAACAAATGTACTTTAATAAAAAAAATAAAAAAGTAGATTTGTTAGTGTCAAATATCTGATGAAGAAAATTCTGAATGAGAAAAAAACATCATCAGAGAAGGATAAATTAGTATGTTGTTGGTCATTTGAAACTTCAATAATTAAAAAAGAAGTTTGAAAAAGACCTAAAAATTTTATTAGAAGGCACAAAGTCAGACAAAGCCTTTAAAATAGAATCAGAAAAATATTCTTATAAATCTTCTTATTTCTTGTACATAAGATGTAAAAAGAATAGCAATATATAAAGCATAAATACTAATGGATTCTGCATATAAAAGTTTAACATGAAACTTATAACAAACCATAGCTAAAGATAAACATTCATAACATTGAAAATAAATGAACTTAGCTTTGGTAGGACTGAACTCAGTCAACGGAATCCCTTAGTACGTTTTGAAACAGGAACAGTGAAATCTTGCAATATGTAATAGAAAAAAACAAAATTTAAAGCAAAATTATCAAATTCCTTAAATGACAGTTTCAGGAATGGGAGAGAATGCAAAATAATAAGCTTCTAGAAACCAGAAGCAATAAAAAAGTGAGGTTTAAATAATGTGAAGAAAAAAGTGGCACAAAAAAGATGCCCAAATTTTTTGGCGCCAAATACGACGCCCACATTATTGGCGCCAAATACAACGCCCATATATTTGGCTCCAAATATGACGCCACATCCTCTGACGCCGAAACCGACGCCCACATTTTTTGGCGCACAAAAATGTCTGAATACGCATGCGTCAAAAAATGACGTTAACAGAATACAACTTCCGGCGTCAACTACGGCGCCGGAAATGACAAATTTTTGCGCCAAAAAAGTCAGCGTCAAAAATGACGCAATAAAAAGAAACATTTTCTGCCCCCGCGAGCCTAACAGCACGCAGGAAAAAATGATCAATTGAAAATTTTCAAGGTAAAGAAAAAATAATTTGAAATGCATTATCCCAAATAATGAAACTGACAGTCTGAATTTTAAAGGAATACTGATTATCCTGAATCAAGGCAAATATAAGTTTATAGACATATATTTAGAACTTTACATATAAAGTGCCCAACCATAGATTAGAGTGTCACAAAAAAAACAGAATTTATGCTTACCTGATAAATTACTTTCTCCAACGGTGTGTCCGGTCCACGGCGTCATCCTTACTTGTGGGATATTCTCTTCCCCAACAGGAAATGGCAAAGAGTCCCAGCAAAGCTGGCCATATAGTCCCTCCTAGGCTCCGCCCACCCCAGTCATTCGACCGACGGACAGGAGGAAATATATATAGGAGAAACCATATGGTACCGTGGTGACTGTAGTTAGAGAAAATAATTCATCAGACCTGATTAAAAAACCAGGGCGGGGCCGTGGACCGGACACACCGTTGGAGAAAGTAATTTATCAGGTAAGCATAAATTCTGTTTTCTCCAACATTGGTGTGTCCGGTCCACGGCGTCATCCTTACTTGTGGGAACCAATACCAAAGCTTTAGGACACGGATGAAGGGAGGGAGCAAATCAGGTTACCTAAACGGAAGGCACCACAGCTTGCAAAACCTTTCTCCCAAAAATAGCCTCCGAAGAAGCAAAAGTATCAAATTTGTAAAATTTAGCAAAAGTGTGCAGTGAAGACCAAGTCGCTGCCTTACATATCTGGTCAACAGAAGCCTCGTTCTTGAAGGCCCATGTGGAAGCCACAGCCCTAGTGGAGTGAGCTGTGATTCTTTCAGGAGGCTGCCGTCCGGCAGTCTCGTAAGCCAATCGGATAATGCTTTTAAGCCAAAAGGAAAGAGAGGTAGAAGTCGCCTTTTGACCTCTCCTTTTACCAGAATAAACGACAAACAAGGAAGATGTTTGTCTGAAATCTTTAGTAGCCTCTAAATAGAACTTTAGAGCACGGACAACGTCCAAATTGTGTAACAAACGTTCCTTCTTTGAAACTGGATTCGGACACAAAGAAGGTACAACTATCTCCTGGTTAATATTTTTGTTAGAAACAACTTTAGGAAGAAAACCAGGTTTAGTACGCAAAACCACCTTATCTGCATGGAACACCAGATAGGGCGGAGAACACTGCAGAGCAGATAACTCTGAAACTCTTCTAGCAGAAGAAATTGCAACTAAAAACAAAACTTTCCAAGATAGTAACTTAATATCTATCGAATGTAAAGGTTCAAATGGAACCCCTTGAAGAACTGAAAGAACTAGATTTAGACTCCAGGGAGGAGTCAAAGGTCTGTAAACAGGCTTGATCCGAACCAAAGCCTGAACAAATGCTTGAACATCTGGCACAGCTGCCAGTCTTTTGTGTAGTAAGACAGATAAAGCAGAGATCTGTCCCTTTAGAGAACTTGCAGATAATCCTTTCTCCAAACCTTCTTGTAGAAAGGAGAGAATCTTAGGAATTTTTATCTTATTCCATGGAAATCCTTTGGATTCACACCAACAGATATATTTTTTCCATATCTTATGGTAAATTTTTCTAGTTACAGGTTTTCTGGCCTGAACCAGAGTATCTATAACAGAATCTGAAAACCCACGCTTTGATAGAATCAAGCGTTCAATCTCCAAGCCGTCAGTTGGAGGGAGACCAGATTTGGATGTTCGAATGGACCCTGAACAAGAAGGTCCTGTCTCAAAGGTAGCTTCCATGGTGGAGCCGATGACATATTCACCAGGTCTGCATACCAAGTCCTGCGATCTGGACCCGTAGCAAGGGACCTTGAAGTTCTGACGAGACGCCATCAGATCCATGTCTGGAATGCCCCATAATTGAGTTATTTGGGCAAAGATTTCCGGATGGAGTTCCCACTCCCCCGGATGGAATGTCTGACGACTCAGAAAATCCACTTCCCAATTTTCCACTCCTGGGATGTGGATCGCAGACAAGTGGCAGGAGTGATCCTCCGCCCATTGAATTATTTTGGTCAATTCTTTCATCGCCAGGCAACTCTTTGTTCCCCCCTGATGATTGATATATGCAACGGTCGTCATGTTGTCTGATTGAAACCTTATGAATTTGGCCTTTGCTAGTTGAGGCCAAGCTCTGAGAGCATTGAATATCGCTCTCAGTTCCAGAATGTTTATCGGGAGAAGAGACTCTTCCCGAGACCATAGTCCCTGAGCTTTCAAGGATTCCCAGACCGCGCCCCAGCCCACTAGACTGGCGTCGGTCGTGACAATGACCCACTGGGTCATTCCCTGGGATAGATGGTCCAGGGTCAGCCACCAACGGAGTGAATCTCTGGTCTTTTGATCTACTTGAATCATTGTAGACAAGTCTGTATAATCCCCATTCCACTGTTTGAGCATGCACAGTTGTAATGGTCTTAGATGAATTCGTGCAAAAGGAACTATGTCCATTGTTGCAACCATCAATCTTACTACTTCCATGCACTGCGCTATGGAAGGACGAGGAACAGAATGAAGCACTTGACAAGAGCTTAGAAGTTTTGATTTTCTGACCTCTGTCAGAAAAATCCTCATTTCTAAGGAATCTATTATTGTTCCCAAGAAGGGAACTCTTGTTGACGGGGACAGAGAACTTTTTTCTTTGTTCACCTTCCATCCGTGAGATCTGAGAAAGGCTAGAACGATGTCCGTATGAGCCTTTGCTTTTGACAGAGACGACGCTTGTATTAGAATGTCGTCCAAGTAAGGTACTACTGCAATACCCCTTGGTCTTAGAACCGCTAGAAGGGACCCTAGCACCTTTGTGAAAATCCTTGGAGCAGTGGCCAATCCGAATGGGAGGGCCACAAACTGGTAATGCTTGTCCAGAAAAGCGAACCTTAGGAACTGATGATGTTCCTTGTGGATAGGAATATGTAGGTACGCATCCTTTAGATCCACGGTAGTCATAAATTGACTTTCCTGGATGGTGGGTAGAATCGTTCGAATAGTTTCCATTTTGAACGATGGTACCCTGAGAAATTGGTTTAGGATCTTCAAATCCAAAATTGGTCTGAACGTTCCCTCTTTTTTGGGAACTACGAACAGATTGGAATAAAATCCCATTCCTTGTTCCTTTATTGGAACTGGGTGTATCACTCCCATTTTTAACAGGTCTTCTACACAATGTAAGAATGCCTGTCTCTTTATTTGGTTTGAGGATAAGTGAGACCTGTGGAACCTTCCCCTTGGGGGTAGTTCCTTGAATTCCAGGAGATAACCTTGAGAAACTATTTCTAGCGCCCAAGGATCCTGAACATCTCTTGCCCAAGCCTGAGCAAAGAGAGAGAGTCTGCCCCCCACTAGATCCGGTCCCGGATCGGGGGCTACTCCTTCATGCTGTTTTGTTAGCAGTGGCAGGCTTCTTGGCCTGCTTACCCTTGTTCCAGCCTTGCATTGGTTTCCAGGCTGGTTTGGGTTGTGAGGCATTACCCTCTTGCTTAGAGGATGCAGAATTAGAGGCTGGTCCGTTTCTGCGAAAGGGACGAAAATTAGGCTTATTTTTAGCCTTAAAAGACCTATCCTGTGGAAGGACGTGGCCCTTTCCCCCAGTGATGTCTGAAATAATCTCTTTCAATTCTGGTCCAAATAAAGTTTTACCTTTGAAAGGGATGTTAAGCAATTTTGTCTTGGATGACACATCCGCTGACCAAGACTTTAGCCAAAGCGCTCTGCGCGCCACGATAGCAAACCCTGAATTTTTCGCCGCTAATCTAGCTAATTGCAAAGCGGCATCTAAAATAAAAGAGTTAGCCAATTTAAGTGCGTTAACTCTGTCCATAACCTCCTCATATGGAGTTTCTCTACTGAGCGACTTTTCTAGTTCCTCGAACCAGAACCACGCTGCCGTAGTGACAGGAACAATGCATGAAATTGGTTGCGTTTTATAAACTTTCCCCAAGATTATAAATGCCAATTGTTAGCCTAAATCTGAATAATATGCCCAAATAAAGCAATCGATTTAGCCCATAAAAATGTCTACCAGTTTTTTAGCCCTTATTAAGCCCTTTATTCTGTTTGTTTGACTAAGAAAATGGCTTACCGGTCCCCATGAGGGGAAATGACAGCCTTCCAGCATTACACAGTCTTGTTAGAAATATGGCTAGTCATACCTTAAGCAGAAAAGTCTGCTAACTGTTTCCCACAGTCCTATGTGGAAACAGCAATCGATTTTAGTTACTGTCTGCTAAAATCATCTTCCTCTTACAAACAGAAATCTTCATCCTTTTCTGTTTCAGAGTAAATAGTACATACCAGCACTATTTTAAAATAACAAACACTTGATAGAAGAATAAAAACTACATTAAAACACCAAAAAACTCTTAACCATCTCCGTGGAGATGTTGCCTGTGCAACGGCAAAGAGAATGACTGGGGTGGGCGGAGCCTAGGAGGGACTATATGGCCAGCTTTGCTGGGACTCTTTGCCATTTCCTGTTGGGGAAGAGAATATCCCACAAGTAAGGATGACGCCGTGGACCGGACACACCAATGTTGGAGAAATAAGATTTACTTACCCCAGGACACTCATCTACATATAGTAGATAGCCAAACCAGTACTGAAACGAGAATCAGTAGAGGTAATGGTATATAAGAGTATATCGTCGACCTGAAAAGGGAGGTAGGAGAAGAAATCTCTACGACCGATAACAGAGAACCTATGAAATAGATCCCGTAGAAGGAGACCATTGAATTCAAATAGGCAATACTCTTCTTCACATCCCTCTGACATTCACTGCACTCTGAGAGGAAAACCGGGCTCCAGCCTGCTGCAAAGCGCATATCAACGTAGAATCTAGCACAAACTTACTTCACCACCTCCATGGGAGGCAAAGTTTGTAAAACTGAATTGTGGGTGTGGTGAGGGGTGTATTTATAGGCATTTTAAGGTTTGGGAAACTTTGCCCCTCCTGGTAGGAATGTATATCCCATACGTCACTAGCTCATGGACTCTTGCTAATTACATGAAAGAAAGTATATTAATATAACTGTGTTGGTGGTGCAAAACTGGGGAATGGGTAATAATGGTTTTATCTATCTTTTAAAACAATAACAATTCTATGGTAGACTGTCCCTTTAACTGTTCTTCAGTTAAGTACCCTTCAGGTATTAGCCCAATTACATTATTCTGGAATCCAAAAGTGTAATAACTTGATTCCAGCGCATATCCTATGGTGGTTCCCTTGGACAAGGTGATATCCTGTAGGTTCATGTTATGCACAATACCATGTATTGGAATAGTTCCAATATTTACCATAGGAGTATGGGTCATTGTTATACCCAGATTTTGCATTCTATGGGAGAGGCAAATTAGTGTTTCAGAAGTTTTTAATTTCTGACTTCTCTTTACCTGTAAGGATAAGAGGAACTTATCAGCTTCAGCAGGGATTACAACATCGTTAGACACCTGCATATTTAAAGCATATCCAGAGGCAAAGGTTAATCAAGTCTAATTGTATGGCATATCTATGTAAGAGATTGTTGCCAATATTTATTTGATTATGGGGAGTATTTAAAACTAAAAACAGGTGCTTTGCTGATTTATTACGCATGGATATAGATAATAAACACTTAGCTGTGACATTATAGCTTTCAGACCTGTCATCCAGACCATGGACACAGTGGTCTTGGGGAGAAAGGTATTTAATCACTTTAGGTTCAACTATCTGCGCTAATAAGCCTTCGCTTATATAGCTAGCTTCCTGTTTTAAGCTCAATTTGGCATACTTGGTTTTCCCAAGGTCATGCACTTGCATAGGGATAAATAGATCCTCTTTAACTTTCGCAATTTCTGTGAGGAATTGAGAATGTTCTCCCCCTTTAGGGGATTTAGGGTCCCCCTTGTGGAGGTATATGGTTAATACATCACCGTCTAAGGAAATATTTGCAATCTTTCAAGGCAATCTTTTAAAAACTTATAACAAACCATAGCTAAAGATAAACATTCATAACATTGAAAATAAATGAACTTAGCTTTGGTAGGACTGAACTCAGTCAACGGAATCCCTTAGTACGTTTTGAAACAGGAACAGTGAAATCTTGCAATATGTAATAGAAAAAAACAAAATTTAAAGCAAAATTATCAAATTCCTTAAATGACAGTTTCAGGAATGGGAGAGAATGCAAAATAATAAGCTTCTGGAAACCAGAAGCAATAAAAAAGTGAGGTTTAAATAATGTGAAGAAAAAAGTGGCACAAAAAAGATGCCCAAATATTTTGGCGCCAAATACGACGCCCACATTATTGGCGCCAAATACAACGCCCATATATTTGGCTCCAAATATGACGCCACATCCTCTGACGCCGAAACCGACGCCCACATTTTTTGGCGCACAAAAATGTCTGAATACGCATGCGTCAAAAAATGACGTTAACAGAATACAACTTCCGGCGTCAACTACGGCGCCGGAAATGACAAATTTTTGCGCCAAAAAAGTCAGCGTCAAAAATGACGCAATAAAAAGAAACATTTTCTGCCCCCGCGAGCCTAACAGCACGCAGGAAAAAATGGTCAATTGAAAATTTTCAAGGTAAAGAAAAAATTATTTGAAATGCATTATCCCAAATAATGACACTGACAGTCTGAATTTTAAAGGAATACTGATTATCCTGAATCAAGGCAAATATAAGTTTATAGACATATATTTAGAACTTTACATATAAAGTGCCCAACCATAGATTAGAGTGTCACAAAAAAATAAGATTTACTTACCCCAGGACACTCATCTACATATAGTAGATAGCCAAACCAGTACTGAAACGAGAATCAGTAGAGGTAATGGTATATAAGAGTATATCGTCGATCTGAAAAGGGAGGTAGGAGAAGAAATCTCTACAACCGATAACAGAGAACCTATGAAATAGATCCCGTAGAAGGAGACCATTGAATTCAAATAGGCAATACTCTTCTTCACATCCCTCTGACATTCACTGCACTCTGAGAGGAAAACCGGGCTCCAGCCTGCTGTGAAGCGCATATCAACGTAGAATCTAGCACAAACTTACTTCACCACCTCCATGGGAGGCAAAGTTTGTAAAACTGAATTGTGGGTGTGGTGAGGGGTGTATTTATAGGCATTTTAAGGTTTGGGAAACTTTGCCCCTCCTGGTAGGAATGTATATCCCATACGTCACTAGCTCATGGACTCTTGCTAATTACATGAAAGAAAGTATATTAATATAACTGTGTTGGTGGTGCAAAACTGGGGAATGGGTAATAATGGTTTTATCTATCTTTTAAAACAATAACAATTCTATGGTAGACTGTCCCTTTAACTGTTCTTCAGTTAAGTACCCTTCAGGTATTAGCCCAATTACATTATTCTGGAATCCAAAAGTGTAATAACTTGATTCCAGCGCATATCCTATGGTGGTTCCCTTGGACAAGGTGATATCCTGTAGGTTCATGTTATGCACAATACCATGTATTGGAATAGTTCCAATATTTACCATAGGAGTATGGGTCATTGTTATACCCAGATTTTGCATTCTATAGGAGAGGCAAATTAGTGTTTCAGAAGTTTTTAATTTCTGACTTCTCTTTACCTGTAAGGATAAGAGGAACTTATCAGCTCCAGCAGGGATTACAACATCGTTAGACACCTGCATATTTACAGCATATCCAGAGGCAAAGGTTAATCAAGTCTAATTGTATGGCATATCTATGTAAGAGATTGTTGCCAATATATATTTGATTATGGGGAGTATTTAAAACTAAAAACAGGTGCTTTGCTGATTTATTACCCATGGATATAGATAATAAACACTTAGCTGTGACATTATAGCTTTCAGACCTGTCATCCAGACCATGGACACAGTGGTCTTGGGGAGAAAGGTATTTAATCACTTTAGGTTCAACTATCTGTGCTAATAAGCCTTCGCTTATATAGCTAGCTTCCTGTTTTAAGCTCAATTTGGCATACTTGGTTTTCCCAAGGTCATGCACTTGCATAGGGATAAATAGATCCTCTTTAACTTTCGCAATTTCTGTGAGGAATTGAGAATGTTCTCCCCCTTTAGGGGATTTAGGGTCCCCCTTGTGGAGGTATATGGTTAATACATCACCTTCTAAGGAAATATTTGCAATCTTTCAATTCAATCTTTTAAAAGTATTAACATCAGAGCCACTTTAAGGAGTCTGATCATTTATTTGTAGGATAGTGATTTCAGTTATAGAGTCATTCCTGAAATGAATCTCCACAGCATCTGTCTTCTCTTCCACCACGTGACAGTTATGTCAGGTGCGAGATATACCGGACCGCTTATAATTAATAGGCCTTTTTACTTGTAACCAAATTACATTATTTATGCAATCAATTATGGTGCTTAATCGCTTCAGGAGATCACTACCAATAATTAAACAATCAGTTGGCAGATCCACTATAATGACAGGGTTTCTTATTGCCCTGTTCCTAAGTTTCAATTTTAACCATGCAGTACCGTAGACTTTTAGAGAGTCACCCCCAACTCCTATTAGTTAACCATCAAATTATTTTATTTTAGGTTTGTGGGGTGTTAGCTCATTTAGCTGCGTGTAGTACCTGTGGGATAAAATAGTTGCCTGAGATCCAGTATCAATTAATCCCATGATAGGGTTGGAGACTGAATCCTGGAGCTCAGCTAATACATAATATCTCCCTTCAGTTTCTACCATTTCACACATAAAATTGGCATGATTACACATCTGTGGGTTTTGCCACGGGTTACCTGAGACCGCCATGTTACCTGATGCAGAAGAACTCTCATTCTTACCGGTCCCCTCCTCTATGATAGGGCCAGCCGGGTTCCTATGTACTGCATTTGTGGAAATAAGGTTAAGAGAATACTGCAAAAGAAGAGATTTGTTAGAGCTTCCAGGCTGAGGTTGCTCGTCATCACAGCTAAATCGTCCGTTTCTGGTCTGTAGGGAGAGAATATGATTAGCACCATTATTGACATTTATCATTTTATTTGGTATATCTCTCCCCTCTCTCTCAGGTAATACTGCAGTATTTATGACTGTGCCTGTGCCCCACTGCTGACCATTGGCTGTACTCCTAAAAATGGATTGTTAGGGTTCTGAGCCGTCAAAGCTTGACTCATATTAGTAACTAGTGTAAATAATTGACTTATTTGCATATTGAATTGGCCCACTTGAACAGACAAGCCATTTTTACCCATGGACCGATTTTTTTATGTCCCAGGGTACTGATTCCTGGATCCTTGGGATCCCTCAGAATCATAGCTATTATTCCTATTTTGACGTGGTTGTTTTTGGGGTACAACTTGTTCAGCATTAATGTCTTGGGGAGCACTATTTACTTGGGGTGTCTGGTTACCCTGAGAGTATTTTTGCAACTTTTGATAATTATTTTTATGGGGATACCGTTTACCTTGTGAGTATTCATTTCTTTGGGGATAATTATTTACCTGGGAATGCCCCCCATTTTGAGTATATTCTCTCTGTGCCTCAGCCTGTGTTGGGGGAGGGGCAGAGTTAAAACTTTGTGGGGATGGCCAGTTTTCTCGGGCCACCTCCGCATATGTTTTCTTGTTAGACTCCAAATTAAGGGGGCTAGGTGACACCCTAGTTTCTGCCACAATTTTGGGACTGGGTTTTGGTTCCTTTTTAACCCCCTGTTCACCGGACTGATGAATAGAGTATAACTTTGTTCTCTCTTTGATCAGCCAGTCCAATGAGCAGTGCTCATCAAAATCTCTAGCTAAATTAATTTTGATGTGTGCGGGCAATGCTTCAAAAAATAAATTTACAAATTCTGAGCTTTCAAATATGGGGTAGTCTTCGGCCATACTGTATGAACTTTTCAGTACAGAAAGGAATTTAATTGGGCTTTGATACATGCCACATTTCAAACTGTATACAGCTATTCTCGTAGAGCTTTTAGTGTGATATTGCCCAAATTCTTTTCTGCACTGATTTTTCGTTTCACTCCAGGAATGAATATTCATATCCTTTAGTGAAGCAAAGAATTTGGGATGTTAACCCTCAAATACCCATGGCTAAAATTCAGTTTTTGACTGCTCACTAGTAACATTCATAATGGATAAAGCATGTTCATAAGTCACTAAGTGGTCGATTATAGAATTGGTTCCCTTGTTGAAAAACTTAGGTACAATTTAATTATTTTAGGGGTGTCATATATCTTATTAGGCGTATCTTGGGCTTTCCTAGGGGCCTTATTTTTGGGGCTGGAGCACCCTCTATCTGCCCTATATTTACTATGGGGAGACCCCTTACGTACATTAGTACTACATGGGCTATTTGGGTAGCTGGCTCCGCCCTCTGACTCACTACTAGAGATGCCCTCCCCCCTCCTCTGAGGTATAGTAGTTCCCTGAATTTATAACATGAAGTGATTGTCTATGTGGGAAGTTTATTTCTGACCCAATAGGGGTCCTTTGTTTAAATTCTTTCCTAAATTTCTGCAGTTAATTTCTGATTAATTCCTTAAAGGATTTAGAATTATCTGCATTATCCTCATTGCTAATAGAGGGGTTTTCATTATGACGATATTGTCTTTTTAATTCACTAAGTTCTTTATGGCTTTGCGCGAGTTGTTTATTTAACTCTTGTATTTTTGCTAGTAAATTTAGGTTATGCTTATCTAAGGTGGCCATGTCTTGCTTAAATGTAACAATTTCATTTTCAGCCATTTCTAAACTCTCTTCGCACTTGCGTGATGAGCGAATACCATTGTCTAGCCCTTGTATTTGCAATTCCTTTTCTATAAGAAGTGTAGATATTTCGTCAATAATGCATATTACAAGGGGCCAAGATTTTAGTATTAGTTCATCCCGTTTTTTTAGATTTTTGCATTGATTCATTTTTAATAATTCTTGGAATAATTCACTTTTTTCATTCCACCTTCCATCATTAATATCAATATTTCTTTTACAAAGATATGACGAGTCCACGGATTTCATCCTTGTGGGATATTAACCTCCTGCTTACAGGAAGTGGCAAAGAGCACCATAGCAGAGCTGTATATATATAGCCCCTCCCATCCCCTCCACCCTCAGTCATTCTCTTTGCCTATGTTATACTAGGAAGACATGGTAAAGTGAGGCGTTAGTTTTAGTTTCTTCAATCAAGAAGTTTTTTATTTTAAATGGTACTGGTGCGTACTATTTTCCTCAGGGGGATATGGAAGAAGATTTCTGCCCTGAGGTTGATGATCTTAGCAGTTGTAACCTCTTTTTAATGTAGCCTATTATGTCCATCTTAAGAACATCGCCCTGAGTGAGGGGTAATCTTGGGGAACATATTTCAACACTATGTATAGATTCAATTGATTCACTCCTTGTAACAGACATTATTATATTGGCTTAGTATTAAGTTAAATAAAAACATTAATACAATTTTGACCAATGAGGGGGGGAAAATTAATCTTTTTTTTTTTTAGATAATAATTTCTATTTACTACAAAATATATTATATCAATGTGATAAATTTAATAATATCTACTGCGGTGCCTTCAAACCCCCAATAAAATGCATATACGAAACAATTAAAATCAACATTTTTTTCATAAATTCTTTATATTAGTAAAAGTTATAAACACATTGAATTATATTTATAGGAACCAGATTATGAATCAAACTTTACAAGCTTAAACTGTTACAATATTTTATACAAAGATCATAAAAATGTACCTTTACAATTTACCTTATTCACAATGAGCACATTAAAATACCACAATAAAATACCAGAATATGGATTGCTAACTTTCACAGTGCCTAGTTAAACAATATAACAAGATAGTTTAACAGCCACTTTCTATGCCAAGTTATCTGAGCTGAAATGAATCTTATTTTAGCTACAATTAAGGCAAGTTCTAAAATATATATACAGTTGCAAATATGAATTACTTAGCACTAAATATGACTAGTTAAACTACACAGGACTGTGAACATGAGCTTAAAATACAAATTGTGCCCTTTTAAAATTACTAACTGCAATCTAGTTGTAATTACCAAATACCTTTGATTTAAATATTATATATATATATTTATCAATTGCGTATACTTTACCCCAAATAACCAAATCGATGTTTCAGTTTACAGAATTTCTTGTTTTGCCTCATATGAATAAAGGTATTGCAATATGGATAATAAAAGGTAGCCCAATTTTGCTTATAATGACTGTGTCCCAGAATGGCAGCAAAGTTATCGGTCAAAAATTTAGCAAACAGCTCCCATTTATTCCTATGCATGAGGTTATATCACATGATATACCCTACCCCTTTTTATTGTAATCATTGGTGAAATTGGTATGATAGGCCCTCAGAGCTTGTCTTTGGATTGGCCCTAACGGAGCTTGTCTCTGATTCGCTATGAGATCTGAAAATCTCATAGACTATTTGGTTTGGGATATGTTTTAAACAGTCAATTCATTTGGCTTTCATACCAGTCTCAATCCCCTAGGGGGCAGCAAACAACCAGAAATGCAGTATCACCATCAACACTGCCAACAGCTTAATTATCTAACCTTAAAAACGTTTATCAAATACTTTAATTTCTTGTATTAATAAGTCATATTTTTAATATACATGGACCATATTGTGCCATTTTTTCTGATTATTTTAATATGAAACATCAGCATTATTTTTTTTTTAAATCTCTGGAACCTGCAATATTGGGCCATGTGGCGCATCTGTTTTTGTTTGTTGTTCTAGATTATTTTTAGCATCATACTAGTATTATCTTAAAATGCATTTAAAGTTGCATTTGATTATTTTCTTATATTCATACAAACACAGCATATGTCACATACAGTACACCTCTTTCTGAGTGCACAAAACATATGACACAATTTATGGGACAACCACACGTGTATTTGTCAGATGCCTGGAAAATAAAAAGAATAGGTTATTAATTCTTAAAATAAATTGGACATTTTAAATTGACTGTATAGCTATTTGTTCAATACAGCAGACATTTATCCAATATAGTATCAGTTTCATATAAATATATATATGTATATATGTGTGTTTTAAATATGATCTGTGTATTTTAAATTATTATGAAGATTTAGGCACAGCATTTCCATATGTCTGTAGGTTCAGTTCAGCTGCCTTATGTGTATTTATTTGGCTCAGGGGCAATTAACAGGTCTGTGCTAATTACTGTATTCTAGAATTTCTGTTCGCTTATCTGACTTTATGTACAGAATGTCGTCTCCAAACATCCTATGATGTATGCTGGCTTGGTTGATTATCACGTCCCTGTTATGACCTCATGTGGAGTGATGAGCTTCAAAGGTAAATCAATTTAGAGATTTCAATGTTTGTTCTTTTTAGAAGTCCTGTTTGTTTCTTTTGTTCTACAAGTCTGTGTTTCAGACCAAGAGGGGGGTTGTTTTACAAACAGTTTCACAAATAAAATGAGTTCTTGGTCTTATATCTATGTGTAGATAAAATATACATGCATATATATTATTTAATAACACTCACAGATATCCTGACAAATCGGTTGTCGATATACTCCACTTTAAATCTAAAGGAATTGTCATAATCAGGATCAGGCATCCTCCGAGTCAGAGCTCTTTAAGAGAGCAGGGTTTTGGGGTTGAGGGGAAGGATTTTGCACATTAAACTCATGAGACTGACATAAATACCCAGATGTACGCTTACTTGGTTTGGGGGCTGCCGCCAAACAATCTGTCACAATTTTGTAGATGCTAGTTTTAAATTCAGGAGTAAAACCGGTAGAGTCCTCCGGAGTGACAAGTATTGGGATAACTTCACTCTGAGAAGTGGAAGGTTGTGTTTAGTTTACACCATTCTCACAGACTTGGTTGACTTGGCATACTGAAACAGATTTGCAAAATAAACATATATATGTAGCTAGAGTGATATCCGAAACTGACTTCTCTATAGAAATATCAGTGGGGACAGAAACATTTTGTTCCATAATTGTACTTATATTTAAGTATGCAATGACAACCTATATTAGAAACAGTAAAGAGAAAACCTGGTGCATATATCTCCCAGAGAAATAAACCCCCGAATAATTTAAATAGCCCTTAAGTACCACTTGGCATCTCCTGTATGGGTATTCACCCCCTTCCTGGGACTGGTAGGCACTGGAAATATGTTTAGAATCTGGTCCAGCTGTAGTAAAGATCTGGTTGCTGAGGCTCTGCATTGAGAGAGAAATAGCCTGGGAACACTGAGGGGGCAGAGCTACTGCTGGGAGAAAAGCCGGTATTTTTATACTGGAGAAAACACTTTTGGTTCTGTTTCAATAAAAACTAGTGCCCCGAGCATAAAAATCCTTTATAAATTTTAAAACATTGGTCCCCAGCCTAACCAAGCGTCCTCTACAAGACCGCATATTGCACTAAAATAATGGTGGTTTTCTTAAAGGGACATACAACAAAATAATAAAAATGCCGCCAAAAGTATCTCTATAGCTGCCAGAGGCATGCAAAGGGTCAGGGGCTTCCCTGATAATGATTCCCATGATGATAGAACTGTTAGAGACCTGATAGGGAAAAGATTGTGTCATGAGGAGAGCAGGTTAAGTCCCAAGGCTATGCTGTACCTGCATAAGATTACCTACAAATAGCCTCTGGGCTGTGTGTGTGCTGTTACGTAGCACCCCTCCACTGGTTTACCAGGCATGTGAATCTATGTCAATGCAGCTTTAGCAGAATCCAGTAGAGAGCCTATCCAATGCAGGTATTGAGTACCGCAGAGGATTGCAGTAGGAAATACCTGAGTCCCTCTGGGGGAGGCTAGGGACAAGTCCCTGCAACACCTAAGGGTAGTTATAGCTGAAGTCCTGTTAGGGCTGTGCACATAACAGGGTATTCCTGTGTCTCTGTATGATTCAGCTGCTGTGAAGAGTCTTTTCTGTCTTCTTTGTAAATTATACTCCCCAGGGACTCTCGGTCTCACATAGGTCTGAGCTCCCAATTATAATCCATAAGCAAGTAGCTGGGACAACCTCTATTCTCAACCATCTCCTATGAGGCCAAGAACAAAACCTAAGAGAGAGATGGGAGGGTTTTAAAGCTCTTGTGGCAGGAAATATATTCTATATTTTATGGAGGACTGTGGACCTTCATCATTTCACAAAAGAAATAGTAATTTTTTTTTATACTTTTATTTTAATAAAAATTATCAATCAAAAAGTTTGTATTTCAGAATAAGTTTAGATTTCCAGATGTGGGGATTTGTACCTTTATCCAACAACTAATTAATTATATAATTGTGTGAATATTAATTATACAAAGTGCTTAATGTAACCAAATTACAACTAAGCAGGTGTGCTGCTGCGCCAGTGAAGTAATGCTGCCCCATCCTCTATGATATTTTAAGGCTCAAGATTCATCTTTAATGTATTCTCTAATGAAGTGTGCTATGTTTCATTTTAGGATGTGTTGGGACAAAAATGGGTCCTGGTATTATATACACATCTACACATTTTCTGGTCTCCGACCTAATATTTACTATATATTACATATTTCTTTATTAATGGCCATTGTCACATTTTTAAAATGGAAGGTAAAATCATTTATTCAAAGTAGAAGAAATGATGATTGTGTACTTGAAACTGTTGTGTGTACAGCTCCAAAAAAGTCTTAACCCCTTCATGCCTGGGACCAAGTGTTTAACCCTATGTAAACACTTGCTTTTAAAATTAAATTTCAAGGGTTGGATTGGATCATAAGGCTGCAGGATGCCAGATTGGTTAGGATGTTGCATGTCCTCCTTACGTCCAGTGCTGATAGGACAGCATGGGGTTAAGGGGGGTTAAGGGGCATTAAGGGGTTAAAAGAGTGGATAGAATTATTGTTCAGAAAATAATTTATGTACACCAGCACATATTTGCTGCAGTATTGCCATGTTAATGATTTCTAAACAAAGTGCACACATTCTATTACTTTTCCAAAAAAACAAAAAATAAAAATAAAACTATTTACTAAAATTACTGGAAAAATCAAAGAGTTGACTTCTGCAGTTATCTTACATCAGTCTCATCTATAGCTGTGATGTTTTCTTCCTGTGTTTTCTGGTGTTTTAAGCATAGATCATTTTAAAATCTTATAACCTCCTTGAGTAGACCATAAACTACCACAATAAAATTAGGACTTCACTTGTAAGTAGCAACCTAAAAGGTGGGCTGAGAGAGGGTACAAAATGTAATGCCTTACTCATAGCATACTACAGTATTAGTGTAGTGTAATTAGAAATCTAGTCTCACATAGATGCCAACTGGATATTTTCCATTGTCTCTGCTCAGTATTTCAACTGGACAATATATAGTGACCTAGTGTATAATTATATTTTGACCTCTGTCCTTGACAAAATAGCCCCTCCTTCCATAGCTTGCACCTGGCAGAAAACACCCCCAACCTTGACACACACACACCTGAACGGCACTGGAGGAAATCTCGCTCCTCTGTTGACTTCTTGCATTACAAATTGATGCTGCACCCTCATCTGCCCTTGATAAGGGTCAAGTCCTACAATGAAAAGTGGGGGAACTCACCAAGTTCTGATATCATGATCTTGATAAGCTTTGTGTGTGCATTCAATGATAATGTGGTTTAAAGTAAAATTATGGTCACAAGACATCTGAGTGTAATTTTCTTTTACCATTACACGTATACCCAGTAAATGTGACGCAAGTAACACTGGCAGAGGAAGCAGGAGGGCACAGTGACATTGAAAACAAAACAGGTCACCTTGCACTTTGGGTTGAAACAGGTAAGGTTAAATCTGCAGCAAATACATTATAGAGGACAGAGAGGAAGGGGAAGAGAAACATGGAATAAAAAGGTGGAAATAATTAATACAGGAGGTATATTTAATCTTAGTAAACGTTGCTATTTTGTGGTCTGGCTTTGATACTGTGCAGTTTGCACAAATAAATCTGTTGAAGATATTTCGGTGGTGCTGCTTCTTATTTGTGATTCAATCTTAGTAAAACTATTCTTAATAAAGAACAGGAAAAAGTTCTAAGCAAAGGATTATCCTTATCTTGATAAAGACACCCATGCCGAATCACGTAGAAGACTGACTTGTGTGAGCGGAAAAATACCACAGGAGTGTGAGCTATTCAGTTGTACAGACCTGCAATTTGTGTTAATTTTTTAATTAAGAGCCGAAGAGATACCGGTTACGTGATTGGAGAAGGGTAGTAGACCAGGTGACCTCTCGAAAACATTAGACCGGTAAGAGTGAATCACCTTGGATCAAGTACACAGGAAAATACCCCTGCAAATATCCTTTCAGAGGTCCAGTAAGGATTTTTTACTATTCTCGACTGCCAACAAACCTTTGTTTTAGATGAGCTTTACTTTAGAGGATCTATAGGCTTTGCCTAGACTACATACAGCTTTTCAACAGTTGTTTTCTGCTTACTGTGGATACTATGGCTTAGAATACAGCTTATACTGACTGCAAACATCACACTCCATATCATACTTCTCAAGGAGATTTTACCTATTATTTGTACTTTGCTAAAGACTGTGTCCAAATAAGGGATATATGCTTTTTGTGGATTATTAAGATAACGCTACAAAAAATAACATCTTTATTGTGGATCATCGCAAAGGTGCCCATTTATTTAATAAGTGCTATATGCTTATACGCCTATTGAAGACTTTATTAGGAGTTACATATACAGTATATGTATTTTATTATTTATTTTTTGAGCCTATTAAATCACTAATATTTATATCTAGCTGTATTTCTGAATTTGTATATAATTGTGTATTGATAAACCCTTTTTCCTTTTAGCTTTAATTAGCGCCACTCTCCCACTCTTTTTAAAATACATTATCTTGTACAGGTCAGCATTCTGCAGAAATCTGGCCTGTTAACCATACATTGATAGATATAAACTGCTAGATTTAGAGTTTGGCGTTAGCCGTCAAAACCAGCGTTAGAGGCTCCTAACGCTGGTTTTGGGCTACCGCTGGTATTTAGAGTCAGTCAGGAAAGGGTCTAACGCTCACTTTGCAGCCGCGACTTTTCAATACCACAGATCCCCCTACGCCATTTGCGTATCCTATCTTTTCAATGGGATCTTTCTAACGCTGGTATTTAGAGTCTTGGCTGAAGTGAGCGTTAGAAATCTAACGACAAAACTCCAGCCGCAGAAAAAAGTCAGGAGTTAAGAGCTTTCTGGGCTAACGCCGGTTCATAAAGCTCTTAACTACTGTGCTCTAAAGTACACTAACACCCATAAACTACCTATGTACCCCTAAACCGAGGTCCCCCCACATCGCCGCCACTCTATAAAATTTTTTTAACCCCTAATCTGCCACTCCGTACACCGCCTCAACCTACGTTATCCCTATGAACCTCTAATCTGCTGCCCCTAACACCGCCGACCCCTATATTATATTTATTAACCCCTAATCTGCCGCCCCCAACGTCGCCTCCACCTACCTACAATTATTAACCCCTAATCTGCCGACCGGACCTCACTGCTACTATAATAAATGTATTAACCCCTAATCCTCCTCACTCCCGCCTCAATAACCCTATAATAAATAGTATTAACCCCTAATCTGCCGACCGGACCTCACCGCTACTCTAATAAATTTATTAACCCCTAAAGCTAAGTCTAACCTTAACACTAACACCCCCCTAAGTTAAATATAATTTAAATCTAACGAAATAAATTAACTCTTATTAAATAAATTATTCCTGTTTAAAGCTAAATACTTACCTGTAAAATAAACCCTAATATAGCTACAATATAAATTATAATTATATTGTAGCTATTTTAGGATTAATATTTATTTTACAGGCAACTTTGTATTTATTTTAACCAGGTACAATAGCTATTAAATAGTTAACTATTTAATAGCTACCTAGTTAAAATAATTACAAAATTACCTGTAAAATAAATCCTAACCTAAGTTACAATTAAACCTAACACTACACTATCAATAAATTAATTAAATGAAATACCTACAATTATCTACAATTAAACCTAACACTACACTATCAATAAATTAATTAAATACAATACCTACAAATAAATACAATGAAATAAACTAACTAAAGTACAAAAAATAAAAAAAGCTAAGTTACAAAAAATAAAAAAAATAAGTTACAAACATTTTAAAAATATTACAACAATTTTAAGCTAATTACACCTAATCTAAGCCCCCTAATAAAATAACAAAGCCCCCCAAAATAAAAAAATTCCCTACCCTATTCTAAATTAAAAAAGTTCAAAGCTCTTTTACCTTACCAGCCCTTAAAATGTCCTTTTGTGGGGCATGCCCCAAAGAAAACTGCTCTTTTGCCTGTAAAAGAAAAATACAACCCCCCCAACATTAAAACCCACCATCCACATACCCCTAATCTAACCCAAACCCCCCTTAAATAAACCTAACACTACCCCCCTGAAGATCATCCTACCTTGAGTCGTCTTCACTCAGCCGAGCCACCGATGGAACCGAAGAGGAAATCCGGAGCGGCAGAAGTGATCCTCCAAGGGGCGCTGAAGAAGTCTTCCATCCGGGCGATGTCATCTTCTAAGCGGCGCTGAAGAAGTCTTCCATCCCGGCGATGTCATCTTCCAAGCGGGGTCTTCAATCTTCTTCTTCAGGATCCATCCTCATTCCGCCGACGCGGAACATCCTTCTTCCCCGATGGACTACCGTCGAATGAAAGCTCCTTTAAGGGACGTCATCCAAGATGGCGTCCCTCGAATTCCGATTGGCTAATAGGATTCTATCAGCCAATCGGAATTAAGGTAGGAAAATTCTGATTGGCTGATGGAATCAGCCAATCAGATTCAAGTTCAATCCGATTGGCTGATCCAATCAGCCAATCAGATTGAGCTCGCATTCTATTGGCTGATTGGAACAGCCAGTAGAATGCAAGCTCAATCTGATTGGCTGATTGGATCAGCCAATCGGATTGAACTTGAATCTGATTGGCTGATTCCATCAGCCAATCAGAATTTTCCTACCTTAATTCCGATTGGCTGATAGAATCCTATCAGCCAATCGGAATTCGAGGGACGCCATCTTGGATGACGTCCCTTAAAGGAGCCTTCATTCGTCGGTAGTCTGATTGAAGACCCCGCTTGGAAGATGACCTCGCCGGGATGGAAGACTTCTTCAGCGCCGCTTGGAAGATGACATCGCCCGGATGGAAGACTTCTTCAGCGCCGCCTGGAGGATCACTTCATCGGATGGAAGACTTCTTCAGCGCCCCTTGGAGGATCACTTCTGCCGCTCCGGATCTCCTCTTCGGTTCCATCGGTGTCTCGGCTGAGTGAAGACGACTCAAGGTAGGATGATCTTCAGGGGGTAGTGTTAGGTTTATTTAAGGGGGGTTTGGGTTAGATTAGGGGTATATGGGTGGTGGGTTTTAATGTTTGGGGGGGTTGTATTTTTCTTTTACAGGCAAAAGAGCAGTTTTCTTTGGGGCATGCCCCACAAAAGGCCCTTTTAAGGGCTGGTAAGGGAAAAGAGCTTTGAACTTTTTTAATTTAGAATAGGGTAGGGCATTTTTTTATTTTGGGGGGCTTTGTTATTTTATTAGGGGGCTTAGATTAGGTGTAATTAGCTTAAAATTGTTGTAATATTTTTAAAATGTTTGTAACTTATTTTTTTTATATTTTGTAACTTAGCTTTTTTTATTTTTTGTACTTTAGTTAGTTTATTTAATTGTATTTATTTGTAGGTATTGTATTTAATTAATTTATTGATAGTGTAGTGTTAGGTTTAATTGTAGATAATTGTAGGTATTTTATTTAATTAATTTATTGATAGTGTAGTGTTAGGTTTAATTGTAACTTAGGTTAGGATTTATTTTACAGGTAATTTTGTAATTATTTTAACTAGGTAGCTATTAAATAGTTATTAACTATTTAATAGCTATTGTACCTGGTTAAAATAAATACAAAGTTGCCTGTAAAATAAATATTAATCCTAAAATAGCTATAATATAATTATAATTTATATTGTAGCTATATTAGGGTTTATTTTACAGGTAAGTATTTAGCTTTAAACAGGAATAATTTATTTAATAAGAGTTAATTTATTTCGTTAGATTTAAATTATATTTAATTTAGGGGGGTGTTAGTGTTAAGGTTAGACTTAGCTTTAGGGGTTAATAAATTTATTAGAGTAGCGGTGAGGTCCGGTCGGCAGATTAGGGGTTAATACTTGAAGTTAGGTGTCAGTGATGTCAGGGTGGGCAGATTAGGGGTTAATACTATTTATTTTAGGGTTATTGAGGCGGGAGTGAGGCGGATTAGGGGTTAATACATTTATTATAGTAGCGGTGAGGTCCGGTCGGCAGATTAGGGGTTAATTATTGTAGGTAGCTGGCGGCGACGTTGTGGGGGGCAGATTAGGGGTTAATAAATATAATATAGGGCTCGGCGGTGTTAGGGGCAACAGATTAGGGGTACATAGCTATAATGTAGGTGGCGGCGGTGTACGGAGCGGCAGATTAGGGGTTAAAAATAATATGCAGGGGTCAGCGATAGCGGGGGTGGCAGATTAGGGGTTAATAAGTGTAAGGTTAGGGGTGTTTAGACTCGGGGTACATGTTAGGGTGTTAGGTGCAGACTTAGGAAGTGTTTCCCCATAGGAAACAATGGGGCTGCATTAGGAGCTGAACGCTGCTTTTTTGCAGGTGTTAGGTTTTTTTTCAGCTCAAACAGCCCCATTGTTTCCTATGGGGGAATCGTGCACGAGCACGTTTTTGAAGCTGGCCGCGTCCGTAAGCACCGCTGGTATTGAGAGTTGCAGTGGCGGTAAATATGCTATACGCTCCCTTTTTGGAGCCTAACGCAGCCCTTCTGTGAACTCTAAATACCAGCGGTATTTAAAAGGTGTGGGGGGAAAAAAGCCAGCGTTAGCTACGCGGGTCGTTACCGACAAAACTCTAAATCTAGCCGAAAGAAACCAACATAGATATACAGACTACACATGCTATTGGTGTATAACATAAAGCAATTGGGCTTATCCTACTACAAGATGTTTCACAAACACCTTTAATTGCAAGTAGTGATGTCGCGAATAGTTCGCCGGCGAACATAGCTTGTTCGCATTCGCCGCGGCGGGCAAACATATGCGATGTTCAATCCGCCCCCTATTCATCATCATTGAGTAATACTTTGACCCTGTACCTCACAGTCAGCAGACACATTCCAGCCAATCAGCAGCAGACCCTCCCAGGCCCTCCTACCTCCTGGACAGCATCCATTTTAGATTAATTCGGAAGCTGCATTCTTAGTGAGAGGAGGGACAGTGTAGTTGCTGCTGATTTAATAGGGAAATCGAAAGCTAGGCTAGTGTATTCAGTGTCCACTACAATCCTGAAGGACTCATCTGATCTCTGCTGTAAGGACAGCACCCCAAAAAGCCCTTTTTAGGGCTAGAACATCAGTCTGCTTTTTTTTTTTTCCTGTGTAATCTAATTGCAGTTTCCTGCCTGCCAGCGTGTGTGTCAGGCTCACAGCATATACTGTGCCCACTTGCCCAGTGCCACCACTCATATCTGGTGTAACAGTAGTGTACATTTAAAAAAACAACACTTTTTTGACTGTGAAATAATAGCAGTCAGTTTCCTTCACACGTGTGCGTTTCAGTGCCTGCCTGCCTGCCAGGGCACAGTGTCACCCCAGTGCAACTCATATCTGGTGTAACAGTAGTGTACATTTAAAAAAAAAAAAAAACACTTTTTTGACTGTGAAATAATAGCAGTCAGTTTCCTTCACACGTGTGCATGTCAGTGCCTGCCTGCCAGGGCACAGTGTCACCCCAGTGCAACTCATATCTGGTGTAACAGTAGTGTACATTTAAAAAAAACAACACTTTTTTGACTGTGAAATAATAGCAGTCAGTTTCCTTCACACATGTGCGTTTCAGTGCCTGCCTGCCAGGGCACAGTGTCACCCCAGTGCAACTCATATCTGGTGTAACAGTAGTGTACATTTAAAAAATAAAAAAACACTTTTTTGACTGTAATAGATTGAATAGCAGTTAGTTGTCTGCAAGCGTGTGTGTCAGGCCTACAGCGTCTACTCTGCCAACTTCTGCCAGTGCACAGTGCCGCTCATATCTGTACCTGATAGGGGATGTAACAGGGATTAAACTGATAAGGACCGACCAAGCATCTTTTTCCATCTCCCGGTTCCTAAAATCGATGCTATATACATGTCCCCTGATAGGGGACGTAACAGGGATTAAACTGATAGGAATAGTACTACTTAACACACCTTATAATAACACAGAGAGAGGCAATGCAGAGAGAGGAGTCTGAAGAAGAGGAGTCAGAGGAGGAAGGTGGCTTTGAGGAGGTGGAAGACCAAACACAGCAGGCGTCCCAGGGGGCTTGTTGTCACCTTTCGGGGACCCTTGGTGTTGTACGTGGCTGGGTGGAGGAAGAGACCTTCAATGACATCAGTGAGGACAAGGAACGGGACATGGCTAGCTTGGTATCCAACCTTGTGCAAATGGGGAGTTTGCGGTTGTGCAAATGGACTGTTTGCGGTTGTTTGCGGTGCGTTAAAGGGACAGTCTAGGCCAAAATAAACTTTCATGATTCAGATAGAGCATGTCATTATAAACAATTTTCCTATTTACTTTTATCACCAATTTTGCTTTGTTCTCTGGTATTCTTAGTTGAAAGCTTAACCTATGAAGTTCATATGCTAATTTCTTAGACCTTGAAGCCCACCTCTTTCAGATTGCATTTTAACAGTTTTTTACCACTAGAGGGTGTTAGTTCACGTATTTCATATAGATAACACTGTGCTCGTGCACGAGAAGTTATCTGGGAGCAGGCACCGATTGGCTAGACTGCAAGTTCGGTCAAAAGAACTGAAAAAAGGGGCAGTTTGCAGAGGCTTAGATACAAGATAATCACAGAGGTTAAAAGTATATTATTATAAATGTGTTAGTTATGCAAAACTGGGAAATGGGAAATAAAGGGATTATCTATCTTATAACAATAAAAATTCTGGTGTAGACTGTCCCTTTAAACGGGGAGTTTGGTCTGTCACTGTGAAGCGGGCGTAACCCTTACACTACTTGATCGATACAACATCATACCTGATGATTTAAAGCACTTTATTCCAAACAATTTAGGAATGTTAGGTGATTTATGCCCTTTATGGCTTAAAACCAGACTCTGCATCAACTATGTAATTTTCCATGGGAGTTTTGCCATGGATCCCCCTCCGGCATGCCACAGTCCAGGTGTTAGTCCCCTTGAAACAACTTTTCCATCACTATTGTGGCCAGAAAGAGTCCCTGTGGGTTTTAAAATTCGCCTGCCTATTGAAGTCTATGGTGGTTCGCCCGTTCACGAACAGTTGTGGAAGTTCGCGTTCGACGTTCGCGAACCAAAATTTTTATGTTCGCGACATCACTAATTGCAAGGACTATTTTCCTTTGTGTGTACACATATATTTCCCTTGCAAACCTCGTCCCAGCTACTGTATCTCTGGAAAAACTAAAAGAAATTCCAATCAGAAAGAAAGCTGGAAGGACAGGACCCCTCCCTTCTTGATGACCATATTTTTTTTAAACCAAATCAGCTTTATTAAGTGTAATAAATACAACATAACTGAAAATACATATATGCACTTGAGTTTTCCACTTACAAATTACATGAGTATACATGTAAATTAGATTAAGCCGACATGTTTGTGTAATGGAACAACAAAAGATAAAGAAATGAGAACATATATAAAAAAAAAAAATAACATTGTCAGAGTTAACTACTACTTTCTTTCCCATTGTCACTGTAGAACATCTTAATCCTATATACCCAGAAATTAATATAGTTATATAGTTTCAAAGGTCTTGTAGCTATTTATTATTATTATAAGGTATTTGTAGAGCGCCAACAGGTTCCGCAGCGCTAAATTGATTAATAAACCTTAGCTATGAATGTGTCACACATTGTTTTAATTTGTATATACAGTATGTGTCCTGATTTTTATGTTTAATATATGCATATTCCTCTAGGTATAATATATGATTAAATTGATTATACCATTGAGTCAATCATGGGAATCCCTTGGTTTTCCACTGTTTGGCTATCAGATTTTTTTATACTATTACTGGCTACAAACAATAATTTCCTTTTATGAGTTTGTAACTTATTAGTAATATTATTAAACAGCTATACACCAGGATCTTCTGGAAGGGTGACCTCCAACATGTTTGACGTTATGTTTACTATAGACTCCCAAATAGGGCATATTAGAGGGCAGTCCCACCATATACACTCACCGGCCACTTTATTAGGTACACCTGTTCAATTGCTTGGTAACAAAAATTGCTAATCAGCCAATCACATGGCAGCAACTCAATGCATTTTGGCATCTAGAGGTGGTGAAGGCAACTTGCCGAAGTTCAAACCGAGCATCAGAATGGGGAAGAAAGGGGATTTAAGTGACTTTCAACGTGGCATGGTTGTTGTTTGCGCCAGGCGGGCTGCATTTCAAAAACTGCTGATCTACTGGGATTTTCACACACAACCATCCCTAGGGTTTACAGAGAATGGCCTGAAAAAGAGAAAATATCCAGTGAGCGGTAAAAAGAGAAAATATCCAGTGAGCAGCAGTTGTGTGGACTAAAATGTCTTGTTGATGTCAGAGGTCAGAGGAGAATGGGCAGACTGGTTCGAGATGATTGAAAGGCAACAGTAACTCATATAACCATTCGTTACAACCAAGGTATGCAGAATACCATCTCTGAATGCACAACACGTCTAACCTTGAAGCAGATGGGCTACAGCAGCAGAAGACCACACCGAGTGCCACTCCTGTCAGCTAAGAACAGGAAACCGAGGCTACAATTCACACAGGCTCATCAAACTTGGACAATAGAAGATTGGAAAAACATTGCCTGGTCTGACGAGTCTCGATTTCAGCTGTGACAGTCAGATAGTAGTTTTTTTTTCCATAAACATGAATGCATGGATCAATCCTGCCTTGTATCAACAGCTCAGGCTGGTGGTGTAGTAATGGTGTAGGGTATAATTTCTTGGAACACTTTGGGCCCCTTAGTACCAATTGACCATCATTTAAATGCCATGGCCTACCTGAGTATTGTTGCTGACCATATCTGTCCCTTTATGATTACAGTGTACCCATCTTCTGATAGCTACTTCCCGCAGGATAATGCACCATGTCACAAAGCTCAAATCATCTCAAACTGGTATCTTGAACATGACAATGAGTTCACTGTACTCTAATGGCCTCCACAGTCACCAGATCTCAATCCAATAGAGCACCTCTGGGATGTGGTGGAACGGGAGATTCCCATCATGGATATGCAGCCAAAAAATCTCCAGCAACTGCGTGATGCTATCATGTCAATATGTACCAAAATCTCTGAGGAATGTTTCCAACAAATTGTTGAATCTATGTCACGAAGAATTAAGGCAGTTCTAAAGGCAAAAAGGGGTCCAACCCAGTACTAGCAAGGTGTACCTAATAAAGTGGCCGGTGAGTGTATGTGTCATGGTTTCAAGGTATTGTCCAATCTCCAGCATTTATTGCTTGTGGAAGGGAATAACTTATGAATCCTTGTTGGGGTAAGGTACCGTCTTTGAATAATGTTTTAACTTAAATTCTATTAGTCTGCTGGATGATAATACTTTAGACACATGTCTGTACCTGTTATATCAATATTGAGTTCTTCATTCTATCGGCCTTTATAATGAGGTGTGAACCCTTGTGGGGACTTCTGTAATAAGGAATATGATAAAGAAAGGGTCCGTCTGTGTCATGTTCTATCCCTTTAAATTATCTTTGCACTCATTCCTTCAAACCTGCATATAAAATTACAACACACCTTCCTACAGGTGCTTAGTTATTTGTATGTTTAGTCTGACAACCATCTACCACTAACTGCTGTGTTACAATACAAACCTCCTGAATCAAGCCTCACATCTACAGACTTCCTGAAGTGTTATAGTTCATGACCTGATACGGATTCAAGATTGCTGTCTCTATCCAGTTAATTATATACTAGAAGCAAGGACTTTTAACATTGAGTCGTTGCTGGGATATTCAGTCTCTGTGTAAGCTGAAGCAAACGGATTGCACCGGTGACACCTAAGTCTGTCTCAAACTGGTGTAGCCTGTACCATTTAATCCTGATTCATAAGGACAACCTAAATAAGCCACCAAGCAGAGGTTACTTACAGACCCATCCATAATCATATTTGCCACTCCGTTACAGCATAGCCGGAGAATCCCGGATCACCCATCAAGACACGCCCAGCTGTGACATCACCGGCTTCCAGATCTCGATCTGTCACAAGCCGCACAGGAATAGTTTATCCAGTAAACAAACTGCTACCATGACAAATCACATCTGCCCCTCAAGGCGACAACTAGTCTGTACTCATGCAAAGAGTCTGCCTGTAGCTCTGCTAAGCCACGCCCTTTCTCACACGTCACAAAGCTGTCAGTTGCAACAAAATAGCAACCTGTTCAAATAGCTGAAGTTTCCCTGTACTGAGGATCATTTCTAACTCATCAGAGTTTCCTGAACTGTATATGCACTCGCTCTGAAAGTGACCAAATAACTTTACAGATTCCAGATTCTGCAGTTGTGATCCACAATAACTAGCAGTAATCTGACAAGTAGTTCAGCAAACCTATCCTTACTGCTACAGCCATAACATATTACTAAGTCAAAAATATTTTGATGGATCCAGCAGAATTGCCCAAAGAGTGGACTTTCTCAGGGTGTTAGAGAACTGCAAATACAAAATGAAAGCCTACGTGGCATAATTAAAGATTTCATGAGTTCCAAGTCAGCCCCAAGTTATACGAACCCGGAACTCCAGGTCTGTATGCCTGATAAGTTTTCTGGTGACAGAGCACACGTTAGGCAGTTTAAAAATAACTGTAATTTATTCTTTTCATTAAAGCCAAGGACTTACTGTACAGAAAGAGTAAAAGTACTACCTATGATTCTAGATGTACAACGCTTTCTTGGCTTTGCAAACTACTACCGGAAGTTCATTAAAGGTTTCTCTGCTAACTGTAAACCTTTTAATAGCCTAACCAGTAAATACAACAACTTCCAATGGACCTCTGCTACTAAGCAGACATTCAACCTTTTAAAGAAAAAGTTCACAAAAGCATCCATCCTCTGTTTCCCTGAGCCAAAACTTCAATTAATCTTAGAGGTGGATTCATTTCGGAATATGCCATTGGCTCGATTCTCTCCCAACGGGTCACATCAAAAGAACCAATTCATCCGGTAGCATTCTACTGGAGGCTTATGACATATGCAAAAGTGAATTACCCGATTGGTGAAAAAGAACTTCTAGTCATCAAAAGTTCTTTTGAACATTGGTGACATCTGTTGGAAGGCACTGAATATCTAATTCTGATTTACACTGACCATAAGAACTTGGAGTATTTACAGACCAGTAAAACCGTGTCCGCCCGTCAACTAAGATGGAGCCTCTATTTCTCCAGGTTCAACTACCATATCTCCTACAGACTTGGCAGCAAGAACGGTAAAGCCGATGCTTTGTCTAGAAAAGACAAAAAGCCTGACCTCCACACTCCAGCCACAACTGTTATACCTTCAGAACATTTCATAGGCATGACACCTCAATTTCCTGAACTCCTACTTCAGAAACAAAAGGAGGATACAGAAATACCTAAAACTCAGCTCGACGTAGCCACAGATGGTCTCTCCTACTATAGAGGCAAACTCTACATTTCCACTACACTTCGTTCTACTATTTTGACTGAACACCATGACACCTATCTCGCTGGGCATGCAGGAATACAAAAAACTCTTGATGTCATCAAAAGAGCTTATTGGTGGCCATCGCTGAGAAAATCCATCACAGAATACATTAACACCTGTCCCATATGTACAATCTCCAAATCTGATAAGAAAAAATCCTATGGATTTCTTATGTCAATCCAAGTTCCTGAAAGACCATGGCATATGCTCAGTATGGATTCCATTGTAGATTTACCAGTCTCTAACAAGTATAATACAATTCTTGTCGCAGTAGATACACTTACTAAAATGGCACACTTCATCCCTTACCACAAATTACCAACTTCTGCCGAGACGGCACAACTCTTCCTAACAAATGTCGTAAGACTTTGTGGCCTACCTACAACTCTAGTCATGGATAGGGGTTCCCAATTTACTTCTCGATTTTGGAGGGAATTGTGTAAGACCCTACAAATACAACACAGTTTCAGTACAACTTTTCATCCCCAGACCAATGGGCAGACCGAGTGGGTAAATCAATGGCTCGAATAGTACTTTAGGTGCTATTGTTCATTGCAACAAGACAACTCGTCATGTTTACCCATGGCCAAGTATGCATATAACTACACTATCTCCTCATCAACTAAATACTCGCCTTTCTATGCCAACTATGGATATTAGCCCACTTTTCACCTATTTCCTCAAGCTGAGAACGCTTGTCCTATGGTTGATGATAACAGCAACTCTCTGCTCCAACTCTTCCAACAACTTAAAGAAAACATCCAACTTGCCCAGAAGACTCAAAAACTGTACTATGACTCAAAAAGACGACCGGCCCCCCCTTACTCCATAGGGGATAAAGTATGGCTTTCAACTAAACACTTAAGACTCAAAACTCCCTGCAAAAAGTTGAATGGTCTCTTTATCGGACCTTTTGACATTGTCCGCATTGTTAATAGGAATGCATGTTTTCCTCCTCAAGCCTTATCTGCCTACCCGGTCCCAAATTCTGGTCCAGCCACCGGATTCGGATTCAAGATTGCTATTTTTATCCGGTTAATCATATACTAGAAGCAAGGACTTTTAACATCGAGTCTAATGAAAGATTTGTCACTGGGATATACAGTCTCTGTGTAAGCTGAAACAAATGAATTGCACCAGTGACATCTAAGTCTGTCTCAAACCGTTGTAGTCTGTACCAATGGGCTACAACCACACAGGAATAGTTTATCCAGTAAACTAACTGCTACCATGACAAATCGCATCTGCCCCTCAAGGCGACAACTAGCCTGTAGTCATGCAAAGAGTCTGTCTGTAGCTCAGCTAAGCCACGCCCTCTGACACATGTCACAAAGCGGTCAGTTGCAACAAAATAGCAACATGTTCAAACAGCTGAAGATCATTTCTAACCCATCAAAGAGTTTCCTAAACTGTATATGCACTCTCTCTGAAAGTGACCAAATAACTTTATAGACTCCAGATTCTGCAGTTCTGATCCACAATAACTAACAGTAAACCGACAAGTAGTTCAGCAAACCTATCCTTACTGCTACAGCTAAAACAGTCTGCTAGGGGATTCAGATTTGCAGAGGAGTTCAAAGGGAGTCTGTCAGGATGTTTTCGAAAGTAAGAGTGACTTTGGGGCAATAATAACCAGTTTTTTAACATGACTAACCCCTTTTCCATTAACTCTGTTGAAAAAAAGGGTTTTTCCTCATTTCCCAAATGGTATATCATTATAGCACAGTGTTGTTTTATCTTTTTATCCCCAAGATACAAATTAGGTGTAAAATCTATATTGTCTGTTAGGGGTGTCAAGGGTGAAAATTTTGAAGAAAGATGTGGAAATTCTTTTTTTTTTTAAACAAATCTTTTTATTAGGACAGAAAGGTTTTACAGATACATAAATATTTTCACATCATTATATAAATTCTTACATAAAAAACAAACAAACAAACAAAAATAGAAACAAATTATTTTGTCATTGTCTGTCTCCAACTACATGCTGCAATCAGTAACTTAATAATTACTTAATATAAATAATATCATTCCTGTTGTGGAGACATACTACATATCTGAATGATTTATTTGTACATATTTCCCTTATCCATTCTGTTCTAAACAATTTAGGTAGATCAGTTTGGGTATATAATATATATCTCCAAAATAATAAGAAAAAAAAAAAGAAAAGAAAGAAAAGAAAGAGATAGGTAAGAAAAAAAATATTTGTAAAATTAAGAATAAGAAATAAAGTTATTTTACTCTATATCCTGTTCTTCTCTACAAAAAGGTCCATTGTCCTCTTAGCCTATATTCTGTCAATAATACATTACTTGCAAAGGGGGATAAAAAAAAATTCTGAAAAATCTCTTCCTGAGCCAATATGAAATTTTCCCACTTCTGTATAAATGCTTTCAAGCGATTTTCTGTTAGAAACAATCACCTAGATTACGAGTTTTGCGGTAACAGGGGTGCGGTGCTAACGCTCAGTTTATGCACGCTCAGTTTATGCTCAACGCTCACCTACAAACAACGCTGGTATTACAGGTTTTTTTAAACCCGACGTTAGTCGCACAAAAGTGAGCAGAGAGCAAAATTTAGCTCCACATCTCACCTCAATACCAGTGTTGCTTACGGTAGCGGGGAACTGGATAAACGTGCTCGTGCACAATTTCCCCATAGGAATCAATGGGGCAGAATCGGCTGAACAAAAACCTAACACCTGCAAAAAAGCAGTGTTCAGCTCCTAACGCAGCCCCATTGATTCCTATGGGGAAATACATTTTACGTTTACACCTAACACCCTAACATGAACCCCGAGTCTAAACACCCCTAATCTTACACTTATTAACCCCTAATCTGCCGTCCCCGACATCGTCGCCACCTACATTATATTATTAACCGCTAATCTGCCGCTCCGGACACCACCGCCACCTACATTATAGTTATGAATAGTGATGTCGCGAACAGTTCCCGGCGAACATAGCTTGTTCGCGTTCGCCGCTGCGGACGAACATATGCGATGTTCGATCCACCCCCTATTCGTCATCATTGAGGAAACTTTGACCCTGTATCTCACAGCCTTCAGACACATTTGAGTCAATCAGCAGCAGACACTCCCTCACAGACACTCCCAGCTCCTGGGCAGCAGCCATTTTAGATTCATTACGATCCTGCTTTCTTAGTGAGAGGAGGTTTAGTGTTGCTGCTGCTGACATTATAGGGAAATAGGCTAGGCTAGTGTATTTAGTGTCCACTACAGTCCTGAAGGACTCATCTAATCTCTGCTGTAAGGACAGCACCCCAAAAAGCCCTTTTTAGGGCTAGAACTTCAGTCGTTTTTTGTTTTTTTTTATTTGTAATTTTATTTGCATTTGCCTGGCTTTCAGCCTGTGTGTGAGGCTCACAGCATATACTGTGATTAGTGCCACCACTGATATCTGCTTAAATTTAAAAAAAACTTTTAAAAAAACAAACTTTTAAATCATTTTGCTAGTGTAATCTAATTTCATTTTCTATCAGGCCTGTGTCTCAGGCTCACACAGCATATACTGTGGTTAATTGCTCTGTGCCAGCCACCACTCATATGTGTGTCAGGCCCACATCATATAGTGTGATTAATAGCTCTTTTTTCCACCACTTATATCTGGTGTAACATTAGTGTAATTTTTTTTTACATTTTTTTTTTACATCAGTCCTCTTCTAGTGTTATTTAATTTTAGTTGCCAGGCCAGCCTGGCTGCCATTAGTGCCAGCCTGTGTGTCAGGCTGCCAGCATATACTGTGCCTACTTCCATCCTCAGTGCCAGTCCACCACTCCTATATGGTGTAACATTAGTTTAAATTTTGTAAAAAAAAACTTTTACATCAGTCTTCTAGTGTTATTTAATTTTAGTTGCCAGGCCAGCCTGCCACTAGTGCCAGCCTGTGTGTCAGGCTGCCAGCACATACTGTGCCTACTTCTATCCTGAGTGCCATCACTCCTATCTGTGTAACTTTTTAAAAAAAAACTTTTACATCAGTCTGCTATTGTTATTTAATTGCAGTTGCCTGTCTGCCAGCGTGTGTGCCAGGCCCACTTTCCAACTAGTGCCACGAATCATATTTGTTATAACAGTAGTGTAAATATTTTAAATAAAAACTTTTTTGACTGTGAATCATCAGTCTGCTAGTGCAGTTGAATTACAGTTGCCTGCCTGCCAGCGTGTGTGCCAGGCCCACTTGCCAACTAGTGCCACCAATCATATTTGTTATAACAGTATTGTAAATATTTAAAATAAAAACTTTTTTGACTGAGAAACATCAGTCATCTAGTGTAATCTAATTACAGTTGCCTGCCTGCCAGCATTTGTGCCAGGCCCACTTGCCAACTAGTGCCACCAATCATATTTGTTATAACAGTATTGTAAATATTTAAAATAAAAACTTTTTTGACTGAGAAACATCAGTCATCTAGTGTAATCTAATTGCAGTTGCCTTCCTCCCAGCGTGTGTGCCAGGCCCACTTGCCAACTAGTGCCACCAATCATATTTGTTATAACAGTAGTGTAAATATTTAAAAAATATATTTTTTGACTGTGAAACATCAGTCTGCTAGTGTAATCTAATTGAAGTTGCCTTCAATGTATCTATCTATCAATTTTTTCTATCTCGTGGTTGTGCAAATGGACTGTTTGCGGTTGTTTGCGGTGCGTTACACGGGGAGTTTGGTCTGTCACTGTGAAGCGGGCGTAACCCATACACTACCTGATTGATACAACCTCATACCTGATGTTTTAAAGCACGTTATTCTAAACAATTTAGGAATGTTAGGTGATTTAGGCCCTTTATGGGTTAAAACCAGACTCTGCATCAACTATGTAATTTTCCGTGGGAGTTTTGCCATGGATCCCCCTCCTGCATACCACAGTCCAGGTGTTAGTCCCCTTGAAACAACTTTTCCATCACTATTGTGGCCAGAAAGAGTCCTTGTGGGTTTTAAAGTTCGCCTGCCTATTGAAGTCAATGGCGGTTCGCCGGTTCGCGAACATTTGCGGAAGTTCGCGAACCTAAATTTCTATCAGCCAATCGGAATTCGAGGGACGCCATCTTGGATGACGTCATTTAAAGGAACCGTCATTCGTTGTTCAGTCGTCGGCCAGGATGGATGTTCCGCGTCGGAGGTCTTCAGGATCCTGCCGCTCCTCTCCGGATGGATGACGATAGAAGATCCCGCTTGGATGAAGACTTCAATCGGATGGAAGACCTCTTCTGCCCCGCTTGGATGAAGACTTCTACCGGATGGAGGACCTCTTCTTGCTCCGCTTGGATGAAGAATTTGGCTCGGCTGGGTGAAGACGACTCAAGGTAGGGAGATCTTCAGGGGCTTAGTGTTAGATTTATTTAAGGGGGGTTTGGGTTAGATTAGGGGTATGTGGGTGGTGGGTTGTAATGTTGGGGGGGGTATTGTATGGTTTTTTTTACAGGCAAAAGAGCTGAACTTCTTGGGGCATGCCCCGCAAAGGGCCCTGTTCAGGGCTGGTAAGGTAAAAGAGCTTTGAACTTTAGTAATCTAGAATAGGGTAGGGCATTTTTTTATTTTGGGGGGCTTTGTTATTTTATTAGGGGGCTTAGAGTAGGTGTAATTAGTTTAAAATTGTTGTAATATTTTTCTTATGTTTGTAAATATTTTTTTATTTTTTGTAACTTAGTTCTTTTTTATTTTTTGTACTTTAGTTAGTTTATTTCATTGTAGTTATTTGTAGGTATTGTATTTAATTAATTTATTGATAGTGTAGTGTTAGGTTTAATTGTAGGTAATTGTAGGTATTTTATTTAATTAATTTATTGATAGTGTAGAGTTAGGTTTAATTGTAACTTAGGTTAGGATTTATTTTACAGGTAAACTTGTAATTATTTTAACTATTTTAGCTATTAAATAGTTCTTAACTATTTAATAGCTATTGTACCTGGTTAAAATAAATACAAAGTTACCTGTAAAATAAATATTAATCCTAAAATAGCTATAATATAATTATAATTTATATTGTAGCTATATTAGGATTTATTTTACAGGTAAGTATTTAGCTTTAAATAGGAATAATTTATTTAATAAGAGTTAATTAATTTCGTTAGATTAAAATTATATTTAATTTAGGGGGTGTTAGTGTTAGGGTTAGACTTAGCTTTAGGGGTTAATACATTTATTAGAATAGCGGTGAGCTCCAGTCGGCAGATTAGGGGTTAATGTTTGAAGTTAGGTGTCGGCGATGTTAGGGAGGGCAGATTAGGGGTTAATACTATTTATTATAGGGTTAGTGAGGCGGATTAGGGGTTAATAACTTTATAATAATAGCGGTGCGGTCCGCTCGGCAGATTAGGGGTTAATAAGTGTAGGCAGGTGGAGGCGACGTTGAGGGGGGCAGATTAGGGGTTAATAAATATAATATAGGGGTCGGCGGTGTTAGGGGCAGCAGATTAGGGGTACATAAGTATAACGTAGGTGGCGGCGCTTTGCGGTCGGCAGATTAGGGGTTAATTATTGTAGGTAGCTGGCTGCGACGTTGTGGGGGGCAGGTTAGGGGTTAATGAATATAATATAGGGGTCGGCGGTGTTAGTGGCAGCAGATTAGGGGTACATAAGTATAACGAAGGTGGCGGTCGGCAGATTAGGGGTTAAAAAAATTTAATCGAGTGGCGGCGATGTGGGGGACCTCGGTTTAGGGGTACATAGGTAGTTTATGGGTGTTAGTGTACTTTAGAGTACAGTAGTTAAGAGCTTTATGAACCGGCGTTAGCCCAGAAAGCTCTTAACTACTGACTTTTTTCTGCGGCTGGAGTTTTGTCGTTAGAATTCTTTCGCTCACTTCAGACACGACTCTAAATACTGGAGTTAGAAAAATCCCATTGAAAAGATAGGATACGCAATTTTTGTAAGGGGATCTGCGGTATGGAAAAGTCGCGGCTGAAAAGTGAGCGTTAGACCCTTTTTTTAATGACTCCAAATACCGGAGGTAGCCTAAAACCAGCGTTAGGAGCCTCTAACGCTGGTTTTGACGGCTACCGCCCAATTCTAAATCTAGGCCTAAGATAGCTACTAATAGTTACATTGTAGCTATTTTAGGATTTATTTCTCCAACATTGGTGTGTCCGGTCCACGGCGTCATCCATTACTTGAGGGAAATATTCTCCCCCACAGGGAAAGGCAAGGAGAGCACACAGCAAGAGCTGTCCATATAGCTCCCCCTCTGGCTCCGCCCCCCAGTCATTCTCCTTGCCGCTCTGAACAAGTAGCATCTCCACGGGGATGGTGAGGAGTTTGTGGTGTTAGTTGTAGTTTTTTATTCTTCTATCAAGCTACGTGTGTTATTACTGTCACTTCAGCGGCGTCCTTTTGGTTCGAGGAACTAGAAGGGTCGCTCCAGACATCACTGGGGGTAAGGGCCATGCCCTCCCACAGGATAGGCCTTTTAAGGCTAAGAACAAGTCTAATTTTCGTTCCTTTCGCAATTTCAGGAACGGACCGGCTAATAACTCCACTGCCGCTAGACAAGAAGGTAACGCGGCCCAGCCCAAACCCGCTTGGAAGCCCATGCAAGGCTGGAACAAGGGTAAACAGACCAAGAAACCTGCTGCTGCTACCAAGACAGCATGAAGGGGTAGCCCCCGATCCGGGACCGGATCTGGTAGGGGGCAGACTATCTCTCTTCGCTCAGGCTTGGGCAAGAGATGTTCCGGATCCCTGGGCACTAGAGATAGTTTCCAAGGGATACCTGCTAGAGTTCAAGGGAGTTCCTCCAAGGGGAAGGTTCCACCTGTCTCGCTTATCTTCAGACCAGATAAAGAAACAGGCATTCTTACATTGTGTAAGAGACCTATCAAAGATGGGAGTGATAAACCCAGTCCCCTCCGGGGAACAAGGTCTATGTTTTTACTCAAACCTGTTTGTGGTTCCCAAAAAAGAGGGAACTTTCAGGCCAATTCTGGATTTAAAGATATTAAACAAGTTCCTCAGAGTTCCATCCTTCAAAATGGAAACCATTTGGACAATCTTGCCGAAAGGTGCTAGGGTCCCTTCTAGCGGTCTTAAGGCCGAGGGGCATCGCTGTAGCACCTTATCTAGACGACATCCTAATCCAAGAGTCGTCTCTTTCCAATGAACATAGAAAAGAGTTCACTGTCACCGTCCACAAGGGTTCCTTTTCTGGGAACAATAATAGATTCTGTGGAAATGAAGATCTTCCTGACAGAAGTCAGAAAGCTAAAGCTTCTAAACGTTTGTCGAGTTCTTCATTCTATTCCTCAACCCTCCATAGCTCAGTGCATGGAAGTAATAGGACTAATGGTCGCAGCAATGGACGTGGTTCCTTTTGCTCAAATTCATCTAAGACCATTACAGCTGTGCATGCTCAATCAGTGGAATGGGGACTATACAGACTTGTCTCCCCAAATTCAAGTAGACCAGGTAACCAGGGACTCACTTCTCTGGTGGTTGACCCAGGATCACCTGTCTCAGGGAATGAGTTTCCGCAGACCGGAGTGGGTCATCGTCACGACCGACGCCTGCCTCTTGGGGTGGGGCGCGGTCTGGGACTCCCTGAAAGCTCAGGGCCTATGGTCTCGGGAAGAGTCGCTTCTCCCGATAAACATTTTGGAACTAAGAGCAATATTCTATACGCTCCTGGCTTGGCCTCAGCTAGCGGAAGCCAGGTTCATAAGATTTCAGTCGGACAACATAACGACTGTTGCATACATCAATCATCAGGGGGGAACAAAGAGTTCCCTAGTGATGAAGGAAGTAACCAAGATTATCCAATGGGCAGAGAATCACTCCTGCCATCTATCTGCTATTCACATCCCAGGAGTAGACAACTGGGAGGCGGACTATTTGAGTCGTCAGACTTTCCATCCGGGGGAGTGGGAACTCCACCCGGAGGTCTTTGCTCAGTTAACCCAATTATGGGGCATTCCAGACATGGATCTAATGGCGTCCCGTCAGAACTTCAAGATTCCTTGCTACGGGTCCAGATCCAGGGATCCCAAGGCGACTCTAGTGGATGCATTAGTGGCGCCTTGGTCGTTCAACCTAGCGTATGTGTTTCCACAGTTTCCTCTCCTTCCCAGGCTCATAGCCAGGATCAAACAGGAGAAGGCCTCGGTGATTCTGATAGCTCCTGCGTGGCCACGCAGGACTTGGTATGCAGACCTGGTGAATATGTCATCGGCTCCACCATGGAAGCTACCTTTGAGACAGGATCTTCTAGTACAAGGTCCATTAGAACATCCAAATCTAGTTTCTCTGCAGCTGACTGCTTGGAAATTGAACGCTTGATTTTATCCAAGCGTGGGTTTTCGAATTCTGTGATAGATACTCTGGTCCAAGCCAGAAAACCTGTGACTAGAAAGATTTACCATAAAATATGGAAAAAATATATCTGCTGGTGTGAATCCAAGGGATTCTCCTGGAGTAAGATTAAAATTCCAAAGATTCTCTCCTTTCTCCAAGAAGGTTTGGATAAAGGGTTGTCAGATATTTCTGTAAAAGGACAGATTTCTGCTTTATCTGTCTTGTTACACAAACGACTGGCAGCTGTGCCAGATGTACAAGCTTTTGTTCAGGCTTTGGTTAGAATCAAGCCTGTTTACAGACCCATGACTCCTCCTTGGAGTCTAAATTTAGTTCTTTCAGTTCTTCAAGGGGTTCCATTTGAACCTTTACATTCCATAGATATGAAGTTATTATCTTGGAAAGTTCTGTTTTTGGTTGCTATTTCTTCTGCTAGAAGAGTTTCTGAATTATCTGCTTTGCAATGTAATCCACCCTATCTGGTTTTCCATTCAGATAAGGTTGTTTTGCGTACTAAGCCTGGTTTTCTTCCAAAAGTTGTTTCCAACAAGAATATTAACCAGGAAATAGTTGTTCCTTCTCTGTGTCCGAATCCAGTTTCAAAGAAGGAACGTTTATTACACAATTTAGATGTTGTTCGTGCTTTAAAGTTCTACTTAGAAGCAACAAAAGATTTTAGACAAACCTCATCTTTGTTTGTCGTTTACTCTGGTAAGAGGAGAGGTCAAAAAGCTACTGCTACCTCTCTCTCTTTCTGGCTGAAAAGCATTATCCGATTGGCTTATGAGACTGCCGGACGGCAACCTCCTGACCGAATCACAGCTCACTCTACTAGGGCTGTGGCTTCCACTTGGGCCTACAAGAACGAGGCTTATGTTGATCAGATATGTAAGGCAGCGACTTGGTCCTCTCTGCACACTTTTGCCAAATTCTACAAATTTGATACTTATGCTTCTTCAGAGGCTATTTTTGGGAGAAAGGTTTTGCAAGCCGTGGTGCCTTCCATTTAGGTAACCTGATTTGCTCCCTCCCTTCATCCGTGTCCTAAAGCTTTGGTATTGGTTCCCACAAGTAATGGATGACGCCGTTGACCGGACACACCAATGTTGGAGAAAACAGAATTTATGCTTACCTGATAAATTACTTTCTCCAACGGTGTGTCCGGCCCGCCCTGGTTTCCTAATCAGGTTGAAAATTTTTTTTCTTTATACACTACAGTCACCACGGCACCCTATAGTTTCTCCTTTTTCTCCTAACCGTCGGTCGAATGACTGGGGGGGCGGAGCCAGAGGGGGAGCTATATGGACAGCTCTTGCTGTGTGCTCTCCTTGCCTTTCCCTGTGGGGGAGAATATTTCCCTCAAGTAATGGATGACGCCGTGGACCGGACACACCGTTGGAGAAAGTAATTTATCAGGTAAGCATAAATTCTGTTTTTTATTTTACAGGCAAGTTTATATTTATTTTAACTAGGTACAATAGTTATTAAATAGTTATTAACTATTTAATAACTACCTAGCTAAAATAAGTACAAATTTACCTGTAAAATAAACCCTAACCTAAGTTACAATTACACCTAACACTACACTATAATTAAATTAATTACCTAAACTAAGTACAATTAAATTGAATAAACTAAAGTACGTTAAATAAACCACTAAATTACAAAAAATAATAAAATAATTACAAGAATTTTAAACTAATTACACCTACTCTAATCCCCCTAATAAAATAAAAAAGCCCCCCAAAATAAAAAAACTCCCTACCCTATACTAAATTACAAATAGCCCTTAAAAGGGCCTTTTGCGGGGCATTGCCCCAAAGTAATCAGCTCTTTTACCTGTAAAAAAAATACAATACCCCAACATTAAAACCCACCACCCACACACCCAACCCTACTCTAAAACCCACCCAATTAACACTAACCCCTTGAAGATCACCCTACCTTGAGATGTCTTCACCCAACCGGGCAGAAGTGGTCCTCCAGAGGGGCAGAAGTCTTCATCCGATCCGGGCAGAAGATGACCTCCAGACGGGCAGAAGTCTTCATCCAGGCGGCATCTTCTATCTTCATCCATCCGGAGCGGAGCGGGTCCATCTTCAAGCCAGCTGACGCGGAGCATCCTCTTTCAACGACATCCAACTGAAGAATGAAGGTTCCTTTCAGCCAATAGGATTGAGCTCGCATTCTATTTAGGGGTTAAAACATTTATTTAAGTGTTTGCGATGTGGGGGGGGGGGGGCTCGGTTTAGGGGTTAATAGGTAGTTTATGGGTGTTAGTGTACTTTTTAGCACTTTAGTTAAGAGTTTTATGTTAGGGCGTTAGCCCTTAAAACTCTTAACTACTGACTTTTAAATGCGGTAGGAGTCTTGACAGGAGAGGGTGTACTGCTCACTTTTTTCCAAGACTCGTAATACCGGCGTTAGGAAAATCCCATTGAAAATATAGGATACGCAATTGACGTAAGGGGATTTGCGGTATGCTCGAATCGCGGAATAAAAGTGAGCGGTACACCTGTACCTGCAAGACTCATAATACCAGCAGGCATTAAAAAGCAGCGTTGGGACCTCTAAACGCTGCTTTTTAAGGCTAACGCAAGACTCGTAATCTAGGCGATTGTATCTATTTATTCCAGCATTAAAGTATTACAAAGATCTAATTTTAGTTCCTCTATCAAGGGGTCCTTTTGAGATTTCCAAAGTTTTAGTATCATTTTCCTACCCAGTAGGATAGATAAATTCAAAAACTTAGTATTTACTTTATATTCAAATCCCTCCAAAAGGAATATTACATCTTGAATTTTAAGTGTAATCTTCACATGGATTATATTGCTTAACCAGTTAGATACTTTATGCCAGAATCTTCTAATACTCTTACGGCTAGATTTAGAGTTCTGCGGCCAAAGGGGTGCGTTAGCTACGCATGCTTTTTTCCCCCCCGCACCTTTTAAATACTGCTGGTATTTAGAGTTCACAGAAGGGCTGCGTTAGGCTCCCAAAAGGGAGCGTATAGCATAATTTACCGCCACTGCAACTCTCAATACCAGGGGTGCTTACGGAAGCGGCCAGCTTCAAAAACGTGCTCGTGCACGATTCCCCCATAGGAAACAATGGGGCCGTTTGAGCTGAAAAAAAAACTAACACCAGCAAAAAAGCAGCGTTGAGCTCCTAACGCAGCCCCATTGTTTCCTATGGGGAAACACTTCCTACATCTGCACCTAACACCCTAACATGTACCCCGAGTCTAAACACCCCTAACCTTACACTTATTAACCCCTAATCTGCTGCCCCCGCTATCGCTGACTCCTGCATATTTTTTTTAACCCCTAATCTGCCGCTCCGTACACCGCCGCCACCTACATTATCCCTATGTACCCCTAATCTGCTGCCCCTAACATTGCCGACCCCTATATTATATTTATTAACCCCTAATCTGCCGCCCCCAACGTCGCCGCCACCTACCTACACTTATTAACCCCAATCTGCCGACCGGACCTCACCGCTACTATAATAAAGTTATTAACCCCTAATCCGCCTCACTAACCCTATAATAAATAGTATTAACCCCTAATCTACCCTCCATAACATCACCGACACCTAACTTCAAGTATTAACCCCTAATCTGCCGACCGGACCTCACCGCTACTCTATTAAATGTATTAACTCCTAAAGCTAAGTCTAACCCTAACACCCCCCTAAGTTAAATATAATTTTTATCTAACTAAATAAATTAACTCTTATTAAATAAATTAATCCTAATTAAAGCTAAATACTTACCTGTAAAATAAACCCTAATATAGCTACAATATAAATAATAATTATATTGTAGCTATTTTAGGATTAATATTTATTTTACAGGCAACTTTGTATTTATTTTAACCAGGTACAATAGCTATTAAATACTATTTAATAGCTACCTAGTTAAAATAATTAAAAAATTACCTGTAAAATAAATCCTAACCTAAGTTACAATTAAACCTAACACTACACTATCAATAAATTAATTAAATAAAATACCTACAAATAAATACAATTAAATAAACTAACTAAAGTATAAAAAATAAAAAAGAACTAAGTTACAAAAAATAAAAAAATATTACAACAATTTTAAGCTAATTACACCTACTCTAAGCCCCCTAATAAAATAACAAAGCCCCCCAAAATAAAAAAATGCCCTACCCTATTCTAAAATACAAATAGCAAAGCTCTTTTACCTTACCAGCCCTTAAAAGGGCCTTTTGCGGGGCATGCCCCAAAGAATTCAGCTCTTTTGCCTGTAAAAAAAAACATACAATACCCCCCCCAACATTACAACCCACCACCCACATACCCCTAATCTAACCCAAACCACCCTTAAATAAACCTAACACTAAGCCCCTGAAGATCTCCCTACCTTATCTTCACCACGCCAGGTATCACCGATCCGTCCAGAGGAGCCTCCGAAGTCTTCATCCAAGCCCAAGCGGGGGCTGAAGAAGTCCATCATCGGGCTGAAAAGGTCCATCATCGGGCTGAAGTCTTGATCCAAGCGGGCGCTGAAGAGGTCCATCATCGGGCTGAAGTCTTCTATCAAGCGGCATCTTCAATCTTCATCCATCCGGAGCATAGCGGAGCCATCTTCTTCCAGCCGACGCGGATCCATCCTCTTCTACCGACACCTACTCGCCGAATGACAGTTCCTTTAAATGACGTCATCCAAGATGGCGTCCCTCGAATTCCGATTGGTTGATAGGGTTCTATCAGCCAATTCGGAATTAAGGTAGGAAAATTCTGATTGGCTGATGGAATCAGCCAATCAGATTCAAGTTCAATCCGATTGGCTGATCCAATCAGCCAATCAGATTGAGCTTGCA
This sequence comes from Bombina bombina, assembly GCF_027579735.1. NCBI lineage: Eukaryota > Metazoa > Chordata > Amphibia > Anura > Bombinatoridae > Bombina > Bombina bombina. Next base: position 292,677,342 of record NC_069501.1, read on the forward strand.
TTCTATTGGCTGTTCCGATCAGCCAATAGAATGCGAGCTCAATCTGATTGGCTGATAGTTTATGGGTGTTAGTGTACTTTAGAGCACAGGAGTTAAGAGCTTTATAAACCGGCGTTAGCCCAGAAAGCTCTTAACTCCTGGCTTTTTGCTGCGGCTGGAGTCTTGTCGTTAGAATTCTAATGCTCACTTCAGCCAAGACTCTAAATACCGGCGTTAGAAAGATCCCATTGAAAAGATAGGATACGCAAATGGCGTAGGGGGATCTGCGGTATGGAAAAGTTGCGGCTGCAAAGTGAGCGTTAGACCCTTTCCTGACTGACTCTAAATACCAGCGGGCGGCCAAAACCAGCGTTAGGAGCCCCTAACACTGGTTTTGACGGCTAACGCCAAACTCTAAATCTAGACGTTAGTTATTACATTATCTGCCAGATCCATTCCTAATATATCAGACCATTTAACACATGTCTTCTGTATTATTTTTTCACTGATAATGGCTATTATGGTCTTATAAGTTGAGGAGATAGAGTAGATCCCGTTTCTAAACTCAATAAATATCTTTTCCATAAATTTAGAGCTCCAATTATAACCATATTGGTGTATCAGAGTTAGCAAAAGATGTCTTACTTGATAGTAGGCAAATAAATGGTTATTAGGGATATTAAATTCTCGTTTAATATAAAACATTTTGTAAGAGTTATTATGTTTATTTATTAAGTGATATATATTTTTGAGTCCCATTTCTGCCCAATCCTTGAAAGGATTTGTTGTAAAACCTGCAATGAAATAGGGTTTTTCTTGTATAGGGAGATATTCAGAAACAGAAAAATTGGATCCAGTAATTGAGCAGAGATCTTGCCAAGCCTTAATGGATTTTCTAAAGACAGGCATCTTTTTGCATATTAACGGTAATACTTTCACCTGGATATGAGCTAATGCTGACAATGTAAAGGGGTAAACTATTTTTTGTTCAAGTTCTACATCCACATAATAGTTACTTAAAGTTAGCCAGTCAAATATGAACTTCGCTAACGCTATTTTATTATAAATTACAAGATTGGGTAAATTTAGCCCTCCTTTTTCTATGGGCATTTGGAATTTTTCCAGGCTTAACATTGATCTTTTACCCTGCCATATAAATTTGACCAAATGTTTATTTATCATTTGTATATCAAGTTTATGCATAGGGAAAGGAACGGCTTGCATTATATAAAATATTTTGGGAAATATAATTATTTAAATATGTTTACTTTAGCCATTAAGAATAAGGGTAATTTAGACCATCTTGCGAATGTAGCACATGCCTGGGTTAATTTTCCTCTATAATTTAACTCATACCAAAACTTTGGGGAGAGAGAAATTTTAATACCTAGATACGTGAAATTGTTTTGAACTTCACAAAATGGATGGGGAAATATATAATGTTTAATCGAGAGCCATAATAATTCGGATTTGGATTCATTTACTTTAAATCCAGAGAAGGATACATGATTTTGTAGCAGTTTAAGTATTATAGGAATATTTTTATCAGCTTGATTTATGAATAATAGAAGATCATCAGCATAAAGAGAAACTAACACTTCCTTATCCATTATTTTAATACCGTCTATATTGTTACTGATTGCTATCGCCAAAGATTCAATTGCTAAGTCAAAAAGTAAGGGTGAAAGCGGACATCCTTGCCTCATACTTCGAAATAATGTGAATGATTCTGATGTGAGTTCACTATTAAGGAGGATCATGGCATATTATATAAAGATTGTATTCATTTAATTTTTTGTTCCTTAAAACCAAAATTGTGTAATGTTGTAAATAAATGATCATAAGTTATAGAGTCGAAAGCTTTTTCCGCATCTAAAGATATCAATATAGGATCAACAAGATTTATCTCTTTATCTGTCTGTTCCTTAACATTGCGATATGATAGAATTGTAAAAACTTTACGTAAGATATGTATAGATGATCTACACTTGATGAAGCCTGATTGATCCTTGTGGATAATATTCTTCATTAGATTTTGCATTCTATTAGCTATTATAGAGGTCAGGATCTTATAATCTGTATTGAGTAAAGCAATAGGCCTATATGATCCCAGTTCTTCCGGATTTTTATCATGTTTAATATTAAAGATTTGAGTGACTGTAAACATTTTTTTGAAGGTTCCATTTTCTTTATTAGATAATAATTATAGAGATTTGTTAAGGTAGGGCCAATTGAGTCTTTTAGAATTTTATAAAATTCATATGGCAAGCAATCAGGACCAAACGCTTTATTAGAGGCAGATGTTTTAATAACAGCTTCAATTTCCTCAACTGTTATAGGAGTTTCCATTAATTTTAATTGTTCCTCATTTATTTGCGGAACTGTAATATTTTCCCAAAATATTTGTTTGGGGATTTTATCTATTTTAGGTTCAGCATAATTTTTTTATAGTAGGTTAAGAATTCTTGTAAGATATAACCAGTAGTAGTGACATATTTCCCCTCTTTCTTGAATATGGCAATATAATTCCATTTAAAAGTCTCCCAGAATATTTCAATTTTTCTATAATAACCTTTATTGAAGGAATAGAATTCTTCCCATTATTTTTTTAGAAATTGCATAAATTTGTTGTTATTTGTCAGATAACTGGGAAATCGCACCCCTGAATTAAATTTTTTTTTATTTAATATCAATTCCAGAGTAATTGGAGAGTGATCTGATAAGGTGATTTCTTTTATATCTGTGCTTTTAACCCTATCTATCAACGTTGGGGAGATCAGAAAATAGTCTATTAGTGAATGTGTTTTATGGGCTTTAGATAGGCACGTGAAATCTCTGTTATTTGGAATTTTCAATCTCCAAATGTCTTTAACATTAATTTATTTAAGTAAGTGTTTATACAATGTGGTCTCCCTGCTATTCATCCTATTGTCTACTGTTTTCCCCAGTCTATCCAGATTAGCTAGAGGAGCTATACTAAATCTCCTCCCAATATAATGTTAGTATTCGAATTAGTAATTAATCTATTTTGTCCCAAAAAGCTACATCTCTATTATTAGGACCATAGACATTACACAGTGTAAATATTTGATTCTAAATTGTAACCTGTAAAATTATATACCTTTCATCTTTATCTATCTCCTTAGATAATGCAGTAAAATGTAAAGATTTGGTGCGCCACCCAGCGGAAATCCGTGAAGCTAGTCTAATATAATGCTAAGCGATACATATAGGGGGAACTTCCGGGCGGCGGCCATGATAGGTCGCAAGACTGACTACTTCTTCAGGTCCTGGTGCTAATCTGTACACAATCCTTTCTCCATCACCCCATCAAATGGTAATTTTCACTTATCATTATACAGAAGAGAGAGCTTTTGTGAGGGATACCGGTACTCTTGGATTTGACGCTGAATTCAGCCTACCGGAGAACGTTTAAGGTTGCGGCCTGTTACTCAACCCCCCGGCAGGGCACTTGCCTCTGTCATTACAGTGCAGTGTAAATTCCGCAAGACACTGCAGGACCTTTTAACACTGATATTTTGGGGTTAAATGTCTGCTAAAATGGAGAAAGCAGTGGAGGGGACAGTATTAAATATCCTAGAAGAGCATTTCCAAAATTTACATACGCTATGTAAAAACTGCTTTGATGGGATATACCAAAAACGTGAGCTACATAGGGAGAGATATGGCGACCTGGGGAAATCTCTTACTGCTGCCACTGACACTACTAAAGAAGGTGGGCGCTGTGAAGGGGCACATCCACCGATCAACATTAGTCCGACTCCCCACATACTTGTAGTTCATACAATACCAGAGTTGCTGACTACTTATAGCGGAGTGAGCGAGGGGCGCTTGGTGGTGTCCTCATTGCCCTCGCCGGTGGAAATGAGTATGCCTGATGTGGGCCTGATAGTCCCACCGCTTCTGGACCAGGATGAGCCCTCAACTATGGGGGTTGAATCTAGCCCTGCTCTATCAGCAATAGTGGAGACCGGACACCTGATTGAAGTTGGAAGCCTAAAAAGACAATAGCCGAAGTGGATGAGGGAGCTGTCGTCGATACAAGCAGATCACCGAGACTCCGTTTCCCAACAGCGTGTGATGCTGTGGCTGCAGGGGGAGAGTGCCGTTATAGGCACGCTGCAGCTTCAACCCACAGAGTCTCTTAGCCTGCTATGCTTACTACCGGAGTCCAGACATTCACTGGCTAGTGGAGCGACTATTAGCAAAGCTACCGTTGCAATTACGGATCCTCACTCTTGCCCCTTTAGGCTAAAAGTTATGATATGGAGAGGTGGACTCTCAGAGAACTTCACCATCTGGGTCTGTTCAAAAAGGCAAGATGGCATAGGTTAGACGCTTCTAGAGACTGCCACTTTGCTACTGTAGTTGTGAAGCAGTATCCTGTGCAGAGACCTTTGCAGACGCTCACTTCCCTAAATAAACTCTGAGATGTATAGTCTAAACTTCGACTACTTTACCTACTGTGTAACCTACATGCCGTTATGTGAAGGGTAACCAGACATAGAACATGGGTACATACATATCCTAGTGACGCCAGATGGCTGATGATACCTTTTTAGGTTGTAAGCTTGCTTGTGCCCAGAACCTAGATATTTATAAATTAGTTAATCACTGGCTCTAATGTCTTTGCTAGTATATAAAATGATGTGGTACATTAGGGGCGACATAGTAGATTCTGTATGTTATCATAACCCATTTACTTTGCAAGCCCTGTTAGAGCTGTAGCAAGCAGACCCCATTGCCCTTTATTATAGCACTGAAGGGTGGAGTATGAACCCTGACAGACTAATGTATGACATGGGTAAAAGATGAGGGGTGGGTTATGTGTTCAATAGCCACATTACATATGATCTTTGCTGTAAATATGCTATCGTGTTATGTTCCTTGTTATATTAGAATTGAGTTATGCAGGCATTTCCCCCTTTAGAGGAATTAGGATGATTATTATTTATGCTGTTACATTTTAATGTGCACCTACATACTTGAGTGCTTTTATTGGTTGATGTGTTAGCCCTAAGGCTTCTTTACAGATACTAGAAGACTTTATTAAAGTTATAAAAAAGAGGTTCTCATTAGGAGACCCAAAAGTGGTCTCTCTTACTAGGATCAGCCTCCTATCCAAGGTTTATGAGTTTACAACTGAGGCCCAAGAGTGACCTCTTGTGTCACATGGGAGGCATATGGAATATCAGGCATTTTATCTACATACTGTGCTTTTGAAAACTTTATAGTACCTGTGTAACATTATGTTTTGTTCTGCTCTTTTACTGCATGTATGCCTTACAATGAACCTCAATAAAATAAAAATAAAAATATAATAAAAAAATGTAAAGATTTTTTTAATAAGATGGCTACTCCTTTTTTTCTTTTTTTACAAGGAGTAAAAACAAAATTTACCAACCCAACCAGTCTTTAATTTTTCAGATTCTATTTTTGAAAGATGAGTCTCCTGTATAAACGCAATGTCAGCATGTAAATGTTTAATATGTTTTAATATTGTTTTCCTTTTAACAGGGGATGCTACTCCACCTATATTCCATGAAATTATTTTTAGGCTCATTTATTTTATGAGAGAAACTTATTGTCGTTATCACTATAGAGAAAACAGAACAAGAGAAAAATAAAAAAAATAAAAAATGAAAGAGAGAAAAAAGAAAAGGGAAAATTAAAAACATGGTGTTCATATAGCAGCAACATTGTTCACTTTAAGGAATTATTTTTCAACTTATTTATCTGTTAATACTTTATCTGTTTATCAAGTAGATACTCGTGGGCTAAAGCAAAATTTTCAAACATTTGAGTTTCATCTTCTATTGTTATCGTTAGTTTGGGCCGGATAGATAATTGTTGCATTAATTACAGCCTTAATAGGCTGAGTACATGTCAGGATCAACATTTTTTTTTCTATTTGCTGTGTCTATAGAAAAATCTTGAACTATGAATAATTTTTTCCCCTCAATTAGCAGAGTATTTGGTAAACTTTTATATGCCCTCAGGATTTTAATCTTATCCTGGTAGTCTAGACAGTGCACTATCAATGGTCTTGGGGGATAATTACCCTGTAAGTTCTGTCTAATTGTTCCAATTCTGTGTATTCTTTCTATAGTAATAGTATTTGTTTCAGTTAGAAGGCCTAATAGTTTAGGTGAAAAGTAAGTAGCAAATTTCATTAAATCTGCTTTCATGTAGCCTTCTGGAAACCAATTAACCTTAAATTATTTTGTCTAGATTTTCAAGATCTTCCATTTTAATTTTTAACGCTGCATATTGTTTTTTTAATTCCGTAATGTCTATTTCTTGTGTATTTGCCCTGTCTTTCATATCAGACACTCTCTGTTCTACCTCAATTATACGACTTTGAAATGTTTTTACTTCAGCAGATAATTGACCCAAGCTTTGCCTAATTTGTGTAAATTGGGGCATAAATATGTCAGTTAACTGTTTTACAACATTTTCTGGGTCAGTTATATTCTGCATAGGGGTAATCTCTTCTAAGCTGTTTCTAACAGATGCAGATAGACCCTTATTTGTCTTCCTTTCTTGTTTACTTTTTGTAGCCATTGCAGGGGATTTATTTTTGATAGTAGTGACAAATTTTTCCATATGTGATATCTTCAGTGTTTTAAGTGCAAATATAAATAAATAATAACAAAGAAGAAAAAGGAGAAGCAAGAAACGTAAAATATTTAGTACTTAAGTGCTCTTATTGTGAGCTTAATACAATAAAATGTCTAATGTAATCGCTTAAGGTTTTAATTCAGGCTAATTTTTGTCAACAGGAGAGATATGAAAACGTCCTATCTCATAAGGCTAGATAACAGAGTCTTATACTTAGTAATAGCATGCACATTTTCAGATCACAATTTATATAGATCTTTCACAAGATACAATTTTCTAAAACACAGAGAGCATTAAAGTCAAGTACATTTGATTTAGAAGAGTAGCATTTAGGCACAAAACTCAATCAAAATTGGTAATTCCCAGGACTACCTAACTCCAATCTTACTTTTTAATTTGATAAATTACAGATAATTCTAGCTGTTTTTTCACTAAAGTTTTTATAATACTTTAATAACAGTATGGATCCGTTATTACTATTATCATGTAAACAAGTCTTGAGTTAAACATTATGTTTATATTGTGGTGAATTTTTACCTTTTGCTTCGGTTAGCAAATATAAGACAGATTACTACTCCGAAAATATAACCGAATAATATATATCAGCTAACTTCTAAACATGTCTAGCTTAATGATTGTTTCTCTCATATAAGATTAATTGGTTCAGCTGTTTTCTTGTCTTCAATATTTATAAAGGCTACTATTAAATAGACTAACTTTATCTCCTAGAATAGACCTTATACAATACACATTTATTGGCTTACTTAGCCTAGCCGACAATATAACTATTCATACCAAAATTTATGATAGTAAACCAAACACCTCTATGTCTGTCTACTATCAAAAGATAAATCTCAATTACTGATTATATATCAAGCTATTTAATTTTCCTGCTGAAAATATAACTGTTCAGTCTCCTTGACAAAAGATTTACAGAGGAGGAGGTTTCTGCTCTCCTTTTATCTTCCCATCTTACCACCTGTTCCCTTGATCCTATTCCCTCACAACTGCTACCTTTCCTTTCCCTACTCTTACACCTATCCTCACACATATATTCAACCTGTCCCTTAAAAATGGTAGCATTCCATCATCCCTCAAACTTGCTCTAATGATACTTATTCTTAAAAATCCTTCACTCAATTCAGCATCCCCTTGCAACTATCGCCCAATCTCTCTTCTTCCTCTCGCCTCTAAAATTTTTGAGGGGATTGTTTATAAACGCTTATCACACTTTCTCTCATCTAATCATCTTCTCTTTGCAATCTGGCTATCGCCTCTATCACCAAGATGACAAATGATCTGCTTACTGCCAAGTATACAGGTCATTACTCCATGTTAATCCTTTTAGACCTCTCTGTTGACCATCCATTGCTGCTCTAGACCCTTCAATCCTTGGCTATTTGTCACACAGCTCTACTGTGGCTCTCTTTCTACCTTTCTAATGGTACCTTCAGTGTATCCTTCTCTGGCTCTACCTCCTCCCCTCTACCCTTCTCTGTTGGGGTACCTCAAGGCTCAGTTCTAGGTCCCCTACTTTTCTCCGTCTACACACCATCTCTATCCAGAGTGATTGGGAACATTAAAATGTCTTTATTTACAAGTAAATAAAGACGTTTTAACCTTCACAATCACTTTGGATGTTGCCTGGCATTATCTCTGTCCAGACAGGTTTGCAGTGGGGCAGTCAGACTCCTTTTTGCTTTCTTCACACAGTTCCTGGTGGATACCTGCTAAGCACAGCACCTCAACCAAGAGGGGATACGAGCAACTACACAAAGGATACTGAGGTGATATCGCAAGTGCAACCCAAGTTCCGTGATTTGCAGCCTGGAAACACCGGTCAGTGCACCTTGTTTTTCCATAGTTGCTAACACAATTGTGAGTGATTTTCAATCATTTTTTCACACATCATTAACAACAGTAATACACTATAAGACGCCCCTTGTTTTCTTTCTGATCTTTTAGAAGTGACCCCTTCATCAGGTTGTCGAAGTGGAGCTGCCTTATATCGTATTTTCCCGGGATCATTTATTAGGACAGTACTATATTATTTACTTAGTTTTATCCTATTTTGGACATTGTTTCCCTTTTAGCATCATACATCATTGAACATTAGCATATATTATTTGTAACAACTTTATTTCACTAATATTGTTTGTGTAAGGAATGTTATATTGTCACATATTATTTTTACACCATGGCTAGTGCACCCCCTTAGGATTATCTGTTTCAGATTCCCCTTTTTTCCCTTTTGCACACCATCTCTAGGCTCATTAATCAAGTCATTTGAGTTTCAGTATCATCTTTATGCTGATGACACCCAAATCTAACATTCTGCACCAGACATTTCCTCCTCTCTGCTGACTCGTGTCACCTAGCTAACAACTCATCCTGGATGGCTTCTCACTACTTAAAGCTGAACCTCTCTAAAACTGAACTCTTAGTTCCTCCCTCTACCAATCTCCCCGTTCCCCAAATCTCACTTACTGTGGACAACACTGTCATTAAAACTACCCCTCAGGCCAACTGCCTCTGGGTCACACTTGAGTTAGAACTTTCTTTTTCTCCCCACATTAAGTCCTTAGCTAATTGCTGCCAATTCCACCTTAAAAATGTCTAATATTTGTTACTTCCTCACTCAAGACACAACTAATCTATCATCCATAGCTAACTCCGACCGATTCAACCTTAAAATGATCTCTAAAATGTGTTACTTCCTCACTCAAGACCCAACTAAGATTCTTATTCACTCCCTTATCATTTCTCTTAACTACTTCTATTCTGTCTTATCTGGCCTCCCCAGCTACCACATGTCCCTGCTGTAATCCATCATGCCTCTGTCAGGCTCATTTTCCTTAAACATCACTTCACATCAGCTGCACCTCTTTACCAACACATCCAGTGGCTACCCTATACAAAGTCCACACCAACACTGCACCCTCCTACATCTCTGTCATTATTTGTAAATACTCCCCAACTTGCCCCCTCATCTCTGCCCAAGACCTACTTCTCTCCTCATCTCTCATTACTTCCTTACAATCTAGTCAAAACTTTTCTAGAACTGCATCTATCATAACTTAACTTCATAAATACTCCCCAACTTGCCCCCTCCTCTCTGCCCAAGACCTACTTCTCTCCTCATCTCTCATTACTTCCTTACAATCTAGTCAAAACTTTTCTAGAACTGCATCTATCATAACTTAACTTCATAACTATCATAACTTCTTGCCTCGCTTAGTGAGACTTTCCTCTAGTCTCAAAAATGTTGTGTTCCTTAAAAACGTATCTGCTCAAGGACGCATACAACCTATTTTAAGATGTTTCTACTTCTACTTATGTTTCCTTGTCCCTCAAGTTTCCCATGCACTTCATCTAGATTGAGACTTCTGTTTGTCAATGTAAGTGTAGTAATGTAAAGTGTATAGCCTTACATAATGTCACATTATAGGTTTTTATTGTATTGTACCCTTATGATTATAATACACCTTTGTATAGCGCTGTGTAAAATTTTGACCATTTATAAATAAACAACAACAATAATAATGGTAGATAGGGCAACAAAACCTGAGCAATAGTCAATATTTGTGTTCAGCCATACACAGCACTCACACTGACATAAAATACACCACATGCATAAGCAGCCATTCCCCTTCTACAAACAATATTAAAACAAGAAAAAGTCATAGTTATAAAAAAAATACCTATTGAATTATGCTATTCCTTTGTTTTCTCATGTTCTTCATGTACTGAATGTACTGAATTCTGGCTGCCAGTCTTTCTGTAGTCCATTAGACGAGCATTGTTCCTCTTTCCTTTTTTTGTAACATATGTTCCCTACTCTTGTCCTCAACACATAATCCAGACTATCACATGTGCCCCTCCTGGTCCCAAAAATAATAAAAACATATAAAGTAAAAGAAAATGGAGTCCAGAGAATTGATATGTTGGGGTTTTCCAGTCTCACGCAGCATTGGAGTGATACTACTATTCAGTCTTTTGAAATAAACATTAAACAAAAAAAACAAAAAAAAATCTATCATAGAAATGAAAGAGCACTTGTTAAATGATAAAAATGCTTTGTACAGAAACCTCTATTTTTCAAAAAAACGAATGCTTGTTACACAAGAAGAGCAAAGAACTAAAATGTAAGCATAACACTCAAAATGGCCCCAAGAGGCAATATCTTGAAGGCACTGTCGTACATATGGGATAAAAGCATTCCGTGATTTTTATTTGAATAGACAGACTTGTGTAGATACATACACCAGCTATACTGCATGTATTGTTCAGTAACGGGACCACTAGCATTTGGATTGCTGCTCATATCTACCAGCTGATTTTGACAATGAGGACAACATTTTGCAGGCCAGAGTTTATCACTACATGTATTGCCATCGCTATTGTTGCTATGAGATGACTGATATATTATTTATGAACCACATATGAATTTATATTAAATATATTTTGAATCAGCCATTTTGTTTGCACTTTTCCCCCCCCAATATATTTGCATTGAGGTAATCTATGTACATAAATGGCTTTATTAATTAATAAGCCAATTTTAAAGGGGCACAAAGCTCAACATTTTTCTGTCACGATTCAGATAGAGCAAACAATTTAAAGCAAATTTACGTTGTTCCTTTGGTATTCTTTGTTGAAAAGCAGGTAGCACTATATGGCCGCAGCTTTGCAAGAATGTTTTTAACAATGTTAAACATTTGAAAGAACACAAGATAGCATGTAGCGCTCCACACATATGCACGCTATCTACCTAGGTATGTTCTTCAACAAAAAGTACAATTAGAATGAAACAAATTTGATAACTGAAGTAAATTAGAAAGGTTTTTGTTTTTTTAAATTGTATGATGTCTGAATCACAAAAATGTGACTTTAATGATAATCATATGTATTACTTCTGTAGGTTCAATGATTTGTGGGGGACTTTCTGGATGATATAATGATGCACGTGGTCCTTGTTTTACCGTTCATTTTTCAACAATTCACACTTATGAACTGTACACCCAAGTTGCACTTTATGTTACATTGCTTCAAAAGGATAAATTACCAGACACTATTAAGACATTTTGTTTTGTACAGGAAATAAAGAAACTTTGCACTTAAAGGGACATGAAACCCAAATGTTTTCTTTCATGATCTAGAAAGAGCATACAATTTTAAACAACTTTCTAATTTACTTCTATTATCTATTTTGCTTCATTCTCTTGATATTCTTTGCTGGAAAGCATATCTAGATAGGCTTAGTAGCTGCTGACTGGTGGCTGCACATAGATGCCTCGTGTGATTGTCTCACCCATGTACATTGCTATTTCTTCAACAAAGGGTACCTAAAGAATCATGAAATAAATTTGTGGGGTTTAGTGTCCCTTTAAAATGACAAAAAAGTCAAACTTTTATGATTCCGATAAAACTTTCAATTTTAAACAACTCTACTTCTAATTTGCTTATTATTTATAATTTACTTTTATTATCTGCTGTGCTTCTTTCTCTTAGTGTCCTTTGTAGAAAAGCATACCTAGGTAGGCTAACAGCCGCAATGAACTACTGGGAGCTAACTACTGATTGATGATTGCACATATATGGCTCTTGTCATTGGCTCTCCTGTGTTCAGCTAGCTCCCAGTAGTGCATTACTGCTCCTTCAACAAAGATACCAAGAAAATTAAGCAAATGTGATAATAGAAATAAATTGGAAAGTTGTTTAAAAATGTTCTGCCCTATCTAAATCATGAAAGTAAAAATGTGGGTTTTGTGTCCCTTTAAGTAACATTATTTACATACATTTTGAGGATGGCCGAAAATGTAACTCATAGAGCTCCATTTATCAATTGCTGAGCAGACACAGTTCACTCTCAGCAATTGCTTGTGCAGCTGCTCACCCTGCTCTTGTGCTGGGCATCAGGGGTGGAACTCACATTGGTGCAGTTGCACCAGTGCCCAAGTGCAGGGGGGCCCATAGCAGCCAGTCAATGCAGGAGAGCCTTTATTAGTGCAGGTTGCAGGTCTGTCAGTCCATTCCCCAAATCATTATACAGAGCAGCATTTATATTATTGCTATTACTACTGACTTAACTTTGGGGGCCCAACACCCCCCCCCCCCCCCGTATTGACTTGATCCGCTACTGTTGGGCTTGTCAATCATGCTGATTGGATCAGGATGATTATCTCCACTACCCTTGAGGTGGCTGAAAGTTTAATCAGCAGTTACTTATCTAGCGTTTCAGGCACATTTGCACACGTCTGAATCGCCAAGTCCCTGAATCAGTTTAATAAATGGGGCCCATAGACTTCTTTGATTTACATTATATAAGTAGGTTAACTTTACACTTTTTTTTAATTTTATTTGGCTCCTTCAGGAACAGAGAGACCCTCTCTCTCAATACATTGACAAGGCACTTCTCAAGATACACGCTACAAGTGCAATACTGAAATATCTACCCATCACTGTTTATATAAAAAGTAGGGTATTCAAGAAAACAATTTAAAAAAATGAACCTGGTTAAAAAACAAACAACTGCATTCTTTGTTTTTAAACCCAGCAGTCAGTCTACTGCTAATGCAGGAGTAATTCGCATGTGCATGTTGGAGAAAGTGAAAAGCACCACTAGCAGTGTAGATTTTGGTGAGTGTTTGTAAACAAGCAAGAGACTATGCATAATATATTACTTTAAAGGACCTTAAAGTGACTATAATACTTGGTAGTCCACATATTATAAAACCGACAGTAAGCATTATAGCCCCATCTACTTGGTAATCTAATATCTAAAATATCTAAGATTGAACTGCCTAAAGCAGGGATGGGGAACCTTGGCCCTCCAGATGTTTCAGAACTACATTTCCCATGATGCTCAACTGGACTTCAGAGTGCCTAATCATCATGGGTAATGTAGTTCTGAAACATCAGGAGTGCCAAGGTTCCGCACCCTGGCCTAAAAGGACAATAACCCCCAAAAGTTATTATTCAGAGCATGCAATTTTAAACCACTTTCTCTTTTACTGATATGAAACTTGCTTCATTCTGTTGGTATCCTGTGTTGAAAGAACAGCAATATTCAACAGGGAGCTGGCTGAACACATTGGGTGAGCCAATGACAAAAGTCATATATGTGCAGTCATCAATCAGTAGTAAGCTCCCAGTAGCGCTTTGCTGCTCTTAGCCTACTTAGGTATACTTTTTAACAACAGATACCAAAGAACAAAGTAAATTAGGTAAGAACAGTAAATTGCAAGGTTGTTTAAAAACAATTTATTTACCTGATAAATTAATTTATTTGATGGTGGTGAGAGTCCATGATCCATTACTCCTGGGAATTACTCTTCCATGCCACTAGGAGGCAAAGATTTCCAAACCCCAAAAGCTCTTTAAAACCCCTCCCTCCCACCTTGCTGGTAAACTAGTCTGATGTATAGCCAAGTAAAAAAAAAGGTAGGAAATGTAATAAGAGCAAAATAATAGGGAACAAAGTTGTGCGAAAAAATGAACCAACACAAAAACAACAGGGTGGAGTCTCGTGGACTCTCACCATCATCAAAGAAATTAATTTATCAGGTAAGCATAAATTATGTTTTCTTTCATACAGGTGGTAAAAGTCCATGATCCATTACTCCTGGGAACTAATACCCAAGCAGTTGAGTCCACGAGTAATGAGAAATAAGGGCTGGATATAAAGAACATTTTTTCACAGTGAAACAATCTACAACCCAATTAGAACCCAAAGAATAACCCGGGTATATATATATTTTTTTTTTCCATGCATTTAAAATGACTGACAGGCAAAAACAAAATTAACCTGAAACAACTGCCTGAAGGACTTTCCTACCAAATGCTGCCTCAGAAGAAGAAAAACATCAAAATGAATTTATTAAAATTATGTAAAGAAGATATTGATATATCACAAAAATTCAAATCTTGCAGTCATACCAGTACTAATGTGCTCACATTTTTAAAAGTTACCAAGATAATATTTACAACCCATGGTACCTACATACTATTTTTATAGTCTTTGTTAGCAACAGCGCTAGGACATTAATATTGAAAACCAGTGTGCTATCTATTTAAAGGGCTGATTACAAGGGACAGTCCTATGGACAATAATTATTAAATGGGTCAAGATGTGGACATTAATACATGCACAACCTAGCGATGGTCAGTACATCCTTACCTTTAGAATTACATTTTGCTGGGCTTAAAATGAAAGAGGAGTAAATTTAAAGTATTTCTATTTTGTTACAGATAATAGCTGAGCTAATATAAAGCATAGCTATAAGTCTAATGTTTGTGGTCTAGATAATAGCAAACTGAAGGGAAGATAGCCTCAGTATGTATCAAACTATCGGCTAATTTTAGAATTTTGTCGGTAAAGACCCGCTTAGTTAACGCTGTTTTTTTCCCAGCGCACCCTTAAGACAACAATGGTATTTAGAGTTGTCTGAAGGGCTGCGTTAGGCTCCAAAAAAGGGTGCGTTGAGCCTAATGTACCGCCACTTCAACCCTCAATACCAGCGTTGCTTACGGTAGCAGTAAGAAGCTAAAACATGCTCCTGCATGATTCCCCCATAGGAAACAATGGGGCAGTTTGGGATGAAAAAAAACCTAACACCTGCAAAAAAGCAGCGTTCAGCTCACAACGCAGCCCCATTGTTTCCTATGGGAAAACACTTTCTAAGTCTGCAGTCTGCACCTAACACACTAACATGAACCCCGAGTCTAAACACCCCTAACCTTACACTTATTAACCCCTAATCTGCCGCCCCGACATCGCTGACACCTGCATTACACAATTAACCCCTAATCTGCCGCTCCGGACCCCGCCGCCACCTATATTATCCCTATGTACCCCTAATCTGCTGCCCCCAACATCGCCGACCCTATATTATATTTATTAACCCCTAATCTGCCCCCCCAACGTCGCTGCTACCTTACCTACACTTATGAACCCCTAATCTGCCGACCGGACCTTGCCGCCACTATAATAAATGTATTAACCCCTAAGCCGCCGCACTCCCGCCTCGCAAACCCTAGAATAAATAGTATTAACCCCTAATCTGCCCTCCCTAACATCGCCGCCACCTAATTTCAAGTATTAACCCCTAATCTACCGACCGGACCTCGCCGCAACTATAATAAATGTATTAACCCCTAAAGCTAAGTCTAACCCTAACACCCCCCTAAGTTAAATATAATTTTAATCTAACAAAATAAATTAAATCTTATTAACTAAAGTATTCCTATTTAAAGCTAAATACTTACCTGTAAAATAAGCCCTAATCTAGCTACAATATAACAAATAATTACAGTGGGGCAAAAAAGTATTTAGTCAGCCGCCAATTGTGCAAGTTCTCCCACTTAAGAAGATGAGAGAGGCCTGTAATTTTCATCATAGGTGTACCTCAACTATGAGAGACAAAATGTGGAAACAAATCCAGACAAACACATTGATTTGGAAATAATTTATTTGCATATTATGGTGGAAAATAAGTATTTGGTCACCTACAAACAAGCAAGATTTCTGGCTCTCACAAACCTGTATCTTCTTCTTTAAGAGGCTCCTCTGTCCTCCACTCATTACCTGTATTAATGGCACCTGTTTGAACTTGTTATCAGTATAAAAGACACCTGTCCATAACCTCAAACAGTCACACTCCAAACTCCACTATGGTGAAGACCAAAGAGCTGTCGAAGGACACCAGAAACAAAATTGTAGACCTGCACCAGGCTGGGAAGACTGAATCTGCAATAGGCAAGCAGCTTGGTGTGAAGAAATCAACTGTGGGAGCAATAATTAGAAAATGGAAGACATACAAGACCACTGATAATCTCCCTCAATCTGGGGCTCCACGCAAGATCTCACCCCGTGGGGTCAAAATGATCACAAGAATGGTGAGCAAACATCCCAGAACCACATGGGGGGACCTAGTGAATGACCTGCAGAGAGCTGGGACCAACGTAACAAAGGCTACCATCAGTAACACAGTAAGCCACCAGGGACTCAGATCCTGCAGTGCCAGACGTGTCCCCCTGCTTAAGTCAGTACATGTCCGAGCCCGTCTGAAGTATGCTAGAGAGCAGTTGGATGGTCCAGAAACGGATTGGGAGAATGTCATATGGTCAGATCAAACCAAAGTAGAACTGTTTCGTAGAAAAAAAACTTGTTGTGTTTGGAGGAGAGAGAATGCTGAGTTGCAACCAAAGAACACCATACCTACTGTGAAGCATGGGGGTGGCAACATCATGCTTTGGGGCTGTTTCTCTGCAAAGGGAACAGGATGACTGATCCGTGTACATGAAAGAATGAATGGGGCCATGTATCATGAGATTTTGAGTGCAAACCTCCTTCCATCAGCAAGGGCATTGAAGATGAAACGTGGCTGGGTCTTTTAGCATGACAATAATCCCAAACACACCACCCGGGCAACGAAGGAGTGGCTTCGTAAGAAGCATTTCAAGGTCCTGGAGTGGCCTAGCCAGTCTCCAGATCTCAACCCCATAGAAAACCTTTGGAGGGAGTTGAAAGTCTGTGTTGCCCAGTGACAGCCCCGAAACATTACTGCTCTAGAGGAGATCTGCACTCAGGAATGGGCCAACATACCAGCAACAGTGTGTGACAACCTTGTGAAGACTTACAGAAAACGTTTGACCTCTGTCATTGCCAACAAAGGATATATAACAAAGTATTGAGATGAACTATTGATATTGACCAAATACTTATTTTCCACAATAATTTGCAAATAAATTCTTTCAAAATCAGACAATGTGATTGTCTGGATTTGTTTCCACATTTTGTCTCTCATAGTTGAGGTATACCTATAATGAAAATTACAGGCCTCTTTCATCTTCTTAAGTGGGAGAACTTGCACAATTGGCGGCTGACTAAATACTTTTTTGCCCCACTGTATATTGTAGCTATTTTAGGGTTAATTTTTATTTTACAGGCAACTTTGTATTTATTTTAACTAGGTACAATAGCTATTAAATAGCTATTAACTATTTAATAACTACCTAGTTAAAATAATTACTAAATTACTTGTAAAATAAATCCTAACCTAAGTTACAATTAAACCTAACACTACACTATAATTAAATAAATTACCTACAATTAAATAAACTAAACTAAATTACAAAAACAAACAAACACTAAATTACAAAAAATAAAAAAAAGATTACAAGCATTTTAAGCTAATTACACCTACTCTAAGCCCCCTAATAAAATAACAAAGCCCCCCAAAATAAAAAAATTACCCTACCCTAATCTAAATTACAAACGTTAACAGCTCTATTACCAGCCCTTAAAAGGGCTTTTTGCGGTTCATGCCCCAAAGTAATCAGCTCTTTTGCCTGTAAAAAAAAACACAATACCACCCCCCAACATTACAACCCACCACCCACATACCCCTACTCTAACCCAAACCCTCCTTAAATAAACCTAACACTACCCCCCTGAAGATCTCCCTACCTTGAGTCGTGTTCACCCAGCCGGGCACCGATGGACCAAAAGAGGACATCCGGAGCGGCAGAAGTCTTCATCCTATCCGGGCAGAAGAGGACATCCGGACCGGCAGACATCTTCATCCAAGCAGCATCTTCTATCTTCATCCATCCGATGAGGAGCGGCTACATCTTCAAGACCTCCGGCGTGGAACATCCTCTTCCTTCCGACGACTACCGACGAATGAAGGTTCCTTTAAGTGACGTCATCCAAGATGGCGTCCCTCGAATTCCGATTGGCTGATAGGATTCTATCAGCCAATTGGAATTAAGGTAAGAAAATCTGATTGGCTGATTAAATCAGCCAATCAGATTCAAGTTCAATCGGATTGTCTGATCCAATCAGCCAATCAGATTGAGCTCGCATTCTATTGGCTGTTCCGATCAACCAATAGAATGCGAGCTCAATCTGATTGGCTGATTGGATCAGCCAATCCTATTGAACTTGAATCTGATTGGCTGATTCAATCAGCCAATCAGATTTTTCCTACCTTAATTCCGATTGGCTGATAGAATCCTATCAGCCAATCGAAATTCGAGGGACGCCATCTTGGATGACGTCACTTAAAGGAACCTTCATTCGTCGGTAGTCGTCGGAAGGAAGAGGATGTTCCGCGCCGGAGGTCTTGAAGATGGAGCCGCTCCTCGTCGGATGGATGAAGATAGAAGATGCCGCTTGGATGAAGATGTCTGCCGGTCCGGATGTCCTCTTCTGCCCAGATAAGATGAAGACTTCTGCCGCTCCGGATGTCCTCTTTTGGTCCATCGGTGCCCGGCTGGGTGAACACGATTCAAGGTAGGGAGATCTTCAGGGGGGTAGTGTTAGGTTTATTTAAGGGGGGTTTGGGTTAGAGTAGGGGTATGTGGGTGGTGGGTTGTAATGTTGGGGGGTGGTATTGTGTTTTTTTTTACAGGCAAAAAAGCTGATTACTTTGGGGCATGCCCCGCAAAAAGCCCTTTTAAGGGCTGGTAATAGAGCTGTTAGCTTTTGTAATTTAGATTAGGGTAGGGTAATTTTTCTATTTTGGGGGGCTTTGTTATTTTATTAGGGGGCTTAGAGTAGGTGTAATTAGCTTAAAATTCTTGTAATCTTTTTTTTATTTTTGTAATTTAGTTTAGTTTATTTAATTGTAGGTAATTGTAGGTAATTTATTTAATTATAGTGTAGTGTTAGGTTTAATTGTAACTTCGGTTAGGATTTATTTTACAGGTAATTTAGTAATTATTTTAACTAGATAGTTATTTAATAGTTAATAACTATTTAATAGCTATTGTACCCAGTTAAAATAAATACAAAGTTGCCTGTAAAATAACAATAAACCCTAAAATAGCTACAATATAATTATTCGTTATATTGTAGCTAGATTAGGGTTTATTTTACAGGTAAGTATTTAGCTTTAAATAGGAAGACTTATTTCGTTAGATATTTAATTTATTTCGTTAGATTAAAATTATATTTAACTTAGGGGGGTGTTAGGGTTAAACTTAGCTTTAGGGGTTAATACATTTATTATAGTAGCGGAGAGGTCCGGTCGGTAGATTAGGGATTAATACTTGAAGTTAGGTGGTGGCGATGTTAGGGAGGGCAGATTAGGGGGTAATAACATTTATTAGAGTAGCGGCGAGGTCCGGTCGGCAGATTAGGGGTTAATAAGTGTAGGTAGGTAGCGGCGACGTTGGGGGGGCAGATTAGGGGTTAATAAATATTATGTAGGTGTCGGCGATGTTAGGGGCAGCAGATTAGGGGTTCATAGGGATAATGTAGGTGGCGGCGGTGTGCAGTCGGCAGATTAGGGGTTAAAATATTTTTATTATAGTGGCGGCGATGTGGGGGGACCTTGGTTTAGGAGTGCATAGGTAGTTTATGGGTGTTAGTGTACTTTAGAGCACAGTAGTTAAGAGCTTTATAAACCGGCGTTAACCCAGAAAGCTCTTAACTACTGACTTTTTTTTGCGGCTGGAGTCTTGTCGGTAGAGGGTCTACTGCTCACTTCAGCCAAGACTCTAAATACCGGCGTTAGGAAGATCCCATTGAAAAGATAGGATACGCAATTGGCAACGTAAGGGGATCTGCGGTATGGAAAAGTCGCGGCTTGAAAGTGAGCGTTAGACCCTTTCCTGTCTGACTCTAAATACCAGCGGCCGGCCAAAAGCAGCGTTAGGACCTCTTAACGCTGCTTTTGACGGCTAACGCAGAACTCTAAATCTAGCCGTATATTTGTAAAGTGATCAGCCTGACCATCTATTACTACTTGCTATCAAAAAGGAGAATCTAAGCTAAATGTGCCTTGCTGCCTTAGCCCCTGACAACTCAGCTGCTGCTAGGGTAGCAAGATAAATGGCTGTATAGTATTCAAAACAGAGCAGGCATTTTAAACAATGCAATTAGGTTAAGTAGTGAAGAAGAGAAAATGTAAAGATTATCGGTTGTTTAAACAGGCTATGACAATAACCATATCCTGGCTTGTTACCCTTTATATGCTTAATGGTAAATGACAGTAACTGGATATTTTCTGTCCCTCCTCTAAGTTATCCTTCAATGTACATCAGTAATGTGATCTTTTGGCATAAGAAATTCTTATTTGAAGGACATGCTTATATATAGTGGAAGATTCTGGACCAACAGCATATTGAGCATTTAACGCTCAATTCGAGATCTACACTTTGATATCCAATTTAACTCTTTCCTATCCGACATTGCACCCCATCTCCACCAAAGAACTTCCAACTTGCGTGTCCAGTCCAGCAGTCAGTGTCAAGCTCAAGATCGATGGAGGTAAAGGAGCTAAACCAGGCGTTTTAAACATATGAGCTCCAACTAGCTATAAGAAGAGTAAATGCTGCTAACCTGATTATCTGCCGGCTTCTCTCCTGAGACACGGATGAAGTGTGGGGTAAGTTGAGCTCATCGCAACACATAGTATCCACAGGATCATAGAGAGTGCCGTTCTCCAGCATAGTACAGCTTCCTGTTGATGGGGACCGCATCATGTACCGTTCTGTCTCTTCTTAGTCCTCTGGTATGTTAATAATAGGTCACCAGATTCCTGCTAGCTATCCATATCTTCTGAGGTAGCTCAGGAAACATGCATTCAGTGGTTCCGGGTGGCACGCATCTTTAATAGTCGTCTTCAGATTTTAAATGCGAAGCTGGAGTAAGTCATCAAAAGCCTTAAGTAAGCCAAGTATGCAAGCTGTCATGTAAATAGGCTTTCCTTCCCTATGGCTCTCAAGTAAAATACAGCAGTCAAAATATCTTATATTTTAACATCTCTATAGCCAAGTATAAAATAATACTTTGTAGGCTTTTGTATGATTTATGCAACCACTGAGTATAGAATATATCAAACTCATGCAATTTGCAAGATTTTGAGATAATGTAAAGCAAAAATACTGCACTTTTCAGAATAAATGTTAAAATTGGAAAGCCAAGTATAAATAAGGGGAGGGGGGGCTGAATGTAGTTATATACATAGATATTCCAATGCTGAAATTTCATATCAGCAGCTATATCTATTTCATAATACACAAATAATAGTTTCTGGTAAAAAAAAATAAATACCTGGGCTTGAACTCGGTTGTCAGTGCTATTTATTATTAGATGCTATGCTATGTCTAGCTAATATGTGCTATCAGGCTGCAAAACCCAGATGTAGTGCTCAGTAACCAACTACCATACCCCCAATGGCAGGCCTGTAGATGGACTTGCATAAACACTTATAACTACTACTTTTGATTTGTTCATAAGGGCCAGCAATACATAAAATCAATCTGCTGACAGAATATGTGGCCATGCAGAAGTGGTTTAACACACGTCTTACCTCTCTGAGCTCCGCATGCAGGGTTCGGTAGGGAGTGACGTGAGGACGGGATGATGCGGTGCGGTTCCTCCATAGGAGCAGACTGGCAGAGACAGGGGAAATATATAGCTATGTATGTATGGGAGAACACTGTATGTGTATGTATGTATGTATGTATGGGAGAACACTGTATGTGTGTGTATGTATGTATGTATGGGAGAACACTGTATGTGTGTGTATGTATCTATGGGAGAACACTGTATGTGTGTGTATTGTATGTATGTATGGGAGAACACTATGGCCTAGATTTGGAGTTCGGCGGTAGCCGTCAAAACCAGCGTTAGAGGCTCCTAACGCTGGTTTTGGCCGCAAGCTGGTATTTGGAGTCAGTGATTAAAGGGTCTAACGCTCACTTTTCAGCCGCGACTTTTCCATACCGCAGATCCCCCTACGCCATTTGCGTAGCCTATCTTTTCAATGGGATCTTTCTAACGCCGGTATTTAGAGTCGTTTCTGAAGTGAGCGTTAGAGCTCTAACGACAAGATTCCAGCCGCCTGAAAATAGCAGGAGTTAAGAGCTTTCTGGCTAACGCCGGTTTATAAAGCTCTTAACTACTGTACCCTAAAGTACACTAACACCCATAAACTACCTATGTACCCCTAAACCGAGGTCCCCCCACACCGCCGCTACTCGATTAAAATTTTTAACCCCTAATCTGCCGACCGCCACCTACGTTATATTTATGTACCCCTAATCTGCTGCCCCTAACCCCGCCGACCCCTGTATTATATTTATTCACCCCTAACCTGCCCCCCACAACGTCGCCGCCAGCTACTTACAATAATTAACCCCTAATCTTCCGACCGCAAATCGCCACCACCTACGTTATCCCTATGTACCCCTAATCTGCTGCCCCTAACATCGCCGACCCCTATATTATATTTATTAACCCCTAATCTGCCCCCCTCAACGTCGCCGACACCTGCCTACACTTATTAACCCCTAATCTGCCGAGCGGACCTGAGCGCTACTATAATAAAGATATTAACCCCTAACCCGCCTCACTAACCCTATCATAAATAGTATTAACCCCTAATCTGCCCTCCCTAACATCGCCGACACCTACCTTCAATTATTAACCCCTAAACTTCCGATCGGAGCTCACCGCTATTCTAATAAATGGATTAACCCCTAAAGCTAAGTCTAACCCTAACCCTAACACCCCCCTAAATTAAATATAATTTACATCTAACGAAATTAATTAACTCTTATTAAATAACTTATTCCTATTTAAAGCTAAATACTTACCTGTAAAATAAATCCTAATATAGCTACAATATAAATTATAATTATTATTGATTTCATTAAAAAGTGGAACAACATTTTGGATACCTGTTCCTTTGCATTAATTGACCTATTAATAGATTTCAAAAGAAAGCAAAGAAAGGATCTATTGCAGGAGATGAAAGAAGTGCAAATACAATTACGAGAATTTCAAAAAGAAAAAGAATTCAAAGAATATGATAAAAAATTTGAACAGTCAATGATTAGTTTCAGACAGGAACTTTGGCATTTTAAATCGAATAAAATGTCAAGAGATAAAAAGGATTACGAATTAAATCAAGTATATAAATGGTCACATGAGGAATACTCAAGGAATAAATTCAGGTCACACAAACTAGGCAGACAGAATCCTAACAAGAAGGGGTCTGGCAAACAAAAAGGAAAATCAGTCACATTCTCAGACACTGAATATGAGATAGACTCATCAGATAATGAGAACACAGAAGAATGTGCTACAGCAGTATTTCATTCGTTACAGGAAATGGAGCCAGAAGAGGGCACTAGTGAGAAGTCAAAAAACGGGGAAGGTACAATTGCAGTAACAGCAAGAAAAAAACGCATAGAGGAAGAAGAGGCAAAAGTAACAACAAGAAAAACAATAATAAAGCCCAAGAAGTCCGGTCAGGTCAAACAAGGATACAGGGGCAAGTCCTTCCACACGAAATATGTGACAAGATCACAAGGACAGAAAAAATAGACCTGAATTTAAATGTCATAAATCTGTCTACTGTTCCTTTAAATGAAACTCAAATTTCTCTCTTATCCAAAGGTCTCAATTTTGTTCCCTCCGCACACTTTAACCTATTTGAAACTGTGTTAGATGTGAATCGATATGTGCGCAAGCTCACTCTACAGAAACACTTTTATGGGATGAGTGAGCAGGAGTCTAACAAAACTGAGACCAAAAAAACAACTAATAATGAAATCTCTGATAATTTGTTTTCTTTTTCTGAATTGTGCACTATCAATGATTTAAATGAATTAATGGGGGAAGGTGATACATCCAATAGTGATATTTCTAAAGAATTAGAGGCCAGATGTGATCATGCAAAGAAGAAAAGCTCTTTCTACCCTGTACATGCCCGTCCAAAAGCTTTGGACATCTTTCAAAAAACAATTGAGGAGAAACTCACTATACTCAGTGAGAAAAATTTAAAGAAATCTAATAACTCCTCTAATTTAACAGCTAGTGAAAAAAATGCATTAAAAAGTTTGTCTGATAATGAAACAATCCTCATTAGACCATCTGACAAAGGGGGTAATGTCGTTGTTTTGAACAAAAAAGACTATATAGTGGAGGCTAGGAGGCAACTGGATGATAAAGAGGTATATAGCAAACTACAGAACAATCCCACGAAGTTATACAAACATGAATTGGTGGGTATTGTTTTGTTTGCAAAACATAACAATATAATAAGTGCTGCTACTAAAGATGCACTTATACCCTCTCATCCAGTTGCCCCTATCTTCCATTATTTTCCCAAAATACATAAGGACCCTGTATGTCCTCCAGGGCGTCCCATCATCGCAGGGATTGGTTCCCTCAATGAACCTCTTAGTGATCTGATAGACACCTTTTTACAACCCCTAGTCAAAGGACTTTTAACCCATATACAAGACACAACTGCTATCCTGACAAAATTAGAGAAAGTAAGATGGGAATCCAGTTTCAGATTTTTAGTGGTGGATGTCACCTCTCTTTATACCTGTATTCAGAACAATAAAGGCATGGTTGCAATAGAATTTTTTCTTGACTCATACAGTGAATATGACTCAGCCACTAAGACTTTTATTTTAAGAGCTATTGAGTATCTCCTAACGCATAATTTTTTTATGTTTGGTACTGAATTCTTTCTCCAGAGGCGTGGCACAGCTATGGGGGCAAAGTTTGCCCCCTCCTATGCCAACCTCTTTATGGGGTGGTGGGAGCTGCGCCACGTCTTTGGAGAAAGAAATCCATTCAGGAATAAAATAAAGCACTTTTATAGGTATATTGATGACCTGTTTTTTATATTTGAGGGCAGTAAATCTGAAGCAGATTCCTTTTGTGAATTCATGAATCACAATGACGATGGAATCAGATTTGTAGGAGAAAACAATGCAGAAACTATTAATTTCCTAGACTTAAAAATCTCTGCCAATATGACAGAGAATAAAATTGAAACCAGTCTTTACAGAAAGCCCACTGCAGGCAACACACTACTGTCATTTAAATCTTGCCATCCCAAACATGTACTTAAGGGCATCCCTAAGGGGGAATACATTAGGGCTAGAAGAAATTGTACCAATGAAGAACAATATGAGGAAAACAGTAATTTAATCACCAATAGATTAAGACAAAGAGGCTACACTGATGATATTCTAGATGAAGCTAAAGAGAGTATAAAAGACATCCCTAGAGAACATTTTCTCAAATATAAAAATAAAAAGAAAGAAAAGCAAGTCATGACTACTGCACCTAAATTTATAACCACCTACAGTACAGATTACTACAAAATCTGTGACATAATAAGGGAAAGTGTTCCCATTCTATACACAGATCCCATTCTGAAGGAGATAGTGCAGCAGGGAATAAACTTTATACCTAGGAGAGGTAAAACCTTAGCCAATCATCTATCACCATCTGATGTAATGAATAAAAATAGAACTAACACTAATTGGCTCCAAGGAAAGAAAGGCTTTTATAAATGCAGAAGAAAGGATTGCACAACCTGTGAACATGCTTTAGAGGGTAATACTTTTCACTCTAGTACAACAAAAAATGATCACAAGATAAATTTTTTTATCAACTGTAACACCACACATGTGGTTTATCTTTTGACATGCACAATTTGCAATTGTCAGTATGTTGGTAAAACGAAGCGCCCCATCAAAGACAGGTTCCTAGAACACTTACGTTCTGGGAAAGATGAGAAATCTGACACTCCAATTTCAAGACACTTTAAAAGTCTTCATGATTCAGACATGTCTAGTTTAATTTTACAGGGAATTGATCATGTACCCCATTGGAGAAGAGGAGGCAACAGGGAGGATAAACTAAATAAACGAGAGGTCTATTGGATTTTTTCCCTTAAGACAAGTAACCCCTTAGGTTTAAATATGAGGAGGGACCTTGATTTATTCACTTAATAACTGCATTTCTTCTTATGCATGTAATCACAGACCTTTATAAAATATCCCCTTATAGGATTTATATATTCCTCTTATTGACAATAAATTCCAAAGGTCTAAAGTAGGACTAATTATCTTTTTGATATGTGTTAAAATAATTCATACAGAGGGAGAGGTATACATAAATTTTACAATTGCAGACAGAAATAAACATCCTCTCTAGAAACATTTAACAGAAGTATTTAATTATCATGAATAACAGGTTTACATTTTTGCTTGATTTACATCTGTTTGATTTACAGTATTTATAAACTCTTGTATACTGTTTAGGGTCCTTAGTTAATTATACCATGGCATAAATTACTCTAAATCATACTGTGTCTTTAAAATCGTGGTATAAGTAAAGGTGTGTCAGACTAGCCTAACATGCAGTGAACAAGTGAGCATGCTCACGAAACATGTCTGCTTGACTATCTGACACACCTGTGTTATGTTTTTACCTGTGAGCCTGCTGGGCCTGCGTGCCTTACTTTATGCTTTTACACTTGTGCCGAAATAAAGAAAAGTAACTTTTAAATTGGACTAAGTGTCTCTGTGGTGCGCCCTTACACTGGATATCTTTACATTTGCTTTGTAAGTTGGCAGACCTACTCTTTGGGCTGCATAACAGGACAAACTGAAATTACACCCACTCTCCATTGAGCCGTTTGGAGGACTGATTACTCCACCCCCTGCAGTCATCGCGTAGGGAGCGGTGAGCTGTGCGCTACTCACACAGAACAACTGTGTACATTTAAATTATAATTATATTGTAGCTATTTTAGGATTAATATTTATTTTACAGGTAACTTTGTATTTATTTTAACCAGGTACAATAGCTATTTAATAGTTAAGAACTATTTAATAGTTACCTAGTTAAAATAATAACAAATTTACCTGTAAAATAAATACTAACCTAAGTTATAATTAAACCTAACACTACCCTATCAATAAAATAATTAAATAAACTACCTACAATTACCTACAATTAACCTAACACTACACTATCAATAAATTAATTAAACACAATTGCTACAAATAAATACAATTAAATAAACTAGCTAAAGTACAAAAAATAAAAAAAGAACTAAGTTACAGAAAATAAAAAAATATTTACAAACATAATAAAAATATTACAACAATTTTAAACTAATTACACCTACTCTAAGCCCCCTAATAAAATAACAAAGCCCCCCAAAATAAAAAATTCCCTACCCTATTCTAAATTAAAAAAGTTACAAGCTCTTTTACCTTACCAGCCCTGAACAGGGCCCTTTGCGGGGCATGCCCCAAGAATTTCAGCTCTTTTGCCTGTAAAAAAAAACATACAATACCCCCCCCAACATTACAACCCACCACCCACATACCCCTAATCTAACCCAAACCCCCCTTAAATAAACCTAACACTAAGCCCCTGAAGATCTTCCTACCTTGTCTTCACCATCCAGGTATCACCGATCCGTCCTGGCTCCAAGATCTTCATCCAACCCAAGCGGGGGTTGGCGATCCATTATCCGGTGCTCCAAAGTCTTCCTCCTATCCGGCAAGAAGAGGACATCCGGACCGGCAAACATCTTCTCCAAGCGGCATCTTCGATCTTCTTCCATCCGGTGCGGAGCGGGTCCATCTTGAAGCAGGCGACGCGGATCCATCCTCTTCTTCCGATGTCTCCCGACTAATGACGGTTCCTTTAAGGGACGTCATCCAAGATGGCGTCCCTCGAATTCCGATTGGCTGATAGGATTCTATCAGCCAATCGGAATTAAGGTAGGAATTTTCTGATTGGCTGATGGAATCAGCCAATCAGAATCAAGTTCAATCCGATTGGCTGATCCAATCAGCCAATCAGATTGAGCTCGCATTCTATTGGCTGTTCCGATCAGCCAATAGAATGCGAGCTCAATCTGATTGGCTGATGGGATCGGCCAATCGGATTGAACTTGATTCTGATTGGCTGATTCCATCAGCCAATCAGAAAATTCCTACCTTAATTCCGATTGGCTGATAGAATCCTATCAGCCAATCGGAATTCGAGGGACGCCATCTTGGATGACGTCCCTTAAAGGAACCGTCATTAGTCGGGAGACATCGGAAGAAGAGGATGGATCCGCGTCGCCTGCTTCAAGATGGACCCGCTCCGCACCGGATGGAAGAAGATAGAAGATGCCGCTTGGAGAAGATGTTTGCCGGTCCGGATGTCCTCTTCTTGCCGGATAGGAGGAAGACTTTGGAGCACCGGATTATGGATCGCCAACCCCCGCTTGGGTTGGATGAAGATCTTGGAGCCAGGACGGATCGGTGATACCTGGATGGTGAAGACAAGGTAGGAAGATCTTCAGGGGCTTAGTGTTAGGTTTATTTAAGGGGGGTTTGGGTTAGATTAGGGGTATGTGGGTGGTGGGTTGTAATGTTGGGGGGGTATTGTATGTTTTTTTTTACAGGCAAAAGAGCTGAAATTCTTGGGGCATGCCCCGCAAAGGGCCCTGTTCAGGGCTGGTAAGGTAAAAGAGCTTGTAACTTTTTTAATTTAGAATAGGGTAGGGAATTTTTTATTTTGGGGGGCTTTGTTATTTTATTAGGGGGCTTAGAGTAGGTGTAATTAGTTTAAAATTGTTGTAATATTTTTATTATGTTTGTAAATATTTTTTTATTTTCTGTAACTTAGTTCTTTTTTTATTTTTTGTACTTTAGCTAGTTTATTTAATTGTATTTATTTGTAGCAATTGTGTTTAATTAATTTATTGATAGTGTAGTGTTAGGTTAATTGTAGGTAATTGTAGGTAGTTTATTTAATTATTTTATTGATAGGGTAGTGTTAGGTTTAATTATATCTTAGGTTAGGATTTATTTTACAGGTAAATTTGTTATTATTTTAACTAGGTAACTATTAAATAGTTCTTAACTATTTAATAGCTATTGTACCTGGTTAAAATAAATACAAAGTTGCCTGTAAAATAAATATTAATCCTAAAATAGCTATAATATAATTATAATTTATATTGTAGCTATATTAGGATTTATTTTACAGGTAAGTATTTAGCTTTAAATAGGAATAAGTTATTTAATAAGAGTTAATTTATTTCGTTAGATAAAAATTATATTTAACTTAGGGGGGTGTTAGTGTTAGGGTTAGACTTAGCTTTAGGGGTTAATCCATTTATTAGAATAGCGGTGAGCTCCGATCGGAAGTTTAGGGGTTAATAATTGAAGGTAGGTGTCGGCGATGTTAGGGAGGGCAGATTAGGGGTTAATACTATTTATGATAGGGTTAGTGAGGCGGATTAGGGGTTAATAACTTTATTATAGTAGCGCTCAGGTCCGCTCGGCAGATTAGGGGTTAATAAGTGTAGGTAGGTGTCGGCGACGTTGTGGGGGGCAGATTAGGGGTTAATAAATATAATATAGGGGGCGGCGGTGTTAGGGGTAGCAGATTAGGGGTACATAGGGATAACGTAGGTGGCGGCGTTTTACGGAGCGGCAGATTAGGGGTTAATAATAATATGCAGGGGTCAGCGATAGCGGGGGCGGCAGATTAGGGGTTAATAAGTGTAAGGGTAGGGGTGTTTAGACTCGGGGTACATGTTAGGGTGTTAGGTGCAGACGTAGGAAGTGTTTCCCCATAGGAAACAATGGGGCTGCGTTAGGAGCTGAACGCTGCTTTTTTGCAGGTGTTAGGTTTTTTTTCAGCTCAAACAGTCCCATTGTTTCCTATGGGAGAATCGTGCACGAGCACGTTTTTGAGGCCGGCCGCGTCCGTAAGCAACTCTGGTATCGAGAGTTGCATTTGCGGTAAAAATGCTCTACGCTCCTTTTTTGGAGCCTAACGCAGCATTTGTTTTAACTCTCGATACCAGAGTTAAATTTATGGTGCGGCCAGAAAAAAGCCCGCGGAGCGTTAACAGCCCTTTTACCGCCGAACTCCAAATCTAGGCCTATGTGTTTATGTATGAGAGAACACTGTGTGTGTATGTATGTATGAGAGAACACTGTATGTGTGTGTGTATGCATGTATGGGAGAACACTGTATGTGTATGTATGTATGTATGGGAGAACACTGTATGTGTGTGTGTATGTATGTATGTATGGGAGAACACTGTGTGTGTGTATGTATGTATGGGAGAACACTGTGTGTATGTATGTATATATACATACACACAGTGTTGCACACAGCTTTTTCCTCCCTTCATTCCCTAACACTAGCGTATAACTCCTGCTCACCCTTTAACAACACACTAACACATTTCTCTAGGGCACCACCTATCTATACTATAATTGCGTTTCTAATGTCCGTCACCATTGGCAGTTGCGCATGCATCCTCAATGGAATGTTGGCAGCGCGCAGCCAAAAGAATTTGCTGCATCCAGGTGGATTCCGAAAATGGCAGGGTGGTGAAAGAGTCCACCGAAGAATCAAATCAGCCAATAGGAATTCAAGGGATTCATCTTTAATTGCGTACCTTGAATTCACTATTCAGTGTACAGCGGCGATCGTACGAAGAGGATCCTCCACGCTCCATGGCTCCGCGATCACCGGTCTTCAGCTCCAGGGTCGCCGGTCTTCAGCTCCGCCCTCCGCTCCGGATTGTTCCTGCAAGAAGAAAGGTCGCTGCTTGGAAGAAGACTTTACCGCCTGGAACAGGACCTTCTCCGCCGGACTTCAGGAACAGTGAGTACCAACCTGGGGTTTAGACTTTTTTTTGGGGGGGGTTGTTTCTGTTTTAAGACACGATGAGCTCACGGATCATCTTAATTACTAATGGGATATTCACCTCCTGGTCAGCAGGAGGAGGCAAAGAGCACCACAGCAGAGCTGTTAAATAGCTCCTCCCTTCCCTCCCAATCCAGTCATTTTCTTTGCCTACGTTAGTGATAGGAAGAGGTAAAGTAAGGTGTTAGATTAGATTCTTCAATCAAGAGTTTATTATTTTTAAAGTAGTACAAGATTGTGCTGCTTTGTTCTAGGGTGTAGCCGTAGTCCATATCAGTCTCTTCAGTAGAGCTTTTGGTGGCTTTAGAGCATTGGGAACTTGTGGGACCCATGCGCCCAGGGCCGACACTAGAAATTTTGGGGCCCCTGACTTAACCATTGATCAGGACCCCCCCCCCCCTCCTTTGACATGTGCAATTTTTGACCAAGTGACTAAAACGTATATGCACTTTATTCTTAAGTGTCTATTTAAACTTGGAAATGTTGTAAAGGTAGTAACATACACTGAAACAAACACAATCACACATAAGGATTCACATATAGACACTCTAGCAAACATGCAAAGAAACTCAGACACAGACACCCAGCACTTGTTTACACTGACCTGACAAGTAATGAGGTAAACTACAGTTTTGTAAAAAAAAAAAAGGAGATTTAGAAAACAAAATATGGAGTTCTGATTATCTTTTTGTAAAGGAAGATGCCAACTAAATGATGACAACAGCATGCAGTGGCTGAAAGGAAGGGCCCTGAACTGCCTAAACAATAATTTAAAGGTTAAATGGTAGATCAGTGACTTCCGGAAAGGTCTCATTAGTCTCAAAGTCTGTAGAAAGATGTGAATAATCAGTAGTAAGGTCAAAATGTCCTAAAAAGGAACAGACAATGGACACACACACACACAAACTCGCACATACACCCAAGGAAACACCAACAGAGACAGCCTCAGAACACACACACACATACACACATACACACACACACACACACACACACAGAGACACCCACAGAAAACACATAAAGACATACATACACACCCTCACTGAGACATCCACAGAAAACACACAAAGACATACACACCCTCACAGAGACACCCACAGAAAACACAGACATACATACACACGCACACACACACACCATCACAGAGACATCCACAGACATCCATACCCACCCTCACAGAGGCATCCAGAGAAAATACACAAGGTCAAACACAGACACGCCCACCCTCACAGAGACACCCATAGAAAAAGCTCAAAGAAATACACACCCACCCTCATAGAGACATAAACACAGACACCCACAGAAACACTCACAGGAGGAAACATTTATGCACCTTGCATCCCCTAAATCAACAGTGTGTGACATGCATGATAAAAAAATGCAGAAATTAAGAGATCACTTTTTAAAGAATCATATTTGTAAATGTGCAAACAAAAATAATTCTGTGAATTCAAAATTGTACATTAATGATCTGGGTAGATGGCTAGATGAAGAAAATTACTTTTAAAAGGTTGACATATGTTTGTTTGATATTTTCCCCATTTTCCACAACCAAGAGCACCACTTCAAATATAGTGTTCAAATGTTCCCATCTGTCAGCTGTACTTGTGGATTTTGAAAATGCTGTACTCTATATAGTCTTGGTAGAACCATAAGCTGTGGTACTCATACCATTAGATCTGGTTAAATGCAGGATTTACGTTTTTTTGGTATGCATTTCAAAATTAAGTCAGCTGTAGAGTAAACTGAACAGTTTTAAGTTAACCTGTCTCATTTCTAACACTGAGTAATCTTAGTCTCAGAGTATAACATGTTATGCAGATGTAAAAATCTTAGATAAAATGCCTCCTTGTATCTGGAAAGTCCTTGCATAAAGGGGCAGTAAACTGGAATGTAATATATATCATTTGTGTATTGAGGAGGAAACATTTCTGCATGGTTTTAAATATAGAATTTCTACAGCATTGTCAAATAATCATAAATACACTGCTGCTAAAAAATGTGTTTTTATGGACCCCTGGCCCCACCATACAACTACTACCACACTTAAGTTACAATCTTAAATTGCACAAAGAAATAAAAACCATTTGCTAAGTAATTTCTACCTCCTCTGCAAATGAAAGTGATCAGCCGTCTGACTCAGGCACACACTCTACAAACAAAGTGCCAAGTCTGTCTCACACTGTGCATAGTGGTTTAGTGCGCACTCAGAAATCCTCTCAAATGCTAATACTTTACTCCTTGTAATAACATTTCCCATGCTCAATTAGCACTCTGCTGTAGTACCCACTGGTGGCTGCCAAAATGTAGTTCTTGCCTCATGGGGCCCCCCTAGCCCATTGGGCCCCTGACAGGAGTCACCCCTGTCACCCCCTGATGGCGGCCCTGCATGCGCCTCCCATATAATTGTTTGCTGCCCTTACTAAGAAAATCTGAGGGATATTTGCTCAGGACTTTCTTTCTAAATTACAGGTCCATGTGGGGGAAAGGACCTCGCAAACTTGGGAACTGCCTTACTGTCCAGCAGGAGATAATGAGGTAAGTGCTAACTTTATTCTGGGGGTGAAGTAAGGAGACTCAGAAGCAAGTTGGGCACGTAATTTTTATTATTCCTCATTGGATTTAGCCTTATTATCAGAGGCTTACAGGTAGATTCCCTCAGAGTTTTAGGGAACTCTTGGGGACAGTTAAAGGGACATAATACTCATATGCTAAATCACTTGAAACTGATGCAGTATAACTGTAAAAAGCTGACAGGAAAATATCACCTGAGCATCTCTATGTAAAAAAGGAAGATATTTTACCTCACAATCTCCTCAGCTCAGCAGAGTAAGTTCTGTGTAAAAAGTTATACTCAGCTACTCCCAGCTGCAGGTAAAAAAAAATAAAAATGAAGAAATGAACAACAGCCAATCAGCATCAGCAGTGCTGAGGTCATGAACTCTTTTTACTGTGATCTCATGAGATTTGACTTAACTCTCATGAGATTTCATAGTAAGCTGAATAGGGAAATAATATGAGCGTGCACGAGGCTCATCCCCTAAGCTGTCCCAGGACAGACATACTAAAATGCTGCTTAGAAATCCTTTACAATGGGATGTGGCTACTGAGGAACTTTTGAGGTAAAATATCTTTTTTTTTTTTACATAGAGATGTTCAGGAGATATTTTCTAGTCAGCTTTTTACAGCTATACTGCATAACTTTCAAATGTTTAAACATTTGGGTATTATGGCCCTTTAAACGTAGGCACTGGAGCTGTATGGGACATAGGCTTTCAGTGTGATAAATATTGCCATAACGGAGCCATCACTGGAGAGCTTAAATTCTTATTCCCAGCAGCTTACTTTTAGATTACTACATTTTTAGTTGCAAATGGTGCATACAGTTGGTATAAGAACCTCCTAGGAATGTTAATTTCCATATCTTTTTAACATTTAAAGTTACAGTACCTCTTCTTAGGATATTCAATTTCTATTTGAAAAATGTGAATAAAGAGGTTACTTATGTTTTATACTTTGATACTAAGATGGAACCAACTAAGATGTTAAATGAGTCTTATGCATTTAAATGGGCACCTCAGCAAAATATATGAGGTGTAAGTAGGTGCTACAATATTTGCTGTCTAATCATTCCTGCACATAAAAAGAAAAAGTTACATTTTAAAATTTAAAGAGGCAGTAACATTTTTTATTTGTTCATTTTATTAAAAGATTTTCAGTTGTTTATTTATTTAATTCTTCCTTTGTGATGGTACAAGAGCACACAAAAAATCAAGGTTACTTTACAAAAAAAGATTTAAAGAGTCAGTAACGTTTTTTGTGTGTCAATTTTTAGTAAATATTTTTTATTTATTTTAAGGTTTTTAATGTTTAGGAGTCTGTTGATTATGGTCAATCTATGCCACAATTTCTCCTATAATGTCCCACAAAATTTTATAGCCCACATGCAGTGCCCTGCGCTTCCTCTCTACAAGAAGTTATTACAAGAGGAATTGTTTAAGGATGATTGATTCAGTAGTTGCTATTCCAAATGATTCTTCCTCGTTACCTGAAGGAGGAAGATACTTCGGGATTATCTGGGAGAGAATTTTCAGACTCCGATGAATAATATTTTATTCTGAGGTTGGTTTTCTTCAGTTTGAACATCTCCACTTGTTACTTTAGGAGGTTTTAGCTATTCTGGGAGACTCCGACACTATTGGTGTACTCTTTCCTAGTGCGTCCAGTAAGTTATAAGGAATAGAAGAGACCGCATTCCCTATATTTGAAAAGATGTTTCCCATAGCCGACTCAGCTAGGAGTAGTTTTCAACTTAGCTAGGAGAACTACTATACCCCTAGAGGATAGTTGGGTTTTTTTCACGGGTTCTATGGCTAAAAATTAGAAAAGGGAATGTACACCAGGGTTTACAATGGCAACCAGCTGTGTACTTGGTTACCGTCACTAGTGCAACGGCATATTGGTTTGATGTGTTGTCTGATGCTACTAAGCCAGAAACTTCCATGGATAAAATCCAGGACAGGATAAAAGCTTTCAAATGGGCTACTTCCTTTATTTTAAATTCTTCCCTTCAAGTTATCAGGGAGCATAGGTTTCTCTGTTCCAGCTCACAGAGCCTTATGGTTAGAGCCTTGTTCTACGGATGTATGCTCTAAGTCTAAACTTTTAGCGATTCCTTACAAGGGGAAGACCTTGTTGTGACCTGGCTTGACAGAAATAATCTCTTTTAAAATTTGAAGAATTTCAACAACAAAAAATAAAATAAAATAAATCCAAATAGCCTGCTGTTAAATCAAAGACAGCAGGAAGAACATGCGCCTGATCTGGGATCGGATTTTGTAGGGGGCAGACTTTCCGTCTTCGTTCAAGCTTGGGTTCGAGATGTTCAGGATAGTAGTGTCCCAGGGATACAATTTGGAGTTCAAAAGTTTTCCTCCCAGAGGCAGTTTTCTGCTTTTAGGATTATCTATAGATCAGACAAAGGAGAGGCGTTCTTACACTGCGTAGGAGACCTCTCAGACCTGGGAGTAATTGTTTCAGTTCCAAGACAGGTACAGGGTCTGGGTTTTGTATCCCATTCGGGTTGTGGTCTTCAGTCCATTGTTTAGATCTCAAGAGTCTAAACAAATTTCTAAGTGTACCATCCTTCTAGATGGAAACTCTTCGTTCCAATTTTCCTTTGATCCAAGAGGGTCAATTTATGACAGTGCTTCAGTTACGGGGCATGGCAGTGGCGCCCTATCTGGACGACATCCTAGTCCAGGCGCCATCCTTACAGCCAGCAAGATTTCTCACGGACATGGGGTTCTCCTTCCCGCGATTTCTCGGGTGGAAGGTAAATTTGGAAAGGAGTTCCTTTGTCCCATGCACAAGGGTATCTCTCTGGGAAACATAATAGATTACATATCAATGAAGATTTTTCTGACAGGATGTCAGGAGACCAGAGATTATCGATACTTGTCTAGTCATTCAGTCCACTCCTCGGCCTTCAGTGGCTCAGTGCACAGAGGTTATCGGGCTGATGGTGGTAATGGACCTTATCCCATTTGCTCGGTTCCATTTCAGACCTCTGCAGTTAAGCATGCTCAGGCAATGCTCAGGCAATGGATAAGAGATTATACAGATTTGTCTCCTCAAGTACTACTGGAACAGGAGACAAAGGATTCTCTTCAATAGTGGTTGTCTCTGGATCATCTTTTCCTGGGAACCTGTTTTCGCAGGCCATCTTGGGTGATTGGGACAACAGACGCCAGCCCCCTAGGGTGGGGAGCAGTGGGGCTCCCTAAGGGCTCAGGGGGTTTGGACTCAGCCAGAGTCTGTTCTTCCTATAAACATTCTGGAGCTGAGAGCAATCTACAATGTTCTTCTGGCCTGGCCTCAGTTAGCCTTGGTCTAGTTTATCAGATTCCAGTCGATCAAAATGACGTCAGTGGCTTACATCAATCATCAGGGAGGAACGAGGAGTTCCTTAATGATGACAGAGGTATCCAAAATAATTCAGAAGGCGGAGGCCCGTTCTTGCTGCTTGTTGGCGAGCCACATCCCAGGGGTGGAACATTTGGGAGGCCGATTTCCTGAGCAGGCAGTCCTTTCATCTAGGGGAGTGGGAACTCTATCCGGAAGTGTTCTCCATCTTTTTCCTCCATTTGCTTTTCTTTCTCTGGCCATTGTTCGAATCAAGCAGGAGGGGGCTTCGGTGATTCTCATAGCACCGACTTCGCCTTGTAGGATTTGGTATGCAGATCTGGTGGACATGTCATCTCTGCCACCTTGGAGACTTCCATTGAGGACCTTCTAATTCAAGGGTGCCCTTCCTCACCCAAATCTGGTTTATCTGAAACTGACTGCTTGGAGATTGAACACTTATTATTGTCAAAGCAGGATTTTTCTGGCTCGGTCATTGTGACCATGATTCAGGCTCAAAAGCCTGTTACTAGTCAAATTTATCATAAGATATGGCGTAAATATCTCTATTGGTGTGAATCCATGGGCTAATCATGGAGTAGATAGGATTCCTAGAATTTTGTCTTTTCTCCAAGAGGGTTTGGAGGAAGGTTTATCTTCAAGTTCCCTAACGGGTAAAAACTCTGTCTTTCTCTATTTTGTTACACAAACGTCTGGTAGATGTCTCAGATGTACAATCATTTTGTCAGGTCTTGGTCAGGATCAGGCCTGTGTTCATACCAGTTACTCCTCCATGGAGTCTGAATTTAGTTTTCAGAGTTCTTCAAGGAGCTCCGTTTGAGCCTAATCTTTTCTTTAGATATTGAGTTGTTATTTTGGAAAGTTTTATTTCTTGTTGCTATTTCTTCTCCTCTGAGTGTGTCAGACCTCTCAGCATTTCAGTATAAGTCTCCTTATCTTATTTCCATTCAGATAAGGCAGTTTTACATACTAAATTAAAACTATGGTTGTTTCTGATCGGAACATTAATCAGGAGATTGTTGTTCTTTTCATGTGTCCTAATCATTTTTCTCAGAAGGAAAGACTTTTGCTCAATTTGGACGTGGTCCATGCTTTAAAGTTTTACCTGTAGGTGACCAAGGACTGTCGTCAGTCTTCTTCTTTGTTTGTGGTTTTCTCAGGAAAACGCAAGGGACAGAAAGCTATGGCTACTTCTTTCTTTTTGGCTGAAAAGTATCTTATGTTTTGCATATGAGACTGCTGGACAACAGCCTCCAGAGAGAGTTACGGCTCATTCCATAAGGGCTGTTGCTTCCTCATAGGAGTTCAAAAATGAAGCTTCTGTGGAACAGATTTGCAAGGCTGCAACTTGATCCTCTCTTCACACTTTTTCAAAGTTTTACAAGTTTGACTATTTTGCCTCGGCTGAGGCCGCTTTTGGGAGAAAGGTTCTTCAAGCAGTGGTACCTTCCGTTTAGGTTTCCTGTCTTGTCCCTCCCATATCATCTGTGTACTCTAGCTTGGGTATTGAATCCCATTAGTAATTAAGATGATCCATGGACTCATCGTGTCTTAAAAAAAGAAAAGAAAATTTATGCTTACCTGATAAATGTATTTCTTTTTTGACACGATGAGTCCACGGCCGGCCCTGTTCTTTAGACAGGTTGTGGGTTATTGTAAACTTCAGACACCTCTGCACCTTGGCTTTTCCTTTCTCTTTCTAACTTTGGTCGAATGACTGGAGTTGGAGGGAAGGGGGAGGAGCTATTTAACAGCTCTGCTGTGGTGCTCTTTGCCTCCTCCTGCTGACCAGGAGGTGAATATCTCATTAGTAATTAAGATGATCTGTGGACTCATCGTGTCAAAAAAGAAATACATTTATCAGGTAAGCATAAATTTTCTTTTTATTTAAATTAGGGATGGGCAGTAAAAGAGCTAAATGCCCTTTTCAGGGCAATGGGTAGTTTAGGTTTTTTAGTGTTAGGTTCTTTTATTTTGGGGGGTTTGGTGGGTGGGATGGTTTACGGTTAGTGTTGACTTTGTGTATTTCTTTCATGTAATTGGCAAGAGTCCATGAGCTAGTGACGTATGGCATATACAATCCTACCAGGAGGGGCAAAGTTTCCCAAACCTTAAAATGCCTATAAATACACCCCTCACCACACCCACAATTCAGTTTTTACAAACTTTGCCTCCTATGGAGGTGGTGAAGTAATTTTGTGCTTGATTTTCTTCTGTGATATGCGCTTCTCAGCATTTTGAAGCCCGATTCCTCTCAGAGTACAGTGAATGTCAGAGGGACATGAAGGGAGTATCACCTATTGAATTCTATGGTTTTCCTCGCGAGAAATCTTTTCATAGGTTCTCTGTTATCGGTCGTAGAGATTCATCTCCTACCTCCCTTTTCAGATCGACGATATACTCTCATATTCCATTTCCTCTACTGATAACTGTTTCAGTACTGGTTTGGCTTTCTGCTATATGTGGATAGGTGTCTTTCGGTAAGTATGTTTTTATTTCTTAAAGACACTCTCAGCTATGGTTTGGCACTTTATGTATTAATGTAAAGTTCTAAATTTATGTATTGTACTTATATTTGCCATGAGTTAGGTTTATATATATTTCCTTTTGCAGACTATCAGTTTCAAAATTGGAAAAAACATATTTAGGAAGTTATATTTCTTACCTGGGATATAGTCTTTTCTTCAAAATTGACTGTTTTCATTCATTTTCACGGGCAAAATTTAGACTCACGAGGCCGCACAAAGCTGATATTTATTGTGTCATTCTTGGCGCGAGAATTTTTTGGTGTGAAGGTACGTTCGTCATTTCCAGCGTCTTAGTTGATGCCAGGTCTCCTTGCACAAGGTTGCGCCTGCTATGACGCAAGCTAGCGGCAAAAAAAATAATTTTGCGTTGCGCGTCATACTTGGCGCCAATTAATTTTATTATTTAAACCCCACTTCCTATATGCCTCTTGCCTTTTTCTATGCTCAGAGGGCTATGCTGTTTGCATTTTTCCCCATTCCAGAAACTGCCATATAAGAAAATTGATAATTGCTTTATATGTTGTTTTTTTCTCTTACATTTGCAAGATGTCTCAATCTGATCCTGTCTCAGAAACCACTGTTGGATTCCTGCTGCCTGATAACAGTTCTACCAAAGATAAGTATTTGTTGTAAGTTAGCAGAGATTATATCTCCAGCTGTAGTATGTAACAGTTGTCATGATAAGCTTTTACATGCGGAGAATGTATCCATCAGTACTAGTACAATGCTTGTTGTTCCGTCAACATCTAGTGTACATGATTTCCCTGTGAATATAAAAGATTTTATTGCTGATGCGATTCACAAGGCTTTGTCTGCCATTCCGCCTTCTAATAAACGTAAAAGGTCTTTTAAAACTTCTCATAAAGATGATGAATTTTCAAATGACCGAAAAAATACTGAATTATCCTCCTCTGATGAGGATCTATCTGATTTAGAAGATCCTACCTCAGATATTGACACTGACAAATCTACTTATCTCTTTAAGATGGAGTATATTCGTTCCTTGTTGAAAGAAGTGTTAATATATATAAGTGTTAATAGTGGATATTGAAGAAACTAGTCCTCTTGATATTAAAACTAGTAAACTTTTAAATTCTGTTTATAAATCTCCTGTGGTTACTCCAGAGGTTTTTCCAGTTCCTGGTGCTATTTCTGATAAGATTTCAAAGGAATGGAATAGGCCTGGTACTTCTTTTATTCCTTCTTCTAGGTTTAACAAGTAGTATCCTTTGCCAACAGCCA
This sequence comes from Bombina bombina, assembly GCF_027579735.1. Lineage (NCBI taxonomy): Eukaryota > Metazoa > Chordata > Amphibia > Anura > Bombinatoridae > Bombina > Bombina bombina. The sequence continues at coordinate 292,718,163 of NC_069501.1, forward strand.
GATTGGAGTTTTGAGAAAAAATACCCAAAGTTGATGGAGCTATTTCTACTCTTGCCAAACGTACTACTATCCCTATGGAAGATAGTACTTCTTTTAAGGATCCTTTAGATAGGAAACTTGAATCTTATCTAAGGAAAGCTTATTTATTTTCTAGCTATCTTCTCAGGCCTCCAATTTCTATAGCTGATTTTGCAGCTGCATCAACCTTCTGGTTGGAAAGCTTAGCGCAACAGGAAACAGAATTTGATTTTTCTAGCATTGTTCGCTTGCTTCAACATGCTAATCATTTTATCTGTGATCTGTGACATCAAAATTGATGTTAAATCTATGTCTTTAGCTATTTTAGCTAGAAGAGCTTTGTGGCTCAAATATTGGAATGCTGACATGGTATCGAAGTCTAGATTACTATCTCTTTCTTTCAAAGGCAACAATTTATTTGGTTCTTAGTTGGATTCCATTATTTCAACTGTCACTGGGGGGAAGGGAGTTTTTTTTACCTCAGGATAAAAGATCTAAAGGTAAATCTAAAGCTTCTAATCATTTTTGTTCCTTTCGACAGAATAAGGAACAGAAACCAAATCCTTTCCCCAAGGAATCTGGTTCCATTTGGAAGCCTTCTTCATGTTGGAATAAATCCAAGCCTTTTAAGAAACCAAAACCAGCCCCCAAGTCTGCATGATGTTGCGGCCCTCATTCCAGTTCAGCTGGTGGGGGGCAGATTAAAATGTTTCCAGAACATTTGGGCAGATTCTGTCCAAAATCATTGGATTCAGAGCATTGTCTCTCAAGGGTATCAAATAGGATTCAGAATGAGATCTCCTGTGAGAAGATTGTTTCTCTCATGCGTTCCAGCAAATCCAGTGAAGGCTCAGGCTTTTCTGATGTGTGTTGCAGATCTAGAGCTTTCAGGGGTAATTATACCAGTTCCGTTTCAGGAACAGGGTCTGGGGTTTTATTCAAATCTATTCATTGTCCCAAAGAAAGAAAATTCATTCAGGCCAGTTCTGGAACTGAAAATTTTTAACCGTTTTGTAAGAGTGCCAACTTTCAAAATGGTGACAATAAAGACTATTTTGCCTTTTGTTCAGCAAGGTCATTAAATGTCCACGATAGACTTACAGGATGCATATCTTTACATTCTGATTCATGCAGATCACTATCAGTTTCTGAGATTCTCTTTTCTAGACAAGCATTACCAATGTGTCGCTCTTCCATTTGGCCTAGCGACAGCTCCAAGAATTTTTTCAAAGGTTCTCGGTGCCCTACTCTCTGTAATCAGAAAGCGGGGTATTCCAGTGTTTCCTTATTTGGATGATATCTTGGTACTTGCTCAGTCTTTACATTCTGCAGAATCTCACACGAATCAACTAGTGTTGTTTCTTCAAAGACATGGTTGGAGGATCAATTTACCAAAAAGTTCCTTGATTCCTCAGACAAGGGTCACCTTTTTAGGTTTCCAGATAGAGACAGAGTCATTTCCTTCAGTGGCTTTGTGCATGGAAGTTTTAGGTCTCATGACTGCAGCATCGGACGCAACCCCCTTTGCTCGTTTTGATATGGATTATACAAAGATATCACAATTAATATCCTTAAATCCCAATATTCGACTCTCTCTGACTTGGTGGTTAGACCACCATCATATAGTTTAAGGGGCCTCCTTTGATTGTCTAACATGGACTGTAATCACAACAAATGCAAGTCTTTCAGGTTGGGGAGCTGTCTGGGGATCTCTCACAGCACAAGGGGTTTGGAAATCTCAAGAGGCAAGGTTACCAATCAATATTTTAGAACTCCGTGCTATTTTCAGGGCTCTTCAGGTATGGCCTCTATTGAAGAGAGAACCATTCATTTGTTTTCAGACAATGTCACAACTGTGGCATATGTCAATCATCAGGGTGGGACTTGCAGTCCCCTGGCAATGAAAGTAGTATCTCGGATACTTGCTTGGGTGGAATCCAGCTCTTGTCTAATTTTTGCGGTACATAACCCAGGTGTAGACAATTGGGAAGCAGATTATCTCAGCCGTCAGACTGTACATCCGGGGGAGTGGTCGCTCCATCCAGATGTGTTTTTCCAGATTGTTCAGATGTGGGGTCTTCCAGAAATAGATCTGATGGCTTCCCATCTGAATAAGAAACTTCCCAGGTACCTGTCCAGGTCCAGGGATCCTCAGACGGAGTCGGTGGATGCGTTAGCAGTTCCTTAGTTTTACCAACCTGCTTATATCTTCCCGCCTCTAGTTCTTCTTCCAAAAGTGATCTCCAAGATCATCATGGAACATTCGTTTGGGTTTCTGGCAGCACCAGCATGGCCTCACAGGTTCTGGTATGCGGACCTTGTCCGGATGTCCAGTTGTCAACTATGGCCACTTCCTTTAAGACCAGATCTTCTGTCTCAAGGACCGTTTTTCCATCAGGATCTCAAATCATTAAATTTGAAGGTATGGAAATTGAACGCTTAGTGCTTAGTCATCGAGGTTTCTCTGATTCAGTGATTGATACTATGTTACAGGCTCATAAATCTGTTTTAGGAAGATTTATTATCAAGTTTGGAAGACTTATATTTCATGGTGTTCTTTTCATAAATTCTCCTGGCATTCTTTTAGAATTCCTAGAATTTTACAGTTTCTTCAGGATGGTTAGGATAAAGGTTTGTCTGCAAGTTCCTTGAAGGGACAAATCTCTGCTCTTTTTGTTTTATTTCACAGAAAGATTGCTATACTTCCTGATATTCACCGTTTTGTTCAGGCTTTGGTCCGTATCAAGCCTGTCATTAAATCAATCTCTCCTCCTTGGAGTCTTAATTTGGTCTTGAGAGCTTTACAGGCTCCTCCTTTTGAGCCTATGCATTCTTTGGATATTAAACTACTTTCTTGGAAAGTGTTGTTCCTTTTGGCTATCTCTCCTGCTAGAAGAGTTTCTGAATTATCTGCTCTTTCTTGTGTCACCTTTTCTGATTTTCATCAAGATAAGGCACAGTTTTGCGGACTTCATTTAAATGTTTACCTAAAGTTGTGAATTCTAACAACATTAATAGGGAAATTGTTGTCCCCTCTGTGTCCTAATCCTAAGAATTCTTTGGAGAGATCCTTACATTCTCTGGATGTGGTAAGAGCTTTGAAATATTATATTGAAGCTACTAAAGATTTCAGGAAGACTTCTAGTCTATTTGTTGTCTTTTCTGGTTCTAGGAAAGGTCAGAAAACTTCTGTCATTTCCTTGGCATCTTGGTTAAAGCTTTTGATTCATAAGGCTTATGTGGAGTCGGTCAGGCCCCGCATCAGAGAATCACAGCTCATTCTATTAGATCAGTCTCCACTTTGTGGGCTTTTAAGAATGAAGTTTCAGTTGATCAGATTTGCAAAGCAGCGACTTTTGGTCTTCTTTGCATACATTTATTAAATTCTACTGTTTTGATTTATTTGCGTCTTCAGAAAATTTCTTCAGGCAGCTGTTTCAGTTTGATTCCTCTGCTTATGTTTTAAAGGGACAGTCTAGGCAAAAATAAACTTTCATGATTCAGATAGGGCATGTAATTTTAAACAATTTTCCAATTTACTTTTATCACCAATTTTGCTTTGTTCTCTTGGTATTCTTAGTTGAAAGCTTAACCTAGGAGGTTCATATGCTAATTTCTTAGACCTTGAAGCCCACCTCTTTCAGATTGCATTTTAACAGTTTTTCACCACTAGAGGGTGTTAGTTCACGTATTTCATATAGATAACACTGTGCTCGTGCACAAGAAGTTATCTGTGAGCAGGGACTGATTGGCTAGACTGCAAGTCTGTCAAAAGAACTGAAAAAAGGGGCAGTTTGCAGAGGCTTAGATACAAGATAATCACAGAGGTTAAAAGTATATTATTATAACTGTGTTAATTATGCAAAACTGGGAAATGGGTAATAAAGGGATTATCTATCTTTTAAAACAATAAAAATTCTGGTGTAGACTGTCCCTTTAAGTTTTTTTCTTTAAATTATAAGAAAAACGAATTCTTTTGGTTGTGGATCTGATTCTTCAGTGGAGTTCCACATCTTTGGTATTACTATCCCATACGTCACTAGCTCATGGACTCCAATTACATGAAAGAAAAACATAATTTATGTAAGAACTTACCTGATAAATGTATTTCTTTCATATTGGCAAGAGTCCATGAGACCCACACTTTTTATGGTTGTTATATTTTTTTGTATAAAGCACAATTATATTTTCAGTTCCTTTTTTGATGCTTTTTTACTCCTTTTTCTATCACCCCACTACTTGGCTATTTATTAAACTGAATTGTGGGTGTGGTGAGGGGTGTATTTATAGGCATTTTGAGGTTTGGGAAACTTTACCCCTCCAGGTAGGATTGTATATCCCATACGTCACTAGCTCGTGGACTCTTATTAAATATTAAAGAAATGAATTTATCAGGTAAGTTCTTACATAAATTATTTTTTTAATGTAAAAAGGAAATTTATGCTTAACTACTAAATTGATTTATTCTACGATACGACGAGTCCACGGATTTCATCCTTACTTGTGGGATATTATCCTCCTGCTAACAGGAAGTGGCAAAGAGCACCACAGCAGAGTTGTATATATAGCTCCTTCCTTCCCTCCACCCCCAGTCATTCGACTGAAGGTTTTAGGAAGGGAAAGGAAAAGCTAAAAGGTGCAGAGGTGACTGAAGTTGTAAATAAAAAATATAATCTGTCTTAAAATGACAGGGAGGGCCATGGACTCGTATTGAAGAAGCAATAAATTTATCAGGTAAGCATAAATGTCCTTTTCTTCTACAAGATACGACAAGTCCACGGATTTCATCCTTATTTGTGGGATACAATACCAAAGCTATAGGACACGGATGAAAGGGAGGGACAAGACAGAGACCTAAATGGAAGGCACCACTGCTTGAAGAACTTTTCTTCCAAAAACAGCCTCAGAAGAAGCAAAAGTATCAAATTTGGAAAATTTGGAAAAAGTATGAAGGGACGATCAAGTCGCAACCATACAAATCTGTTCAACAGAAACATCGTTTTTAAAGGCCCATGTGGAAGCCACAGCCCTAGTAGAACGAGCCGTAATTCTTTCAGGAGGCTGCTGTCCAGCAGTCTCATATGCCAGGCGGATGATACTCCTCAGCCAAAAAGAAAGAGAGGTAGCCGTAGCTTTCTGACCCCTACGCTTTCCAGAATAAACAATGAATAATGAAGATGATTGACGGAAATCCTTAGTCGCCTGCAAGTAAAACTTCAAGGCACGGACCACGTCCAAGTTATGTAACAGACGCTCCTTCTTAGAAGAAGGATTAGGACACAAGGAAGGAACAACAATTTCCTGATTAATATTATTATTTGAAACAACCTTAGGAAGAAATCCAGGTTTGGTACGTAAAACCACCTTATCAGAATGACATAAGATAAGGCGAATCACATTGCAACACTGAAAGCTCAGAAACTCTTCGAGCAGAAGAAATAGCAACTAAAAACAGAACTTTCCAAGATAACAATTTAATATCTATGGAATACATGGGTTCAAACGGAACCCCTTGAAGAACTCGAAGAACTAAATTCAAACTCCAGGGAGGAGTAATTGGTCTAAATACAGGCTTAATTCTAGTTAGAGCCTGACAAAAAGACTAAACATCTGGCACGTCTGCCAAACGTTTGTGAAGCAAAATAGACAAAGCAGAAATTTGTCCCTTTAAGGAACTTGCTGATAACCCTTTCTCCAATCCTTCTTGGAGAAAAGACAGAATCCTGGGAATCCTAAATTTACCCCATGAGTAACTCTTGGATTCACACCAATAAAGATATTTACGCCATATCTTATGACAGATTTTTCTAGTGACAGGCTTTCGAGCCTGTATCAAAGTATCGATGACCGAATCAGAGAATCCTCGCTTAGATAAAATCAAGTGTTTAATCTCCAAGCAGTCAGCTGCAGAGAATGTAGATTTGGATGCAGGAAAGGACCTTGAATGAGCAGGACCTGTCTCAACGGAGGTTTCCACGGTGGCAGAGAGGACATGTCCACTAGATCCGAATACCAAGTCCTGAGTGGCCACGCAGGCGCTATCAGGATTACTGAAGCTCTCTCCTGCTTGATCCGAACAATCACGCGTGGAAGAAGAGGAAACGGAAGCTAGGCTGAACGACCAAGGTACTGCCAAGGCATAGATCAGTTCGGCCCGAGGATCCCTCGACCTGGATCCGTAACGTGGAAGCTTGGCATTCTGGCGAGATGCCATCAGGTCTAATTCCCGTCTGCCCCATTTTCGAGTGAATAAGGCAAACACCTCCGGGTGGAGTTCCCACTCCCCCAGATGAAAAGTCTGACGACTTAGAAAATCCGCTTCCCAGTTCTCTACTCCTGGGATGTAGATCGCTGATAGATAGCAAGAGTGGGCCTCCGCCCATCTGATTATCTTTGATACTTCTATCATCGCTAAGGAACTCCTTGTTCCCCCCTGATGATTGATATACGAAACAGTCGTGATATTGTCCGACTGGAATCTGATGAATTTGCCCGAAGACAACTGAGGCCACGCCTGAAGCGCATTGAATATTGCTCTCAGTTCCAGAATATTTATTGGAAGTAGAGACTCAACCTAAGTCCAAACACCCTGAGCCTTCAGGGAATTCCAGACTGCACCCCAACACAGTAGGCTGGCATCCGTTGTCACTATCACCCACGAGGGTCTGCGGAAACATGTCCCCTGGAACAAATGATCCGGCGACAACCACCAAAGAAGAGAGTCTCTGGTCTCTTGATCCAGATTTATCTGAGGAGATAAATTTGCATAGTCCCCATTCCACTGTCCGAGCATGCACAGCTGCAGTGGTCTGAGATGAAAGCGAGCAAATGCAATGATGTCCATTGCCGCTACCATTAATCCAAAGACCTCCATACACTGAGCCACTGATGGCCGAGGAATGGACTGAAGTGCTCGGCAAGTATTTAGGATCTTTGATTTTCTGACCTCCGTCAGAAATATTTTCATGTCTACCGAGTCTATCAGCGTTCCCAAGAAGGGAACCCTTGTTTGTGGAACTAGTGAACTTTTTTCTATGTTCACCTTCCAGCCGTAAGCTCTCTGAAAAGACAACACTGTGTCCGTGTGAGATTTTGTCAGTTGATACGTTGAAGTATGGATCAGAATATCGTCCAGATAAGGCGCCACTGCTATGCCCCGCAGTCTGAGAACCACCAGAAGGGACCCTAGAACCTTTGTAAAGATCCTGGGTGCTGTGGCCAACCCGAAAGGAAGAGCCACGAATTGATAATGTTTGTCCAGAAAGGCAAACCTTAGGAACTGATGATGGTCCTTGTGAATAGGAATATGAAGGTATGCATCCTTCAAGTCCACGATAGTCATATATTGACCTTCCTGGATCATAGGTAATATTGTTCGTATAGTCTCCATCTTGAATGATGGAACTCTGAGAAACTTGTTTAGAAACTTGAGATCTAAAATGGGTCTGAAAGTTCCCTCTTTTTTGGGAACCACGAAAAGATTTAAGTAAAACCCCTGCCCCTGTTCCAGTTTTGGAACGGGGCAAATTACTCCCATGGTAGAGAGATCTTTTACACAGCGTAAGAACGCCTCTCTTTTTATCTGGTCTACAGATAATCATGAAAGATGAAACCTCCCTCTTGGGAGAAAATCCTTGAATTCCAGTTGATACCCGTGGGTCACGATTTCCAGTGCCCAGGGATCCTGAACATCTCTTGCCCAAGCCTGAGCAAAGAAAGAAAGTCTGCCCCCTACTAGATCCGGTCCCGGATCGGGGGCCGCCCCCTTCATGCTATCTTTGTAGCAGCAGCAGGCTTCTTGGATTGTTTACCTTTATTCCAAGCCTGGTTGGGTCTCCAGACTGACTTGGATTGAGCAAAATTCCCTTCCTGTTTTGTGGAGGAAGAGGAAGCAGAGGGTCCTCCTTTAAAGTTTCGAAAGGAACGAAAATTATTTTGTTTACCCCTCATCTTAACCGACTTATCCTGAGGTAGGGCATGGCCTTTACCTCCAGTAATGTCAGAAATTATTTCCTTCAATTCAGGTCCGAATAGGGTCTTACCCTTAAAAGGAATAGCTAAAAGCTTAGATTGTGACGACACATCAGCAGACCAAAATTTGAGCCATAAAGCTCTACGCGCCAAAATGGCAAAGCCTGCATTTTTCGCCGCTAATTTAGCAATTTGAAAAGCGGCATTAGTAATAAAAGAATTAGCTAGCTTGAGAGCCTTAATTCTATCCAAAATGCCATCTAATGGAGTCTCAACCTTCAGAGACTCTTCTAGAGCATCAAACCAAAAAGCTGCAGCAGTAGTAACTGGAACAATGCAAGCCATAGGTTGTAAAAGAAAACCCTGATGAATAAATAATTTCTTTAGAAGACCCTCTAACTTTTGATCCATAGGGTCTTTGAAAGCACAACTGTCCTCAATAGGTATAGTTGTACGCTTAGCCAGGGTAGATATAGCTCCCTCCACCTTAGGGACCATTTGCCAAGAGTCCCGAATGGTGTCTGATATGGGAAACATTTTCTTAAAATTGGTTTGGGGAGAGAACGGAATACTTGGTCTATCCCATTCCTTTTTTACAATTTCCGAAATTCTTTTAGGAACCGGAAAAACATCAGTGTAAGTAGGTACCTCTAGATATTTGTCCATCTTACACAATTTTCTCTGGTGGAATCACAATAGGGTCACAATCATCCAAAGTCGCTAAAACCTCCCCAAGTAACAGGCGGAGGTGTTCCAGCTTAAATTTAAAGGACATGACGTCCGAATCTGTCTGAGGTAACACATTCCATGTGTCTGAAAGTTCTCCCTCAGACAGCAATTCCCTGACCCCCAACTCAGAGCACTGTGAGGGTACCTCGGAAATAGCTAATAAAGCATCAGAGGATTCAGTATTCACATTAATACCTGACCTACTGCATTTACCCTGTAACACTGGTAATTTAGATAATACCTCTGTAAGGGTAGTTGACATAACTGCAGCCATCTACTACTTGGCGTCGCTTGTGTGGGCGTTAAAGGTTGTGACACTTGGTGAGAATTGGATGGCATATCCTGGTTCTCTTCAGATTGAGAATCAACCTTAGGCACACTTTTTTTACCTAAAATATGCTTTTCACAATGTAAGGCCCTTTCAGTACAAGAGGTACACAATGTAAGAGGGGGTTCCACAATGGCTTCTAAACACATAGAACAATGAGATTCCTCAGTGTCAGACATGTTGAACAGACTACAGGGAGTGCAGAATTATTAGGCAAATGAGTATTTTGACCACATCATCCTCTTTATGCATGTTGTCTTACTCCAAGCTGTATAGGCTCGAAATCCTTCTACCAATTAAGCATATTAGGTGATGTGCATCTCTGTAATGAGAAGGGGTGTGGTCTAATGACATCAACACCCTATATCAGGTGTGCATAATTATTAGGCAACTTCCTTTCCTTTGGCAAAATGGGTCAAAAGAAGGGCTTGACAGGCTCAGAAAAGTCAAAAATAGTGAGATATATTGCAGAGGGATGCAGCACTCTTAAAATTGCAAAGCTTCTGAAGCGTGATCATCGAACAATCAAGCGTTTCATTCAAAATAGTCAACAGGGTCGCAAGAAGCGTGTGGAAAAACCAAGGCGCAAAATAACTGCCCATGAACTGAGAAAAGTCAAGCGTGCAGCTGCCAAGATGCCACTTGCCACCAGTTTGGCCATATTTCAGAGCTGCAACATCAATGGAGTGCCCAAAAGCACAAGGTGACATGGCCAAGGTAAGAAAGGCTGAAAGACGACCACCACTGAACAAGACACACAAGCTGAAACGTCAAGACTGGGCCAAGAAATATCTCAAGACTGATTTTTCTAAGGTTTTATGGACTGATGAAATGAGAGTGAGTCTTGATGGGCCAGATGGATGGGCCCATGGCTGGATTGGTAAAGGGCAGAGAGCTCCAGTCCGACTCAGACGCCAGCAAGGTGGAGGTGGAGTACTGGTTTGGGCTGGTATCATCAAAGATGAGCTTGTGGGGCCTTTTCGGGTTGAGGATGGAGTCAAGCTCAACTCCCAGTCCTACTGCCAGTTTCTGGAAGACACCTTCTTAAAGCAGTGGTACAGGAAGAAGTCTGCATCCTTCAAGAAAAACATGATTTTCATGCAGGGCAATGCTCCATCACACGCGTCCAAGTACTCCACAGCGTGGCTGGTAAGAAAGGGTTTAAAAGAAGAAAATCTAATGACATGGCCTCCTTGTTCACCTGATCTGAACCCCATTGAGAACCTGTGGTCCATCATCAAATGTGAGATTTACAAGGAAGGAAAACAGTACACCTCTCTGAACAATGTCTGGGAGGCTGTGGTTGCTGCTGCACGCAATGTTGATGGTGAACAGATCAAAACACTGACAGAATCCATGGATGGCAGGCTTTTGAGTGTCCTTGCAAAGAAAGGTGGCTATATTGGTCACTGATTTGTTTTTGTTTTGTTTTTGAATGTCAGAAATGTATATTTGTGAATGTTGAGATGTTATATTGGTTTCACTGGTAAAAATAAATAATTGAAATGGGTATATATTTGTTTTTTGTTAAGTTGCCTAATAATTATGCACAGTAATAGTCACCTGCACACACAGATATCCCCCTAAAATAGCTATAACTAAAAACAAACTAAAAACTACTTCCAAAACTATTCAGCTTTGATATTAATGAGTTTTTTGGGTTCATTGAGAACATGGTTGTTGTTCAATAATAAAATTAATCCTCAAAAATACAACTTGCCTAATAATTCTGCACTCCCTGTAGTAATAACCACAATAGTCGTTAAACACTTTATTGCTTTAAACAACATTTTGAGAAACATGTACTGCGCCTTTAAGAAATAAAAAAGCGCACAAATTTTGCAAAACTGCTTAAAAACATTAATTTACTCTTTAAAATTAACTATACCTAATTAATGGCTCCAAAAATTATTGCACCCCAATAGTAAGGGGAGAAATTAACCTCTAAAAGGTATTTATAGACAAAAATATGTTAAATTTGACAAAAAATACCCTCTGCACCTTGCCACAGCCCTGCTGTGGCGCCTACCTGCCCCCAGGGTACTTCAAAATGACTCGACAACGATCCGGATAAGAGAACCCCTGTCTAGGCTCAACCAGAGCTAATGTCTGCTGCTTCTCAGCCAGAGTAAGGTGCGCATCTGAGCGTGCTAAAATAAGCCCCGCCCATCATGTCCAATGAACGTGTAGGCCTTAACAACCGCATGGTGAAGCAGTTTTAAAGTATAAGCCATGTGGAAATCTTTAACCCCTATGTACACTCCCAATACGGTCAAACTGTTTATTTTAAACAAAACCGTTAAGCATATTCCTGCCGCTCCCAGTGTCTCTTTATAATGTTGTGAAGCCCATTATAATACTTGGCCCAATATGTCAAATTAAATAAATTAAGCACAGGTTTCTAAGTAACACCCCTTTTGTTTTATAGGGGTACTGCTTACCCCTTTCCCTTACAGGGAAATAAATGTCAGCCAGTTCTGATATACCAAGTCTCCTCAGAAATAAAGGGCTGCACATACCTCAATGCTGCTTGTAGCATGAAACCGTTCTCCACACTGAAGATGTCTCTTGTATTACCTTCAGAAGCTCTGTGGGAACCAACGTGGATCTTAGTTACATCTGCTAAGATCATTAACCTCAGGTCAGAAATCTTCTTCCATATCCCCCTGAGGAAAATAGTACTCACCGGTACCATTTAAAATAAAAAACTTCTTGATTGAATAAACTAAAACTAACACCTCACTTTACCTCTTCCTAGTACAAACACAGGCAAAGAGAATGACTGGGGGTGGAGGGGAGGGAGGAGCTATATATACAGCTCTGCTGTGGTGCTCTTTGCCACTTCCTGTTAGCAGGAGGATAATATCCCACAAGTAAGGATGAAATCCGTGGACTCGTCGTATCTTGTAGAAGAAAGAGATGTTTATCTTGGGACAATGCCCTGCAAAAAGCCATTTTAAGGGCTACTGGCAGTTTATTCTTAGACTAGGGGGTGTTATTTTCATAGGGATTAGGTTTAATTTTTTAAATTTTAATAATTTGTTTTTTTATTTTCTATAAAAATTCTGTAACTTAGGTTAGACTTTTTTTTTTTTTTAGATTAGGGATGGGCAGAAAAACATAATTTATGTAAGAACTTACCTGATAAATTAATTTCTTTCATATTAGCAAGAGTCCATGAGCTAGTGACGTATGGGATATACATTCCTACCAGGAGGGGCAAAGTTTCCCAAACCTCAAAATGCCTATAAATACACCCCTCACCACACCCACAAATCAGTTTAACGCATAGCCAAGAAGTGGGGTGATAAGACAAAAGTGCGAAAGCATAAAAAATAAGGAATTGGAATAATTGTGCTTTATACAAAAAAAATCATAACCACCACAAAAAAAGGGTGAGCCTCATGGACTCTTGCTAATATGAAAGAAATGAATTTATCAGGTAAGTTCTTACATAAATTATGTTTTCTTTCATGTAATTAGCAAGAGTCCATGAGCTAGTGACGTATGGGATAATGACTACCCAAGATGTGGATCTTCCACGCAAGAGTCACTAGAGAGGGAGGGATAAAATAAAGACAGCCAATTCCGCTGAAAATAATCCACACCCAAAATAAAGTTAAATCTTATAATGAAAAAAAGTGAAATTATAAGCAGAAGAATCAAACTGAAACAGCTGCCTGAAGTACTTTTCTACCAAAAACTGCTTCAGAAGAAGAAAACACATCAAGATGGTAGAATTTAGTAAAAGTATGCAAAGAAGACCAGGTTGCTGCTTTGCAAATCTGATCAACCGAAGCTTCATTCCTAAACGCCCAGGAAGTAGAAACTGACCTAGTAGAATGAGCTGTAATCCTTTGAGGCGGAGTTTTACCCGACTCGACATAAGCATGATGAATTAAAGATTTCAACCAAGATGCCAAAGAAATGGCAGAGGCCTTCTGACCTTTCCTAGAACCGGAAAAGATAACAAATAGACTAGAAGTCTTTCGGAAATCCTTAGTAGCTTCAACATAATATTTCAAAGCTCTAACTACATCCAAAGAATGCAATGATCTCTCCTTAGAATTCTTAGGATTAGGACACAATGAAGGAACCACAATTTCCCTACTAATGTTGTTAGAATTCACAACCTTAGGTAAAAATTTAAAAGAAGTTCGCAACACTGCCTTATCATGATGAAAAATCAGAAAAGGAGACTCACAAGAAAGAGCAGATAATTCAGAAACTCTTCTAGCAGAAGAGATGGCCAAAAGAAACAAAACTTTCCAAGAAAGTAATTTAATGTCCAGTGAATGCATAGGTTCAAACGGAGGAGCTTGAAGAGCCCCCAGAACCAAATTCAAACTCCAAGGAGGAGAAATTGACTTAAAAACAGGTTTTATACGAACCAAAGCTTGTACAAAACAATGAATATCAGGAAGATTAGCAATCTTTCTGTGAAAAAGAACAGAAAGAGCAGAGATTTGTCCTTTCAAGGAACTTGCAGACAAACCTTTATCCAAACCATCCTGAAGAAACTGTAAAATTCTTGGAATTCTAAAAGAATGCCAGGAAAAATGATGAGAAAGACACCAAGAAATGTAAGTCTTCCAGACTCGATAATATATCTTCCTAGATACAGATTTACGAGCCTGTAACATAGTATTAATCACAGAGTCAGAGAAACCTCTTTGACTAAGAATCAAGCGTTCAATCTCCATACCTTCAAATTTAAGGATTTGAGATCCTGATGGAAAAAAGGACCTTGCGATAGAAGGTCTGGTCTTAACGGAAGAGTCCACGGTTGGCAAGAGACCATCCGGACAAGATCTGCATACCAAAACCTGTGAGGCCATGCTGGAGCCACCAGCAGAACAAACGAGCATTCCTTCAGAATCTTGGAGATTACTCTTGGAAGAAAAACTAGAGGCGGAAAGATATAGGCAGGATGATACTTCCAAGGAAGTGACAATGCATCCACTGCTTCCGCCTGAGGATCCCTGGATCTGGACAGATACCTGGGAAGTTTCTTGTTTAGATGAGAAGCCATCAGATCTATTTCTGGAAGTCCCCACATTTGAACAATCTGAAGAAATACC